>NC_057813.1:421875733-422242552 GCF_018294505.1 Triticum aestivum | reverse complement strand
CCCGTGCTGAGCTTTTTCTTTGGCGATCCCCACGCCACCGCCCCGCCAACGCCCCGCCACCGCCGGCGACCACCGCCCCCATCCTGAACCCTAAGATAGATAGTGGGGTACCTCTCCGGTGAGCCCCCTCCCCGCTGCGGCTGGTTCTTCCTTCACCCCGGCGAGCCCACCCCTTGAAAATCGACTGACCCGATAGTCGATTCAGTCGACTGAAGTGTAGCCAAATCGGAGCAGCATCGCAAGCAAGAGCAAGAGCGAGAGCAGCAGCCCGAGCAAGAGCAATAGCAAGAGCAGACCAGGCAGGGGACCGAGAGCAAGAGCAGAGCAGTAGCGCTAGCGAGAGCTAAAGCAGCAGCAGCTCCTACTGATGTGGATGTCGCCTCCGAGGGAGCGACGCCGTGGAGGAAGTGGTCGGCGACGCCGCCATGGATGGAGCCGCGTCGTGTCGGCTCGGGACCGAGCGCCGGCAGCACCGTGAGATCGAATCAAGAAGAAAATGCAGCGATTAGTGTACAACCTCTTTGGTGGCACCGATTAGGCCGCAGCTTTATCCGAGGAAACGGTGATGATGATGCTCTTCTCGTGGTGCAGGTGAAGATGGCGGTGTGGGAATGGAGGTAGCGCGAAAGACGGGGGGAACGTCGGGGCAGCTCCTTGGAGGTAGAGGACGGGGTGGCTAAACCGGCGGGAGGATGAGATCGACGATGGATCCTCATCCAGTACGGTGGATGAGGGACGTCGAGGTGTTGCTGTGGACGATGTCGTCGATGAAGAGGCTCCAGCTGGGTGGCGGACGGACCAGGGTGTGGGGTTTCGTCGCGGGTTTTCGCGGCCTCGGTGTACGAATGGGTGGGTGGATGGGATGGCAGTGGGGAACCATGGCTTAGAGACGCGCTTGTCCAAAATGTGGGCTAAGTTACGAAAGTACCCCCCACCGATTTGAGGCGGTTTTTTCGGTTCGTACCACGGGCATTTCACGTGTCGGGATTTCATAGGAGGTGGGAGTTTTCGCACGTGTTGTAATTTCGGAATAGCAAGGCGCGGGTTGAGATGGAGGAAGTTGTCGGAGCACAATGAGACAAAGATATATCTTAAATATTTCGGGCTAACAAGGCGCGGGTTGAAGAGGCGGGAGTTTCGCAGCACGATAGACAGAGATGCTAGCTTCAATTTTCGGCATAACAAGGCACGGCTTGAAATTTCAGAAGAACAAGCTTAACGTGTACCCAAAAAAAAAGACAATTTGCACCTCAACATGCACAACACACACACAAACACCATTTAGACTAGAGTAAGGTACACGTGCATTACACGCATGAGATTTGGCAACCCAATTATGAATAAATACGACATTATAGCATGCAAGCTTTGAGTCATATATGCATGATGTAGATGTTCGTTTAATTCTTATAGTTAATTTCATTCAAAATCATCTAGTTTTTATAAGAAAGCTAATCTATTTTAAGATTCATGGAATTGTGCGTTGTAAGACATAAAGTAAAAACAAATAATGGCAAATCATGTAGAAAAACATTTGGGCAATTCTGATACGGAAGATTCTAGAACAAATAAGAAGTGCTTGTATTTTGATGTTTGTGCATTATGCTTAAGTTCAACCATGGAGTCTTCTAGATTATACATGTGGTGAAATCTGGTGGAATCTAGATGATATCCAACGGCCAATAGTGCTCAAATTTGCCATCTTTGGACCATCGGATTCGCCTCATCCAATGACAATCTTTCAAAGTTAAAGTTACCTGCACACAATATAAAAAAATATATAATATAATATATATAGGGGTATAGATATAGATATGTGATGCGAAAGCCACCCATCATCTCCAATTACATGCACGGATGCGACATGGGCAAATGATTCTGCCATCGGTATCTCAAATTCAAATCAGTCTGACCTTGTTCAATGTGTATACATTACAACATGCTCGTTTCCAAACCACACCACACAGATCTCCGTTATATTCATGCATGCATGGGTTTCAAACATCAGGATCTCTTATTCAAATATTTGAATTCAACTTTACATTGATTATGACCTCACCTATTCTTTTACACCCACACAGTAGTCTTCTCTTTATAATTGTACCACTAACTTTCTCTCGTGCATGCATGCACACACACTACCAGTCGGCATTATCTATCGCACGCATGCAATCTTTTTCTTCGGGTCGGTCTCCCATGAAGGCACACACCCACGCACATCCCCCTCTCCGTTATATCGGGCATTCTTTATCTCTCACGCATGCATGCGCAACGATCGATGTTCCTCTATGTATGTGTGTATATAGCTAGGTCTTTCATAGTTTTCCACACAAACCGATCAATCGATATATCCAGTGAGGCCTCACCCTCTTTCCCACGTCCACATCGATCAATCTATACCTCTCCCACGTCCACATCGATCAATCTATACCTCTCTATATAGGATTAACATAAATAGCTAATACACCCACATTAATTATATATCCAACGTCCCCCTCTCATCATCCATGCATTCCGCTTCATCTCTCAGATGCGTGCACAATGGCGAAGACAGGGGGCAGTAAGGGCCCTGCCCCCCCCCTAACATCACTATATATCGAGGCTAATATGAATGTGATCATTAGACAATTGCTGCTAAAAAAGGTTTAATTTCATGAATTGACCCTCCTCGTAAAGGATTAGCAATGCTTGGCCCCCTAGCTTATTTATTTTTCATGGCTCCGCCACTGCGTGCAACAGCGCACGTGTTCGCCCCCTCTCTCTAAATATCGATCTCGCACATGTGCATTCCTTCATAGTATCCCTCCACTCGGCCCCTCGCACCATCTTCTAGCCCCCCACCGGATTTTCCCACATGTACAATCTAGCAGACTCCATGGTTGAACTTAAGCATAATGCACAAACCTCATAACTGACCTAACTTTTTTTCTAGTTGAATTGCCATTATTTGTTTTTACTTTATGCTTTACAACGCACAATTCCATGAATCATAAAATAGAGTAAGGGCTTCTTCTATTCAAAGGATTCTAAAAGGAATTTTGGAGGATTCTAATCATTAGGAATTTTTCCTATCTTTGTTGTTTGATTCGTCGGATTGTAAACCATAGGAATTTTTCCATATGATTCATTTGCACTATATTTCATAGGAGATATCCCATCCACTCAAACCTCTTTGAAAGAATTCTGCGTTTTTCTCTGCACAATCAAACACTCATACAATCCTGTAGGATTCAAGACGACATTCCACTATAATCCCATGTTCTTCCTATTCACGCGTTCTTAGCTTTTTTATAAAAACTAATTTGATTTTGAATGAGATGAACTATAAGAATTAAATGAAGGGCTACATCACACATATATGACTAAGAGCTTACATGCTATAGTGTGGTATTTATTCATAATTTGGTTGCAAAATCTGATGCGTGCAATGCATGTGTAAATTACTAGTACTTCGAGTATGTGCAAAACACGTAAATTAGAATACCAATGGCACGCTACACAGTGTCTCTCTTACAGTTCATGAAGCCACGTGGCACATGTGGAGGCGTGGTCGCGACCTCCTTGCATGGATTGATCACAATGACGTGCTGCTAGTTCCAGAAGAATGTACTCATCCTCCCTGAGCCATACTGGCGGTACATGCATGAAGCGAAGATGTGCACGCACACCATGCACGCACTCATTCCCTCGCACGCACACGCGGGTACACGGGCGGACACTATTTTATACCAAGATCCACCCCATGTGATAATTTGATGCGTGTAAAGTCGTTCACTTCATTGATGGTCAATTAATACAGGGCATGCAAATTGAGTGGACGTGAGGGCGGAAGAAAGACATTATTACTCCACTGCGCGCATGCGAGTAGTTAAATCGTGGGTTGCTAGTAGTACTTCCATTGGCCTCCTTCGTATTTTGTGCCAATTTTTGACAGTAAAATAATATTTACACATTTGAGCAGTGTAGTCTACTTGAAATATATGTTCCACTAAACTCATCGGGAGCCGTTTCGGGCCTCAAAACCAAAACCATCAATTAATCTTTACCTTGTTCCCATCACATTCGAAAGCCTGCTCACACCTACTAGTACTACGTACCAAACCTGAACGTGTTCCCACTATGTAGGTATTAGTACTACTAGTGCTAGTACTTAGGTTATAAAAAGGGGAACTACCTAACCGAAAATTACTCTACCTTTCCTCCTCATAAGTGCTTCTTCTTCATCCGTTGTTTCCATGGCCTGTGAGCAGAGCTCTAGGTCGAGAACTACTCATAACAAGGGAGCAGCAACCAAGGCTACGGAAAAAATAAAGAGGGCTCGCCGCCACGTAGAGACCTCGAAAGATCTCTCACGGGCAGGCGATGGCTCCCAGGAGCGCCCTAGCCGTGGAGGCGAACATGCCGAGCCGTTGGAGCTGGAGTCGTTATCCCTCGACAGCATGCCCGATCAGCTCAATAAGCACCTCAATAAGCAGAAGGAGTTCATCCATGGCTTGACGGAGTTGCTGAAGGAGAGCCTCGACGACATGCCCACTGAGCTCAGTCAGCAAGGGGAGTTTACCGCCGGCTTGGTGATGCTGCTGAAGAAGAGCATTGCCTCGGAGAAGAAGGCGATCAGCGAAATCCTGCGACTTCAGGAGGACAAGGCGAAGCTCTACCACGAGATCGACCTGTTGAAGAGAAGAACGCCAGCTGGAAGAAGCTGCATGAGAATAGTAGTTCCTCAATGAAGATGCTGCAGGCCCTCATCATGGAATAGAAGGAGGAGTTGGCGAAGCTCCGCATCGAGTACCCGGCTGCTGTCAAGGTACGTAATCCGACCGTGGAACAGATGATGAAGGCTCACGTCGAGAAATCCCGCGTCATGGACAGAATCAAGATGGCGGAGGAGACGCGCAAGGGGATGGAGGTCGTGGAGGCGATGAAGAAGCAGTTACAACTCCGCGGCGAATTAGATCATTTGGGGTGATAATCTTCCTTCTTCTTTTGCTGTTGTGTTTCATCTTTTGCTTCGGGTGTTTCGCCGCACGTGTCACGTTCTCTGCGAGGCATGAATAGAACAATGGTTTTTGTTTTTTGAGGGAATGAATAGAACAATGCTAACAATGAGATGAATAGCAAATTAGATCATTTTT
The DNA here is from genome assembly GCF_018294505.1 of Triticum aestivum. Taxonomy (NCBI): domain Eukaryota; kingdom Viridiplantae; phylum Streptophyta; class Magnoliopsida; order Poales; family Poaceae; genus Triticum; species Triticum aestivum. Next base: position 422,237,417 of record NC_057813.1, on the reverse strand, counting down.
TATCGCCATATGGCACTGGGCTACCGTGTTTTGTGCTCCTCCGTCGCAGTACTACTCCAGTGGAAAACATGAGTATACCGCACGGTTCTTTGCTCCTCCTCGATCAGGTCGTCGGCGCATTTATACGAGCAGTCAAATCACAAGGCCCCGCCTTCCAGCAGTAATGAGCCGTCAAATCACAAAGGCCCTCGCCTCTCGTGAAACCGACCAAGCTAGACTGCCCCGCCCTCTTGCCTTTTAAAAAATGTATACTTTTGTACAGCAGTAGTATCGATGGATTGCGCCATGGAGCAAAACTTGAAATTAAAAAAAAGGTGGTACATATAGAGAGCGCTCGTCGCCAAATTATGCATATAGTACTATTAAAAAGGCTAGTCACAATAATGGTGTCCAGCACAACCCACCCCTCAAAGAAAACTAAGCACCCTGGAATTCTTTGACAAAACTAAGCACCCTGAAATTCTCTGACAACTAAACTGCTAGCTATATGTTGTTGGCCATATATATTGTATGTATATAATGTGAATAAACGAGTGGTAGTACTATACCAACTAAAAGATGAAATGTAAGAAATACTAGTATGTACTTACTGAAGAGTTAAAGTAACAAGAAGAAACATAACATAGTTCTGCTGGGGGCTCAGCACAACACACCCCTCAAATTAAATTAAGCACACCTGAAATTAAACTTTGCAACTATTCTGGTAACACTGCATTAGAACCACCATGAGCAACGACACTGCCACCTTACTCGGAGTCCTCGTCCACGTCCTCGACTTCGTCCTTGTCCCTCTTCCTCTTGGCCGATACTTCTTTGCTTGAACCGCCAACTTGGCTATTGCTCTTCATCCAACCCTTGTAGATATTGAAACAAAGGTAGCCATCCATTGTAGCATACTGGATGTTGTCTATATCTAGTACATTCCGCTGCCATGCATGACGATGAAACGTGTAATGAGGTTTCTCCAGTTTGCGGTACGAAGGATGAACCATGGCTCCTGCCAGGGTCAGCATTGAGGGCTGACAAGAGGGCACCAGCCAATTCTTCTAGAGGTCGAAGGTGTTGCCTACAATGAGGCCCATCCGACGCAGGACTTCTTTGTCGTTCTTAAAGTCTACAGTAATGAATTTGACTGTTTTGTCCTCGAGGAAGTTCTTAAAATCCTGGCACTCAACGTCGGTATGGCATATGTGGTAGACCAAGAGAACATTATGTATGCAAACCTGGATCACGGCGGGCTTCTTCCTCTCTTTGTCCTTTAGATCCTTCTCATGTCCTACGGCTGTGGTGTACTCAACATCTAGCCCGGCGACCCACTCATCATCTGAGTCTTCAAACATGCATCATAAGCGAGAAAGGCATCCTTTCACCGTCGCGGAAGAACGGGTGTAGATGACGTCGAACTCATCACCGGTGATGGTTCTAACCTTGTACTCACTGCCGATCGGGGAGATTTGGGACGCCATGGATTTGGGAGGAGGGTTAGGATTAGTGGAACTGCCGTAATGTGAATGGACGGGACGACTAGGAGCGAACCACCATAGTATTAAAGGACGTGCGGGGACGAGTAGGAGCGAACTGCCAGCGTGCGAACGGCAGGGTAGTGGCTTTCCATTCTCCCATGATACGGGCTTCCGAGAACCCTTGGATCGGAGATTGAATGGTTGCATGGCGTGATTCTAGACCAATGGGTGAATATCCTATCCTGGAGGGTTATTCTGCAAATTTTCAGCAATTTAGCATGCGACCGTTTGATCTCAGATCCAAGGGCTGCAAGCAGCTCGTATCATGGTCGCGCCTACCACGACCGTCGCGTTGCTCGCGCGGTCGCGGCTACCACGACCATCGCGTTGCTCGCGCAGTCGCGCCCTTGGGGATTTAACATGGTGCGTTAGGCTATCTGATGTTGGCATGTCATACATAGTCATCACTTAGTCACTCATACTACAACAAGGTTGGCTATAAGTGTATTTTTTACTCCTCTCTATCTCTTTCTTCGTACTCTCTCCGTCCCATAATATAAGAATGTTTTTGACACTAGTGTAGTGCCAAACGTTCTTATATTATGGGACACAGGGAGTACTAGTATTTATTGCACTTGCCAAAGAGTGACCTCTTCCAATGAAATGGTGTTGCTAAGTTTGCTTCATTTAATTAGCTACAGACTCAAAATTGTCTTTTCACGTAGGTACACGCGCTTAGCACCGTTTCTTTCTTGGGTCATCAAACTAGTCTCTCTCTTCTTGATTAACTTGCCACATCAGACTTTATGCCTATGTGGCAAGCTTAAGCACCTATAGGAGCAAGTAAGGTGCCCGTCCATTGCACGGAAGAGTGAAATGCATTGACCGGGGTGTTGTTTATTTTGACAAAGGATGTGGGGGTCATCTTATGTGCAACCGGGTCGACGTGTCAAGCACCAAATAGCAGTGCAGAACAGCAGGGGGGACGCACCCCACTCGTACCGGCCCAGTGTTAGTAATGAGCAATGAGACGTCAAATCACAATGTCGCACCTTCCCAGACGGACGAAGCAACCATCATTTCACACTTTGGTTTGACATCATCTCAAACCACGTACTAGTAGTGCTTCTGCCTCAAGAGGGACACGCGCATCGCCTTGGTACATCATGACACGTGGGACCGCATGACAGGCCATGCTCCCCCGCCGATCGCTCGGTAAAATCACCTCATTTTTACCATACTTCCTCCGGATCGGTTTACTACATGGCATGCACGTCGTTCTAGGTTGAGAATTTAATTGGCTTGTATATATGTGATGAACAGTACGCTAGCCTATTAAAAAATGTATACTTTTGTACAGTAGTACTCCACTATCGTTGGACTGCGCCATGGAGCAAAAATTGAAATTTAAAAAAAAGGTGGTACATATACAGAGCGCTCGTCGGCAAATTATGCATATAGTACTATTAAAAAAGCTAGTACGTGCTTAATTTGGGTGCTAAATTCTATTAAAGAAATACTAGTACTAGTATGTACATACTGAAGAGTTAAAGTAACGAGAAGAAACATAGCATAGTTCTGTTGGGGGCTCAGCACAACACACCCCTCAAATTAAACTAAGCACACCTGAAATTAAACTATGCACCTAATCCGGTAGACATTGCATTAGAAGTTTAGAACCTCTATGAGCAGCGACACTGCCACCTTACTCAGAGTCCTCGTCCACGTCCTCGACTTCGTCCTTGTCCCTCTTCCTCTTGGCCGATACTTCTTTGCTTGAACCGCCAACTTGGCTGTTGCTCTTCATCCAACCCTTGTAGATATTGAAACAAAGGTAGCCATCCATTGTAGCGTACAGGATGTGGTCTATATCTAGTACATTCCACTGCCATGCATGACGATGAAACGTGTAATGAGGTTTCTCCAGTTTGCGGTACGAAGGATGAACCATGGCTCCTGCCAGGGTCAGCATTGAGGGCTGACAAGAGGGCACCAGCCAATTCTTCTGGAGGTCGAAGGTGTTGCCTACAACGAGGCCTATCCGACGCAGGATTTCTTTGTCGTTCTTAAAGTCTACAGTAATGAATTTGACTGTTTTGTCCTTGAGGAAGTTCTTAAAATCCTGGCACTCAACGTCGGCATGGCATATGTGGTAGACTAAGAGAACGTTATGTACGCAAACCTGGATCACGGCGGGCTTCTTCCTCTCTTTGTCCTTTAGATCCTTCTCTTGTCCCACGGCTGTGGTGTACTCAACATCTAGCCCGGCGACCCACTCATCATCTGAGTCTTCAAACATGCGTCATAAGCGAGAAAGGCATCCTTTCACCGTCGCGGAAGGACGGGTGTAGATGACGTCAAACTCATCGCCGGTGATGGTTCTAACCTTGTACTCACCGCCGATCAGGGAGATTTGGGACGCCATGGATTTGGGAGAAGGGTTAGGATTAGTGGAACTGCTGTAATGTGAATGGACGGGACGACTAGGGGCGAACCACCGTAGTATTAAAGGACGTGCGGGAAAGAGTAGGAGCGAACTGCCAGCGTGCGAACGGCAGGGTAGTGGATTTCCATTCTCCCATGATAGGGGCTTCCGAGAGCCCTTGGATCTGAGATCGAATGGTTGCATGGCTTGATTCTAGACCTATGGGTGAATATCCTATCCTGGAGGGCTATTCTGCAAATTTTCAGAAACTTAGCATGCGACCGTTTGATCTCAGATCCAAGGGCTGCCAACAACCCGTATCATGGTCGTGCCTACCACGACTGTCGCGTCGCTCGTGCGGTCGTGCCCTTGGAGATTTAACATGGTGTGTTAGGCTATCTAATGTAGGCATGTCATACATAGTCATCACTTAGTCACTCATACTACAACAAGGTTGGCTATAAGGTTGGCTATAAGTGTATTTTTTTACTCCTCTCTATCTCTTTCTTCGGACTCCGTCTGTCCCATAATATAAGAACGTTTTCGACACTAGCTAGTGTAGTGCCAAAAACGTTCTTATATAATGGGACACAGGGAGTACTAGTATTTATTGCATTTGCCAAGGAGTGACCTCTTCCAATGAAATGGTGTTGCTAAGTTTGCTTCATTTAATTAGCTATATACTCAAAATTGTCTTTTCACCTAGGTACACGCGCTTAGCACCGTTTCTTCCTTGGGTCACCAAACTAGTCTCTCTCTTCTTGATTAACTTGCCACATCAGACTTTATGCCTATGTGGCAAGCTTAAGCACCTGTAGGAGCAAGTAAGTACAATAGTGCGCTTTACATGGAATTTTTGCATATGTGGAGGAAAGAGAGGCAAGGAAAAAGTGGAGAAGTGGGCTCTCATGCAAGAGCCAGCCTCTACTACTACATGGTGGAGCATTGGGAGAGGCACCTGTATGGAGGTGATCTGGAATCGGGAGATTCGCGCCGGTCGTAGCGCCGCAGTTAAAATGATAATGGCAAGTCAAATCACGGGGCCCACCTGTCCAGCAGTAACTCGCTGTAAAATCACACAGCCTTACGTTTGCAGCAGCCTACTCCCTCTTCTTCTCGCGTCTCTATCGAACCGACTAGGCGGAGCTGTCCCGCCGCCTACCGGGCAGGAAAAGCCCCGCCCTCGACTTTTAAATAGTATATAGTATACTAATTTTGTATCCATGGATTGCGCCCGTGCCATGGAGCAAAGCGTCTAGAAAAAAGCGGTACACATGTACGGAGTATACAGCACGCCCGTTGCGTTCGCGTCGCACCCCAAACGGTCTGTCGGTCTGGCACGCTGCTCTTTAAATGGAACGCGCGTCATATTGCGTTCGCACACACATGTGGGACCGCAATTGAGAACCGACCATAGGCACTCTCCCCGGCCCCGCAAGTCGGGTGACTTAATAGAAGAGGGAGACGAGCGATAGTACTAGAGAAGTGTTGTACTACATTGGTGCCTGGACGATCCCTGCAAGACACGGAAGATCAGTTCATCCATGCATGTGACCATACTCCAGCAGACACGCCTGGATTGGCTATCGTCTACATATCGTGTAGGCTGTGTTTTACATGGCTATAGTTGTGGTGAGAAATCTAAAAAAAGTTTCTTGTCATCTCGCAAAATTATGTGTCATGTGCTTCGGATCACTGCGAGGGTTAAACAACGACAACTGAGTTGGGCTAGTCATTGGGGGCACATGCACAAACAGTGACTACTCGGCTGCCATCTAGGTCAAGCCGGCTATGTTAATTAGGACATCTATCGACGGACCCCTTTTCTACGAGTTTATCTTTAATTTGAGCTTTGTTCCTCGTCTAGTTTGTCCGTCGGGATTCATGTTGTCTCCTTTGGGCAGTGAGGTTATGATTTCTTGTCATGTGGCATTTTTTCGTGTTATATGTTATAATCCGGTGCTTCAGATCAAAATGACGACAACTGCGCCTCCGGGCCACGTGCATGAAGACTTCTCGACAGTCATTGACGAGGTCAAGCCGGCTCCGGTAGACAAAAGACAACTAAGTACTACTCTACTATATAGGCAGGAGCCTCCGCGCTTGCTTACTAGTGTTGCTCTCTTCACACTGTCTCGGCCTCTCCAGATCTAAACACCACAGCGGTGGCCACTCTCTCTCTCTCTCTCTCTCTCTCTCTCTCTCTGCTCATCGCTGGTCACAGATCGAGCCGGATCCTCTCCGCCGGGGAAGGTGAGAAGGTGCAATGTTCACGCGGTCGTCCTCGGTGATGGCTCTTACCCACTGCTGGGCGCGTTCCGATTAGCCTGCCTTGCCGTTCTCTCCCAAGCACCGCTGGCGAGGGAGGGTCTCCGACCCCTTCTTCCTCCCTGCCGTAGTGTGGGCAGATCCGGCCTCCCGCCGCCCACCTAGCGACATCCCGGCGACCATCAGGTATAACTTCCTTTGAAACCGGCCTTGCTCTACTTCCCGAGCTCCTGACGTCGCTGCATTTGTAAATTTTACTATTTCTCAAGACCCCTCGTAGATAGGATCGATCAGTTGTTCGAAAACCACCTAATTTTTTTACGTTTAAGAGGTAAAACTATTTCATGCACTCGAATCTAGTACTACTTGGTTCAAACAAGGAAGAAAGGGGGTGGGGGTGGGGGAGGATCTTTTACCTGAATCTAGGACTTGGTCGAAAGAGGAAATAATGGGGGCGAAAAGTAGCAGAGATTGGCTATCCAACTGGTCTCTAGGTCTAATAGGGAAATAAAGGGAAACGCAGTACAAACTCAATATAAACCCGATCTATTGGTTGAAAAAGGAAAGAAAGTGGGGACTGGGGGACAAGTCAACAGAGTAAGTCCAGCACTAGATTTGCTAGCCTCACACAGTATAAGGTGGCTATACCGAACAAAAATGGGACCAACCCAGCTATCCTGTTCTGATGTTTGTTGCCCCGAGCCACTCTTATGTAATGCCACTGGTAAAATGTAGCAGTCGCACTATTAAAAGTAAGGACACGTTAAACCAATGTTGTTTTCAATGTAATGCCTCCAGTAATATGAATCAATGGCACTTCTTTACATGTCCTGCTAAAATTTCCCATTAAGATAAGTTGGTTCTTTTCGTTAGAAATGCAACTGTCCTGGTCCGCCTACTCTCTCGTGCCCAAAGTAATTTCGTATTTAACGGTTGTTATAGTTAATCCTAATGCCCACACTAATATCTAGCAATGCCACTACTTTAGAAATTGCTACTGTCCTTATAGGATTGCCATTCAGATAAGGAACATGCTTCTTTTCATTTGATGCATGTTTCATCACTTGTTAGTCACCCTCCTTTCCACCTTTTTTGTGCAAACAGAGATATACATTTCATGCTCGATCTTAGTTGAACTGCACAAATGATATCCAAATTATAGTTGAGCATTCCAGGAGCTTCACAACCAACCTTGATGTTGCTCAATTTTATTGCAACTAATGAAGAAGAAGCTCTGTGGGTTTCATTTTCTGATGGAAATGAAACCGAGGCTGGAGCCCTTTTCTTAAAAAAATTTGAAGAAGAAGCTGCTAGCTCATGGGACATTGCTTCATTTTAGGTGAACTACACCAAAAGGTCCCATGAATTGAATCATCCATGTTGGTGACTGAAAGAGCTAGCTTCAGCATCCCAGTCTAAGCACCCCCGCGCTCCATCCTTGCGATGCACGGTACACCTCGTTTGCCACCTGCTCGACCCTAGTGTCACTGATAAAATGAAGTAATAATACAGTTAAAATAGAGCAAGTGTCATCTCTATCATTTCATTTCCAATGTAGATAAAGAAAGTGCTTCTCTTTTTTAAAGTATGTTTCATCAACTAGTCCCATTGTTAATGTGTAAGCGTTTATGCAAACTGGGTTGCTTAATTTTAGTTGATATGTACAAAAATAGAGATTTGAATGTCTCAGGGCGCCCCTTGTACTACTGCTGTACACTGATGTTCATCACTGGCAGAAGGTGTATCTGGGAGACATGGGATGATGTCCAGTATGAGGCGTACCGTATGAGGCATCGCAGGGCCCATCTCGCCCTCGCAGCATGGCATCCTATGATACTATCACAATATTTTCTTCTATTTATTTTTTGTGTTTTATCAACTAGTGCTACTATAGTGTAATCATGCTTTTTCATGGTCTATGCAAACACGGTTATTCAGCTCCATTTTGGTCGAACTGCACAAATGTACGTATGGAACCGGCATATATGCAGAGTGTGAGGTGTGACAAGTAAAAATTACCGACACCAACCATGCTGCATGCACGCATTGGCATCCACCACAACTAGTGGGATGTGTGGCGCTCTCTGCGGATGGATATTTCTCGGCAGCAAATTCTCTAACCAAATACTAGTAGCTTATATTGGCAGTTTTCTAGGGAGTACTCTTTTCTGAAAGAAGCACCAATCTATTTTTCTTTATTTGTACACTCTATCACAACTTTGACCCAAAGGTCCAGAGCTATTTTAGGGTGATTGGCGTAGTACTCGGAGACTGATTGTAAGCATGATTTTCATTAGCTGTCACACTGCTTGTAAGCATGAGCAGGTGGAAGATTAGGTTAGTGCGAAGCTTACCTTAACCCCTACCGCCGCCGTTGAAACGAGGCAAGCGTCGAGGGAACTGTTGAGAACGTCGAGGAAGCGACGTCGCGCCATCCGGCCTCCTCTTGTGGTGGGAGAACGAATACTCCTATGGCTCCGGCTGGCTCTGCACCCTCACGAACGGCACACCATACTCGATCGATTCCTTATTCTCTGGGTGCTCGACCTTCGACCTGTACGCCCACCACCTCCGCCTGACTATCGCCTCGGGCGAATCTGTTTGCTCCATCGCCCATAGGAGATACTCGATGAACTTGGAGGACTGCGGCGGGACTGCCGCCGAGGAGTACATGTACATCGCCGCCCTCATCGCTGCCGTCTCGCTCTTTTGCATACATTGCCACATGGCCCGCATGATCCTCGAAATCTCCCACTCATTGTCAAACCAACTAAGGATCTCCTTCAACCTGGCTAACTTTGCCTGGTCGCTGCCGGCGATCTACCTGATTTTGGAAGATGGGAGGAGAGACGGTGGTCTTGCAATAGAGAAGAGGGAGAGGAGAGGAGGTGGTTTTGGAATGGAGATGATGGAGAGGAGAGGAGGTGGTTTTGCAATGGAGAGAAGATCAAAAGAGGGAGAGGCGAGACGGTGGTTTTGGAATGGAGATGATGGAGAGGAGAGGAGGTGGTTTTGGAATGGAGATGATGGAGAGGAGAGGAGGTGGTTTTGCAATGGAGAAGATCAGAAGAGGGAGAGGCGATACGGTGGTTTTGGAATGGAGATGATGGAGAGGAGAGGAGGTAGTTTTACAATGGAGAAGATGGAGAGGAGCGTGCGGCAGCGATTTAGGATTGGGCGAGAGGGTCGGCGCGCTGTGACTGGATCAAAATCAAAATCAATTTACCCTTCAATTAAGAAAGTGACCCCACATTAACTAGTCCCCCTTTTATTCTGGGTCACAATTGACCATGATTTTCGCACATAAAATATATGTTATACGTTGCAAAAATAATATAATTTGAAAGTACATTCAGATACAAACCAAACGATACAATTTTTGGTGACATGCATTCACATTTTGCTTGTCAAATACAGTACGTTGTCAAACTTTGACCCAAAATACGCAAAACAACAGAAAATACTTCCAAGACCAGCGCCGCTCTTCCGCTCTTCTCCTCTTAAACCACCGCCGCTCCTCTCCTGTTCCAATCTAAATCCAGCGCCACTCCTCTCCTCTTCCATTCCAAAACCACCGCCCCTCCTCTCCTGTTCCAGTCCAAAACCAGCGTCGCTCCTCTCCCATTCTAATCCAAAACCAGAGCCACTCCTCTCCTCTTCCATTCAAAAACCACCGACGGTGAGTGAAGGTGTTGTGGAGAAGTAGATCGATGGAGGAGTACAACCGATACGTGACGATCGCAGACGGCAACCCTGTGAAGCTAGGTAGGATGTTGGAGATACAGTCTTGGTTTGACAACAAGGACCAACTAGCGGCGACGGTGACATCCATGGCCAAATATCTGCAACAGAGCGAAAAGGCGGCGATACTCCTGGAGGGAGTCGCGCCGGAGTACATAGAGCTGCTCCTCTGGGCCATGGAGCAAACAGATTCACCGAATCCAATCGTGAGGGAGCGGTGGTGGGAGTATCGATCCCAGATGGAGCATCCACCAGAGATTGAAGGATCGAGCATCTACAGGGTGCCGTTTGTGAGGGTGTCCTGCCAGAGCGAGCCGGTGGAGTCTTCGTCGACCGAACCCAACTGCAAGAGGAGAAAAGCAGTTGGCCCGACGACGCTTCCCCGCCATCGTCTCCCTCGTCGTTCACATCGTCTTACGGGGCGTCTGTCTGCCGCCGAGGAATAGGAGGGGACTGCACCCAGCCCAATAGTCGGGCAGGTTGTGAATTGTCAGGAGGAGCTTAGGGTTGTTAGTATTTGCAGGTTGTGAATTGTGTTTTGTGTTGTGTATTTTGAGAGTACTTTCAGATATGATTGTCTTTTGAATTTCAGATTTGCAGTAATGAGCATATGAAGAATTTTATGAATTCTAGAGATATATTTTTAGCATTTAAAAAATTTAGTTTCATAGGAGTATAAAAGTGCAGACGAGAAGAAACTGCAAGTTTCAGTTTCAGATAAGAAACTGCAAGTTCAGTTTCAGATAAGAAACTGCAACTTTTAGAGGCAGAGCATTTATATTAACACGGCCTTTTCAAACAGGGTTAACATCATGTTGGAAGTTTTAATCATGGTCGAAAATGGAACTACCAGCTAGTTAAAATCATGCTGATCAACATTCATGCATAGCACATGTTCATATGATGCACAGTCAAAATGCCCACACAATGTTGAGTGTGCGAAACACAGAGAAAACGAGGGACGAAGTTTTGGCAAGTGTTGGACGTGGTTTTGGGCAGCCCCGTCTAGGCTTTCATTTTTAACATACGCAGCCCACGACCTCGGACAGGAGGGCCTGTTTGTATTTCCTTAGGGCCGTCATGTATCGACCGGCCTATGGACCTCCCATCCGAGGTTTTATTTTTTACAGCCCAATTTATGTATTTTTTTGAAGAAAACGTAGAGGTCTGTTCTATTTCTCTATATAAGAATAGGAACACCAGGTACAACTTATGTTTCCCTTCTAACTATATTATATATATTTAAATTATTTTATATGTTATTATATATTATTTTTACTGTCATCATATATTTAACAGATACTTACATATGTAAGAAAACAATATCCCACATCTTATTAACTTATAAAAATAATTTCTTAACAAATAAAATCCTGGATTGTTTTGGCACGAAAATCCTAGTGATTGTGTACAAAAGCTTGGTAAGATTTAAGGACGAATGTAATAAAATCACTTATTATTTAAATATATTTATAACAAAATGCTCAGCCCTTTTTTATTTTTTGATAACATTGCTGGCCCAACCCAACATTATAATTAGAATCAGCCCAGCAAAATCGTGTATCTAGATAAAGTGCAAATGGCCTGTAATTTTTTAGGAAATAAAATAAATGGGCCGCATGAAAGCTACATTAATTTTTCACCCAGCCCAGCTAATGGCTGTAATTCAAAAAAAAAGATCAAATTGATTGTAAATTCTACCACGCAAAAAAAGACTGTAAATTCTGAAAAAATGGGTTGAATACGTGCCACATTTTTGGAGGCTGAAATGTGGGCCAATAGGTCGAAGCCAACGCAAGTCGTTGTCAATTTAGTCAACAAATGATTTTGACATGTCAGCCGTTGGATTTACATCCAACGGCCGACATCCATCTTCAATCTCTCGTCTTCTTCCTCCAGCGCCGCCGGGACCACCTCCCGCCTCCTGCCGCTAGCAGCTCTGCTTAGCACGCTTCTCTATGAAGCGCTACTCCACCGTTGGCCAGGCCATCCCTCCACCCCTCCACACCTCCTGTTCTTCTCCATCGACTGCCGAACCACACCGCACTAGAACCAGTTAACCCTCGTACACCTCTCCGTCTGCGACTCTACTCCCGTGTCTTCCCATCTCCGGCTCATTGTTGTCCGGGGCCTCGCTGTCGTCCACCACCTTGGATGCGCTCGGCGCGGCATGGTTAACATGGTCAACGAAAGACACCATCGGAAGTAGATTGTGTGTGGAGAGGCTGACAGCTGGGTCCACGGCCGCACACAAGGAAATGCCTCCTTATTACGCGCAAACTAATGATTCCTCCACCTGACATCTGGGACCCACCGAAAGGGCCTCTGTATTTCGCGAAAAAACATGCCCCCCGCTGACTTGTCGGACCCACCAGCTATCTTCGCACGCAAGGAAGTGCCTCCTTATTACGCACAAAAAAATGAATACTGCCCCTGCCAGCTGGAACCCAGCATACTGGGAGGCTGACTTGTGGGCCTACCAAGTTGACGGGGATGGAGGGCTTTGTCAACTTAGTCAATATGAACGATTCTAGCTCTTGTTACCCTACAATGTTCATCCAATGGTTGTAGTGCTTCTTCAACCTCTGGTCTTCTTGCTCCAGCCGCCCAAACCAGCGCCGGTTGTGCCGCGTGCTCCTGCCTCCCGTGGCCGGCTGTGATGCCGCGGAGACCTCACCGCCCCCTACTACTCCCACCGGTGGCCAGGCCATCCCTCTACTCACCCACACCCCTTGTTAATCTACCTCGATAGCAGCCTCACACCACAACAGAACCAGTGAACCCTCGTACTCCGCTTCGCGTGGGACTCGCTGTCGTCCACCACCGTGGTGCTCTCGGCGCGGCGTGGTCAACGTGGTCAAGGAACGACTTCCATCGGACGTGGACTGTACGTGGAGAGGCTGACAGCTGGGTCCAGGGTCGCAGCAAGGAAGTGGCTCCTTATTACGCGGAAAATAATGACTCCTCCACCTCACAGCAGGGACCCACCGGACAGGCCACCGTATGTCACGAAAAAAAGTTCCCCCCTGACTGCTGGGACCCACCAGCTACATCTTCGCATGCAAGGAAGTGTGTCCGAAAAAAAAACGATTTGCCCCCTGACTGCTGGGACCCACCAGCTACATCTTCGCATGCAAGGAAGTGCGTCCGGGCAAAAAAAGAAAACGATTCGCCCCCCTGACTGCTGGGACCCACCAGCTACATCTTTACATGTAAAGGAAGTGCATCCGGGCAAAAAAAATTATTCACCCCTCTGACTGCTGGGACCCACTAGCTACATTTTCGCACGCAAGGAACTGCCTGACAGTTGAGACCCACCTGGTCGAAGCGTACGTAGCATTGTCATTCTGGTCGCGAACGTGTACGTACATATATATTGGTCGATGTAGAGGCGCACACGTGTCGTAGTAGAGGCGCGTACGTGTCATAGTGGAGGCGCACATGTAGCATGTACATGTACGTACAGCAGCCAGTGTGCAAGAAAGAAAATACGGCCACGTATGTGTACATACGGGCGGGGCCTCGAATGCCTACTCGCGCATACGTACGGCGAGGGCTCGTGTTCATGGGGAGGCAACGGAATGCGTCGTGTTCATGGGGAGGCAATGGAATGCGTCATGTTCATGGGGAGGCAACGGAATGTGTCGTGTTCATCGGGAGGCAATAGAACGCGTGGGAGCAAACCGGCTTTGACGGAACAGGCGATGGAAACGAGGCCTGGTGTACCACACAATGGAGGAAACGGACCTCCTACGTTCGGAACGGGGTCCCGTTGATCGGGAGGGGTGTGGCGTACCGCAAAACAGAGGAAACGAACCTCCTACGGTCGAAACGGGGGTCCTGTTGATCGGGAGGGGTGTGGCGTACTGTAAAACGGAGGAAACGGATGTCCTACGGTCGAAACGGGGGTCCTGTTGATCGGGAGGGGTGTGGCGTACCGCAAAACGGACGAAATGGGATACTGTTCATCTCCACCGTCGACCTCCTCCAGCCTCCACGGGCTACCGTCGACCTCCTCCAGCCTCCACGGGCTCCTGTTCATTGAGCCTCCACCGCGCGGTACTCCACCGGCTACTGTTCAACCACCCCTCCACAGGCACCCGTCCACCGTCTACTATTCATCCAGCCCTCCACACCACGGGGTCCTGTTCAACCACCCCTCCACGGCCACCCCTCCACCGTCTACTGTTCATCCAGCCCTCCACACCACGGGGTCCTGTTCATCCAGAGGCAACGCCACCACTCACTGTTCATCCAAACCCCCCCGCAACGCTCACTGTTCATCCAATCGATCGGCTTCAGTTAGCAGCAGTAGCGAAGGAATCGCTTCATCGGGTGCAGTTAACAGCCATAGATCGATCGCTCGGGTTCAGTAACACGTAGCCTGCAGTGCAATCGCTCGGGTTCAGTTAGAGCCCAATGCCTCGCTCGGGTTCAGTTAGAGCCAACGCCTCGCACACATGCGCGTACCTGTACGAGAGAAACGCGCATCGCTCTCCCACCGTAACCGGCAACTCGCCGAAATTTTCCACCCCCTCACTTCTACCATGGTTTTTTCCGTCATGGACGGCCCAAAGAATGTCATGCAGCTGCGTGTCCGGCCCGCCCAGGACAAAAAGCCCATTTTCTGTCATGATTTTTTGTCATAGAAGTAGGAGCCCACCACATCTATGATGATACCGGGTATTGTCACAATTATCGTCATAGAAGTGTCATATGTATGACAGAAAAAAAATTCGTTCGGCCCAAAATGTCACGGATGTGTCTTTTTTTTGTAGTGCGTATTTGTGGCAAAGCCACCATGCATTATTTTTCCTACATGTTAGTCTTGATTCATTGCACCATCCCGGTACACCGCCGGAGGCATTCATATAGAGTCATATCTTGTTCTAGTTTCGAGTTGTAATTCTCGTGTTGTAATCAATAGAAGTGTGATGATCATCATTATTAGAACATTGCCCAAAGAAAAAAAAGAAAAAAAAAGAAGAAAGGCCAAAAGAAAAAAAGAAAGTCCCAAATAAAAAAAGAAAAGAAAAAAGAAAATAAAAAAATAAATAAAAAGGGCAATGTTACTATCTCTTTTTCCACACTTGTGCTTCAAAGTAGCACCTTGTTCTTCATGTAGTGAGTCTCATATATTGTGCTTCAAAGTAGCACCATGTTTTTCAAATAGTGAGTCTCATAAGTTGTCTTTTTCATACTAGTGGGAATTTTTCATTATAGAACTTGGCTTGTATATTCCTACAATGGGCTTCCTCAAATGCCCTAGGTCTTCGTGAGCAAGCAAGTTGGATGCACACCCACTAGTTTTCTTTTGTTGAGCATTCATTTATAGCTCTAGTGCATCCGTTGCATGGCAATCCCTACTCCTCATGTTGACATCAATTGATGGGCATCTCCATAGCCCGTTGATTATCCTCGTCAATGTGAGACTTTCTACTTTTTTGTCTTCTCCACACAATCCCCATCATCATATTCTATTCCACCCATAGTGCTATATCCATGGCTCACGCTCATGTATTGCGTGAAGGTTGAAAAAGTTTGAGATTATTTAAGTATGAAACAATTGCTTGGCTTGTCATCGGGAGTATAGAAGTTGGGGACATCTTTGTTTGATGAAAATGAAGCATAGCCTAACTATATGATTTTGTAGGGATGAACTTTCTTTTGCCATGTTATTTTGAGAAGACATGATTACTTTGATTAGTATGCTTGAAGTATTACTATTTCTTTTATCAATATGAACTTTTATTTTGAATCATTTGGATCTGAACATTCATGCCACAATAAGGAAAATTACATTATGAATTATGCTAGGTAGCATTCCACATCAAAAATTCTCTTTTTATCATTTACCTACTCGAGGACGAGCAGCAATTAAGCTTGGGGATGCTTGATACGTCTCCAACGTATCTATAATTTTTTATTGTTCCATGCTATTATATTACCCCTTTTGGATGTTTATGGGCTTTATTTTACGTATTTATATCATTTTCGGGACTAACCTACTAACCGGAGGCCCAGCCCATATTGCTATTTTTTTGCCTATTTCAGTATTTCGAAGAAAAGGAATATCAAACGGAGTCCAAATGGAATGAAACCTTCGGGAGCGTGATTTTTGGAACGAACATGATCCAGAGGACTTGGAGTGCAAGTCAAGAAGCAGCCAAGGTAGCCACGAGATAGGAGGCCGCCCCCCCCCTTGTAGGGCGCGCCCCCTGTCTCGTGAGCCCCTCGGGCGGCCACCGACGTACTTCTTCCTCTATATATACCTGCGTACCCCGAAAACATCCGAGAGCACCATGAAACACAATTTCCACCGCCGTAACCTTCTGTATCTGCGAGATCTCATCTTGGAGCCTTCGCCGGCACTCTGCCGGAGGGGGAATCGACCATGGAGGGCTTCTACATCAACATCCTTGCCCCTCCGATGAGTTGTGAGTAGTTTACCACAGACCTATGGGTCCATAGTTATTAGCTAGATGGCTTCTTCTCTCTTTTTTGATCTCAATACAATGTTCTCCCCCTCTCTTGTGGAGATCTATTCGATGTAAACTCTTTTTGCGGTGTGTTTGTCGAGATCCGATGAATTGTGGGTTTATGATCAAGTTTATCTATGAATAATATTTGAATCTTCTCTGAATTCTTTTATGTATGATTGATTTATCTTTGCAAGTCTCTTCAAATTATCAGTTTGGTTTGGCCTACTAGATTGATCTTTCTTGCCATGGGAGAAGTGCTTAGCTTTGGGTTCAATCTTGCGGTGTCCTTACCCAGTGACAGAAAGGGTTGCAAGGCACGTATTGTATTGTTGCCATCGAGGATAACAAGATCGGGTTTATATCATATTGCATGAGTTTATCCCTCTACATCATGTCATCTTGCTTAATGCGTTACTCTGTTCTTATGAACGTAATACTCTAGATGCAGGCAGGAGTCGGTTGATGTGTGGAGTAATAGTAGTAGATGCAGGCAGGAGTCGGTCTACTTGTTATGGAAGTGATGCCTATATACATGATCATGCCTAGATAATCTCATAACTATGCGCTTTTCTATCAATTGCTCGACAGTAATTTGTTCACCCACTGTAATACTTATGCTATCTTGCGAGAAGCCTCTAGTGAAACCTATGGCCCCCAGGTCTATCTCTTATCATATTTGCTTTCCATCTACTTTTATTTTCATCTTTACTTTTTGCATCTATCTTATAAAATACCAAAAATATATTTATCTTATCTTACTATCTTTATTAGATCTCACTTTCACAAGTGGCCGTGAAGGGATTGACAACCCCTTTATTGCGTTGGTTGCGAGTTCTCAGTTTGTTTGTGTAGGTGCGTGGGACTTTTGAGGAGCCTCCTACTAGATTGATACCTTGGTTCTCAAAAACTGAGGGAAATACTTACGCTACTATCGCTGCATCACCCTCTCCTCTTCGAGGAAAACCAATGCAAGATCAAGACGTAGCATGCGCCGGCCCTCTCGTCAAATCCTAATCCCTGTCGCACGCCCCTCTCCCTCTTCTCCATTGCAAAACCACCTCCTCTCCTCTCCATCATCTCCATTCCAAAACCACCGTCTCGCCTCTCCCTCTTCTGATCTTCTCCATTGCAAAACCACCTCCTCTCCTCTCCATCATCTCCATTCCAAAACCACCATCTCGCCTCTCCCTCTTCTCTATTGCAAGACCACCGTCTCTCCTCCCAACTTCTAAAGCTAGCACCGGACCACTCAGAAGGACATCTATGGAGAGGATGCAACAGCGAATCAGGAAGATCGCCGGCGGTGTGACCAGACAAAGTTAGCCAGGTTGAAGGAGATCCTTACTTGGTTTGACAATGAGTGGGACATTTTGAGGACGGTGCGGGCCATGTGGCAATGTATGCGAAAGAGCGAGACGGCGACGATGAGGGCAGCGATGTACATGTACTCCTCGGTGGAAGTCATGCCGCAGTCCTCAGAGTTCATCAAGTATCTCCTCTGGGCGATGGAGCAGACAGATTCGCCCGAGGCGATAGTCAGGCGGAGGTGGTGGGCGTACAGGTTGAAGGTCGAGCACCCAGAGGATAATGAATCGATCGAGTATGGTGTGTCGTTCGTGAGGGTGCAGAGCCAGCCGGAGCCACAGGAGTATTCGTTCTCCCACCGCAAGAGGAGGCCGGATGGCACGACGTCGCTTCCCCGCCATTCTCCACGGTTCCCTCGACGCTCGCCTTGTTTCAACGGTGGCAGTAGGGTTTAAGGTAAGCTTCGCACTAACCTAATCTTCCACCTGATCATGCTTACAATCAGTGTGACAGCTAATGAAAATCATGCTTACAATCAGTCTCTGAGTACTACACCAACCACCCTAAAATAGCTCTGGACCTTTGGGTCAAAGTTGTGACACAGTGTTCAAATAAAGAAAAATAGATTGGTGCTTCTTTCAGAAAAGAGTACTCCCTAGAAAACTGCCAATATAAGCTACTAGTATTTGGTTAGAGGATTTGCTGCCGAGAAAGATCCGCCACAGAGAGCGCCACACATCCCACTGGTGGTGGTGGATGCCAATGCGTGCAAGGAGCATGGTTGGTGTCGGTAATTTTTACTTGGCACACCTCACACTCTGCATATATGCCAGTTCCATACGTACATTTGTGCAGTTCCATCAAAATGCAGCTGAATAATCCTGTTTGCACAGATAATGAAAAAGCATGATTACATTATAGTGGCACTAGTTGATGAAACACACAAAATAAATAGAAGGAAATATTGCGATAGTATCATAGTATGCCATGCTGTGAGGGCGATATGGGCCCTGCGACGCCTCATACGGTATGCCTCATACTAGACATCGTCCCAAGTCTCCCATATACACCTTCTGCCAGTGATGAACATCAGTGTATAGCGGTAGTACAAGGATGCGCCTTAAGACATTCAAATCTCTATTTTTGTACAGATCAACTAAAATTAAGCACCCCAGTTTGCAGAAACACTTAAACATTAACAATAGGACTAGTTGATAAAACATACATTAACAAAGAGAAGCACTTTCTTTATCTACATTGGAAATGAAATGATAGAGATGACACTCGCTCTATTTTAATTGTATTATTACTTCATTTTATCAGTGACACTAGGGTCGAACAGGTGGAAAACGAGGTGTACCGTGCGTCGCAAGAATGGAGGTCGGGGGTGCTTAGACTAGGATGCTGAAGCTGGCGCTTTCAGTCACCAACATGGATGATTCAATTCGTGGGAGCTTTTCGTGCAGTTCACCTAAAATGAAGCAATGTCCCATGATCTAGCAGCTTCTTCTTCAAATTGTTTAAGAAAAGGGCTCCAGCCCGGTTCCATTTCCATCAGAAAATGAAACCCACGGAGCTTCTTCTTCATTAGTTGCAATAAAATTGAGCAACATCAAGGTTGGTTGTGAAGCTCCTGGAATGCTCAACTATAATTTGGATATCATTTGTGCAGTTCAACTAAGATCGAGCGTGAAATGTATATCTCTGTTTGCACAAAAAAGGTGGAAAGGAGGGTGACTAACAAGTGATGAAACATGCATCAAATGAAAAGAAGCATGTTCCTTATCTGAATGGCAATCCTACAAGGACAGTAGCAATTTCTAAAGCAGTGGCATTACTAGATATTAGTGTGAGCATTAGGATTAACTATGACAACCATTAAATACAACATTACTTTGGGCACAAGAGAGTAGGCGGACCAGGACAGTTGCATTTCTAATGAAAAGAACCAACTTATCTTAATGGAAAATTTAGCAGGAGATGTAAAGAAGTGCCATTGATTCATATTACTGGAGGCATTACATTGAAAAAAACATTGGTTTAACGTGTCCTTACTTTTAACAGTGCGACTGCTACATTTTACCAGTGGCATTACATAAGAGTGGCTCGGGGGAACAAACATCAAAACAGGATATCTGGGTTGGTTTCATTTTTGTTCGGTATAGCCACCTTATACTGTGTGAGGCTAGCAAATCTAGTGTTGGCCTTACTCTGTTGACTTGTCCCCCAGTCACCAGTTTCTTTCCTTTTTCAACCAATAGATCGGGTTTATATTGAGTTTGTACTGCGTTTCGCTTTATTTCCCTATTAGACCTAGAGACCAGTTGGATAGCTAGTCTCTGCTACTTTTCGCCCCCATTATTTCCTCTTTCGGCCAAGTCCTAGATTCAGGTAACAAATCCTCCCCCACCCCCACCCCCTTTCTTCCTTGTTTGAACCAAGTAGTGCTAGATTCGAGTGCAGGAACTAGTTTTACCTCTTAAACGTAAAAAATTTGGTGGTTTTCAAATAGCCGATCGATCCTATCTACGAGGGGGCCTGAGAAATAGTAAAAGGTACAAATGCAGCGACATCAGGAGCTCAGGAAGTAGAGCAAGTCCGGTTTCGAAGGAAGTTATACCTGATGGTCGTCGGGATGTCGCTGGGTGGGCAGCGGGAGGCCGGATCTGCCCACACTACGGCAGCGAGGAAGAAGGGGTCGGAGGCCCTCCCTCGCCAGCGGTGCTTGGGAGAGAACGACAAGGCAGGCTGATCGGGACGCGCCAGCAGTGGGTAAGAGCCGTCGCCGAGGACGACCGCATGAACTTTGCACCTTCTCACCTTCCCCGGCAGAGAGGATCCGACTGGATATGTGACCAACGGTGAGCAGAGAGAGAGAGATAGTGTGGCCACCGCTGTCGTTTAGATCTGGAGAGGCCGAGATAGTGTGAAGAGAGCAACACTAGCAAGCAAGCGCGGAGGCTCCTGCCTATATAGTGGAGTAGTACTAGTTTTATTTTGTCTACCGGAGCCGGCTTGACCTCGTCAATGACTGTTGAGAAGTCTTCATGCACGTGGTCCAGAGGTGCAGTTGTCGTCATTTTGATGTGAAGCGCCGGATTATAACATATAACACGAAAAAATGCCACATGACAAGAAATCATGACCTCACTGCCCAAAGGAGACAACATGAATCCCCACGGACAAACTAGACGAGGAACAAAGCTCAAATTAAAGATAGATGTCCTAATTAACATAGCCGGCTTAACCTAGATGGCAGCCGAGTAGTCTTCGTGCATGTGCCCCCAATAACTAGCCTAACTCAGTTGTCGTTGTTTAACCCTCGCAGTGATCCGAAGCACATGACACCTAATTTTGTGAGATGACAAGAAACCTTTTTTAGATTTCTCACCACAACTACATCCATGTACAACACAGCCTGCACGATATGTAGATGATAGCCAATCCAGGCGTGTCTGCTGGAGTCTGGTCACATGCATGGACAAACTGATCTTCCATGTCTTGCTGGGATCGTCCAGGCACCAACGTAGTACAACACTTCTCTAGTACTATCGATCGTCTCCCTCTTCTATTAAGTCACCCGACTTGCGAGGCCGGGGAGTGTGCCTATGGTCGGTTCTCAATTGCGGTCCCACATGTGTGTGCAAACGCAATATGACGCGCGTTCCATTCGGAGAGCAGCGTGCCAGACCAACCGACCGTCTGGGGTGCGACTCGAACGCGACGGGTGTGCTGTATACTCCGCACATGTGTACCGCCGTTTTCTAGAGGCTTTGCTCCATGGCGCAATACATGGATACAAAATTAGTATACTGTACTATTTAAAAGTCGAGGGTGGGGCTTTTCCTGCACGGTAGGCGGGGCAGTTCTGCCTAGTCGGTTTGACAGAGATGCCAGAAGACGAGGGAGTAGGCTGCTGCAAACATAGGGCTATGTGATTAGACAGTGATTTACTGCTGGACAGGTGGGGCCCCGTGATTTGACTTTCCATTATCATTTTAACTATGGCTCTACGACCGGCGTGAGTCTCCCAATTCCTGACCACCTCCATATAGGTGCCTCTCCCAATGCTCCACCATGTAGTAGAGGCTGGCTCTTGCATGAGAGGCCACTTCTCCAGTTTTTCCTTGCCTCTCTTTCCTCCACATATGCAAAAATGCCATGTAAAGCGCACTACTGTACTTAGTTTGGTCGTAATGGAGAGTATCATATACTAGTACCATGCATATGATACTTTTGTATGATACTACATCCGTAATGCATAGTATCATGTGTTGGTCTCATAGGATAGTTTATTTATTGTCATGCATGACACATAGTAGCACATCATTTAATATGATACTACATTATCATATTATGATACTCAACTCTCTCTTTTATTCATCTAATTCGACGTCACCTCATCAAGATTGCAGAGTTGGCAGGCATGATACTACTCCCATTACAAGCAGCCTTACTTGCTCCTACAGGTGCTAAGCTTGCCACATAGGCATAAAGTCTGATGTGGCAAGTTAATCAAGACGAGAGAGACTAGTTTGGTGACCCAAGGAAGAAACGGTGGTAAGCGCGTGCACCTAGGTGAAAAGACAATTTTGAGTCTATAGCTAATTAAATGAAGCAAACTTAGCAACAAAAAACTAATAAGGACACCATTTCATTGGAAGAGGTCACTCCTTGGAAAATGCAATAAATACTAGTACTCCCTGTGTCCCATAATATAAGAATGTTTTTGGCACTACACTAGTGTCAAAAACGTTCTTATATTATGGGACGGAGGGAGTACGAAGAAAGAGATAGAGAGAAGTAAAAAAAATACACTTATAGCCAACCTTATAGCTAACCTTGTTGTAGTATGAGTGACTAAGTGATAACTATGTATGACATGCCAACATCAGATAGCCTAACGCACCGTGTTAAATCTCCAAGGGCGCGACCGCGTGTGCGACGCGACGGTCGTCGTAGGCCCGACCATAGACGGGCTGCTGGCAGCCCTTGGATCTGAGATCAAACGGTCGCATGCTAAGTTGCTGAAAATTTGCAGAATTACCCTCCAGGATAGGATATTCACCCATAGGTCTAGAATCACGCCATGCAACCGTTCTATCTCAGATCCAAGGTCTCTCGGAAGCCGGTATCATGGGAGAATGGAAAGCCACTACCCTGCCGTTCGCACGCTGGTAGTTCGCTCCTACTCGTCCCCGCACGTCTTTTAATACTACGGCGGTTCGCATTACGACAGTTCCACTAATCCTAACCCTCCTCCCAAATCCATGGCGTCCCAAATCTCCATGATCAGCGGTGAGTACAAGGTTAGAACCATCACCGGAGATGAGTTCGACGTCATCTACACCCGTTCTTCCGCGACGGTGAAAGGATGCCTTTCTCGCTTCAGACGCACGTTCGAAAACTCAGATGATGAGTGGGTCGCTGGGCTAGATGTTGAGTACACCACAGTCCTGGGACAAGTGAAGGATCTAAAGGACGAAGAGAGGAAGAAGCCCGCTGTGATCCAGGTTTATGTGCATGACTTATGCTTGGTCTACCACATATGCCATGCCGACGTTGAATGCCTGGATTTTAAGGACTTCCTCGAGAGCAAACTAGTCAAATTCGTTACTGTAGACTTTGGTAACGACAAAGAAGTCTTGCATCGGCTAGGCCTCATTGTAGGCAACACTTTCGACCTCCAGAAGAATCGGCTGGTGTCCTCTCGTCAGCCTTCAATGCTGACCCTGGCAGGAGCCATGGTTCATCCTTCATATGGTAAACTGGAGAAACCTCCATACATGTTTCATCGTTATGCATGGCAGCGAAATGTACTAGATATAGACCACATCCACTACGCTGCATTGGATGGCTACCTTTGTTTCAATATCTACAAGGGTTGGATGAAGAGCAAGAGCCAAGTGTGCGGTTCAAGCAAAGAAGTATCGGCCAAGAGGAAGAGGGACAAGGACGAAGTCGAGGATGTGGACGAGGACTCTGAGTAAGGTGGCATTGTCGTTGCTCATGGTGGTTCTAATGCAGTGTCTACCAGAATAGTTGCAAAGTTTAATTTTAGGTGTGCTTAATTTACTTTTAGGGATGTGTTGTGCTGAGCCCCCAGCAGAACTATGTTATGTTTCTTCTCGTTACTTTAACTCTTCAGTACGTACATACTAGTATTTCTTACATTTCATCTTTTAGTTGGTATAGTACTACCACTCGTTTCTTCACATTATATACATACAATATATATGGCCAGCATCATATAGCCAGCAATTTAGTTGTCAAAGAATTCCAGGATGCTTAGTTTTATTTGAGGGGTGGGTTGTGTTGGACACCATTATTGTGACTAGCCTTTTTAATAGTACTATATGCATAATTTGGCGACGAGCGCTCTCTATATGTACCACCTTTTTTTTAATTTCAAGTTTTGCTCCATGGCGCAATCCATCGATACTACTACTGTACAAAAGTATACATTTTTTTAAAAGGCTAGAGGGCGGGGAAGTCTAGCTTGGTCGGTTTCACGAGAGGTGAGGGCCTTTGTGATTTGATGGCTCATTATTGCTGGAAGGCGGGGCCTTGTGATTTGACTGCTCATATAAATGCGCCGTTGACCTGAGGAGGAGCAAAGAACCGTGCGGTATACTCAATTTTTCCACTGGAGTAGTACTGTGATGGAGGAGCACGAAACACGGCAGCCTAGTGCCATATGGCGATAAAAATGATCTAATTTGCTAGTCATCTCATTGTTAACATTGTTCTATTCATTCCCTCAAAAAAAAGCATTGTTCAATTCATGCCTCGCAGAGAACATGACACATGTGGCGAAACACCCGCAGGAAAAGATGAAACACAGGAGCAAAAGAAGAAGGAAGATTATCACCCGAAATGATCTAATTCGCCACGGAGTCGTAACTGCTTCTTCATCGCCTCCACGACCTCCATCTCCTTGCGCGTCTCCTCTGCCATCTTCTTCTGTCGTGGCTGGAGACGAGCACCTATGGGGCAGGGCCCCTTTTCTGGTCCGGCAGGGAGCAGAGGGCGCACGAAGAGCAAATCGAGGTCGGGCGCGCGCGGGGGTTTTTACCCAGCTTCGGAGCTCTCCGGAGAGATAAAACTCCTACTGCTGCTTTGTGTTTGTATTTTGTTCTTGCTCGAAAGCGTGGGTATACTGTGGTCTCGAATGAGTTGAACCCCACCAACCCCTTCTACGTGCGCATGGGCCTCCTTTTTATAGTGTAAAGGGGTCACCGACAGGTGGCAACGCAGAGAGAGGGGTAGAAAGGTAAAAACGCGGGTTGTACAACTGCTATCTACAGTGCCCCCTACCTAACTCTGACGGCAGGGGACAAGAGCATTTAATGCCCGTCTGGTCGCTCCAACAGTGCAGGAAATGACCGCTAGGGGCGCCACCGATCGCCACGATGGCCTCCTAGTCACCTTCGCTCGACACCTCGCACTGCTAGGCTGCACAGCCACACGCCACGTGCACCAGGAATGATCCTGTGGCGACACGTCGTCGGGTGAGCTAGAGCGTGGGCGCAGAGTGGTGGCTTTGCCGCGGCAAGCGCCTTGCCGTGGTCACTATCTTGTCGCACCCGCAAGCTTGCCGCTCGTCGGGTCTTGCCGGGACGCGCGGCGCGTCGTGGCAAGTTTTCTGAAGTGCCTTGGTTGGCCTTCCCGGCAAGCTCCTCTTGCCGGGGTTTTGTCCTTCCCGGCAAGCTCTTCTTGCCGGGGTCTTGTTCTTCCCAGAAAGCTCCTCTTGCCGGGGTCTTGTCTTCAAATTTAACACTTTGTTCTTGAATGGCGGTAAATGGGAATGACGAAGGGTCTTGGTGGGCGTCCGGCAAGCCTTGCCGCGGGACGCTGCGACTGCCCGTGCACAAGTTCGGGGTACTAAGGTACCCCTACTTTAGTACACCGACAGGAGCCCCCGGGCCTGGGCCATACACGGTGTCGAGCGCTATTGGGCCAGGCCCAAAACAGGGCACGGGCACGCGCGGCCTGGGTCCAAACCAAATCCGCTCCGTATCCACCGCAGCCTCCCGTAACAGCACGCGTCAATCGCGACATCGTGGGAGAGGTCGTGGGAAATTTTTTTATGTCCAGGAAATGCGTAACGTTCGCCTCCCCTGTATATAAGCAGAGGAAACAGGGACGTTTCCCCACCTTCGCTACTTGCAGTTCCTTCCTCCGAAAGCTCCGCCGCTCCCCTCCGCTTCTCAAGCCGAAAGAGAGCAGCGCTCCGCCGCCCGTCGCCCGTCGCCCCCAACGCTTCCGCGCTCCCCCGCCGCTTTCGCCATGGCTCTGAAGACCAGCAAGACCGCGAAGTTGGCCGAGGCGTTGCGGCTTGAGGTGCTGCGCAAGAAGCGAGTGCTTTTCCCCGCCGAGCTCACCCCGAAGGCGCTGCGGGAGGAGTTCTACCTCTTCTGGTCGACGCAGACGCGGGCGCATCCGTGCATGCCTGTGCTTTCCGCTGAGGCTTCCAAATCGAAGCGGTGCCCAAAAGGGTACTATTTCTTTCCGGTGTTCTTCTATTGCAGGCTCTGCCCACCTTTTTCGGACTTCTTCTGCGACATCATGAATACCTACGGGTTTCATCTTCTTGATTTCACCCCCAACGCTGTTCTGACAATGGCGGTTTTCGCACACCTCTGCGAGAACTTTGTTGGCATCCACCCAAGTGTTGCTCTTTTTCGCCATTATTTCACCCCCCCCCCCCCGAGCCGAAAAAGGAGAGCCATTGGCTGGGGGAGTCGCCTGGACCTCTCGACTTGGCATGAAGGAGGTGTATCTGGCGGGCGAGCTCCGCAGCAAGTGGGATGAGTGGAGGGCGGAGTGGTGCTGGATCTTTGATGCCAATCCGCAGCCCTTCACCTACCTGCGCCAAGCTCGGGTAGTTCGCGGCAGCGACTGGGGCGCTCTGTCGCCGGACGATGCCAAGCTGAAGATTGCCACCACCCGAATCCTCCGGCTCAGGCTTGCCGGGCTCACAGCAGGGGCGGTTGGTGCGGATTTCCTTCGCCATCGCATCGCCCCTCTACAGAAGAGGGGGAGGCCCGCCTGGCAGTTTGGCGGCCCGGCGGATATCATGAGGCTGCGCCCGGGCCTCAATTTCAACTTCACAGTTCTGGAGCTTGACGGGATGCTGAGGGAGCTGTTCAAGCACGACACCAACCATCCAGAGTGGTTCAGGCTGCCGCAGGGCGTCATCCCATCGTGCAATAACTTCCAGCGCGATCGCATCTGCGCAATGATGCCAGAGTGCGATTCGCACGGGATAATCCCAACTTGGATGGAGCCCGCTGACGACGTCGTGCAGCAATTCTTCGATGGCTTGACGGAGGTAGCAGTCAACACCGACGAAAAGAAGCTTCTTACCCGCGCCACCACCGAAAACGAGATGCGGTACATCGCCAGCAGGGCCGAAGAGGCGGCCGCGGGCGAGTTTGGCTTCACGTTGGAGGAGGCAGAGGCGGCCGAGGCGGCAAGCCTTGCCGACAGGGAGGACCTTGCCGGAGAGGTCGTTGGCAAGGGGGAGCCCGAGGCCGAGGCGAGCGAGCCCGCCGAGGGCACGAGAGGCCAGCCGTCTTCGAGCAGCTTGCCGCAGGCGGAGCCCCCAGCGCAACCCCAATTCCAACCAAGAAGGCGCCTCCGTCGAGTTGGAGATACGGCAGGAGGACAAGCAGTCGAGCAGCCGAGGCGCCGTGGGACACGCTCCACTGCGGCAAGTACCGTTGCCGCAGGAGGGTCCCAGGCTGTGCCATCAACTGAGGCGGGGTCTTCCCGGTCCGCCACGCCTGATCCTGCCGCAACTCCCGGCAAACGTCGAAGGGAGCCTACTCCTCTGCCATACCGCGCAGAGAGGGTACCGGACTTCGACCTCTCCGCGCTGAGCTCCGATGATGATGAAGAGGAGGAGGAGGAGGAGTAAGACTTTCCTCTCGCTGTTCTTGATTTTCTTTGATCTTTGTCGTTTCTTGTCTTGCACCTGATCTGCTTCTCTCTGAATCCCTGCTCTATTTTAGGACTCTGGCCGAGAGGGCGGCGAAGAGGGCCAAGGTCCCCGTGGTTGTCATCGAGGACGATCCTGCCGTGACAGCAGAAGACACGTCCGAGACCACCTTGACGGACCCGATTCCTTCTCCTCGCAGCAGCCCCCTGCATAGCCCCCAGCATAAGTGTTTGGTTTACTTCCCGTTGTGGGCCGCGCATGGGTGCTTTTTCTCTTTTGCTGATATTTCGATTGCTGATTTGTTGGTGTAGGAGCAGTGCAGGCCCACCAGGAGCAGTCAGAGGCCGTTCCGGAAGTGCAATCTGCTTCGACCACGCCGCCAAGGGGCAACTCTCCGACAAGGGGACGCTCCCCGGCAAGGGAGAGGTCCCCGACAAGGGGAGGATCCAATGAGCCCCCTGTGGTGGAGCCCATGGTCACGGAGCCCAGCATAGGTGACTCTCCTTGTCGGAAATCTTCCCTTGGGTTTTTCTTCTTCTGATCTTCTTTATTCTTTTTTGGATATTTGCTTGACTTTTCCTTCCTCTTCCTGTCCTTAGATCCCCCTCTCACAGACCCGATGGAAACTGAGGCCACTGGTGGGGAAGGCGTACGCGGCAATACTGAAGACGCCGCCGCTGATGAGGAAGAGGCCGGCGCTGATGAACCCGCCGACGAAGAAGCCACCAAGGCTGCTGGC
Source organism: Triticum aestivum (assembly GCF_018294505.1). Lineage (NCBI taxonomy): Eukaryota > Viridiplantae > Streptophyta > Magnoliopsida > Poales > Poaceae > Triticum > Triticum aestivum. Next base: position 422,209,051 of record NC_057813.1, on the reverse strand, counting down.
GCAGGAGCTGGCGAGGGGTCCGGCGATCGTACTGACGACCCGGAGGGTGCAGGAGCGCAAGGCGCTGCACCGACCGCCGGCCCCTCCGCCGCTGATGCAGCGCCGGGTTCCGAGGAGCCCCAGCCAGGCGCATACTTGAAGGCCGGCGAGGGAGTATACATCAAGCTTCCCTGGGCGTCGAGTTCCAGGGCACCGGTTGAAGGAGAGGAGTTTGATGGAGAAGTACTCGCCTCTGCTGGGCTGGCAGTGGTGGACGCGCCTAGCTGCAGCAGTGGCGAGTCCGAGGAGGAGCAGCTGTTCCGGAAGTTGGTGTCGCTCTACCGTGCCCGGCAAGCGAAGCTCGAGTCCTGGGAAGCGCTTGTCGCGCAGGCGGGAGTTGACATAGAGAAACACGCGCAGGAGCTCCGGAACCGCAACCAGGAGGCCCTCCGATCCATTGCGGAGGAGAGGGCGCAACTTGACGAGGCAAAGGAGGCGTTCATCCTGGAGAAGGCTGTAGCCGAGGAGCAGAAGAGGCTCGCCGCCGAGGAGATGTCCAGGCGGGAAGGTGAGCTGACACAGAAGAAGGCTAGTCTGGATAGCCACGAGGAGGAGCTCGAGGCCCGGGAACAATCACTTGGCGGGGCACTCAAGGAGGCAAAGGACGCAGCCGCGGCCGCCGAGGCCGCCAAGAAGGAGTTAGAGGAGAAAGTGGCGCAGCTGGAGGCGGATATGGGAAAGAAGAATGAAGAGCCTGCCGCACTCCAGCGCGAACGCGAGAAGGACGCACTTGCCCATGGCGATCTGCAAGCTCAACTCGCCGAGAAGGCCAAGGAACTGAATGCCGCCAAGGACTCAAGCGCTGATCTGGAGATGAAGCTGGCCACCTTGACGGAGATACTGGACGCCGCCAAGAAGCGAGAGGATGACTTGAAGAAGGAGCTCAAGGGCAACGAGGAGCTGTTGACGAGGGCCGCCGAGACTCAGAACACCTTCAGGGCTACGGTGGAGCTCTGGACAGAGGGCCTCGTCAACATTGCTGCATCCATTGACGAGGAGCTGGCGGAGCTGGACTTGGCGGGCTTTGGGTACTCCCCCGACGAGAACCTCCAGCCCAGCGCCAAGCTTACTCTTTTCTTCAAGGGTGTGGTGACGGCTCTCCAGCAGCTCCGGGAAAGGATCCCGAAGAAGCTGGCTGACGAGTCGCGCGCAATCTGCGCCAAAGTCTTGGAGAAGGTGTTGGTGAAGATACTCTTCCGCAACCCGAACCTCGACCTCTCCCGCGTCCTCAAGAAGCTGCCGGCAAGTGCCGATCTTGAAGAGCTCAAAGCTATCGTCGCACCCATTGTGGACAAGGTCAATGATGTCAGGAGGGTCGACGGCGAGTGTGTGGATTAGACCACCCTTCTTCTCCCTTTCCTTGCCGCTGCTAGATATGTCATAGGAATAACTCGTCAGAGCGCGGCAAGTTATTTATTGTAATATGACTTTATTCTGGGTACGATCTGCTATGTTACTTCCTTTATTTGATTCCATTCCTTGTATGTTTTTACCCTACGCTTTTTGGGAACTTGCCGGCGCAAGCACACTTGCCGCGAGCGCTGAGTGCGGAACATCAGCAGCCTGCTGGCGGTGTTGCCTCCGGCAAGAAACCTTGTCGGGGCTAGTCGCAGCACGCTTTCATTGTTGAGCGGACTCGAAACAAAGTAAGGGCGCAACTTAGCCACGAGCCGCTTCCTCCGCGTACAGGTTTTCCACACAAGGCACGGTTGTTCAAGGAATATAACTTAAAAAATTTAAAAATTTACTGTGCTCAAACTTTGGCAACTTAGCTTTTCTGTCGTTCGTGTCCCGGCAAGTCTTAAGCTTCTTTGAACGACGCCTGGTCCATATGTTTATCCTCTCCTCTCCCCCCCCCTGGTGAACTTATGGGCGGAGGAACCTTCTTTTTGAGCAAAAGAAAGAAGAGAAAATAAAGTTATGGAGCCTTAAGGCTCGTTATTGCTTACCGGGAGCAAGTTCTGCACAAAGTGTCAGTGTATACATGCTACGAAAAGAAAAAGGCATGCAATTTGACAATATGTGCTGAACATATGATCTTTATTTATGCACGGGATCTGCGCCCGGCTTTGTACAAAGGGTTACATGCAACAGCGGCAAGGCTTGTACGAAAGGTGGTTGCCGGGACATCAAGTTCCGGCAACCGTGCCTTATGGGTAAAACTTACGAAGATGCTCTATGTTCCAGGAGTTGCTCACCGGAAAGCCATCTTCGGTCTCAAGGTGGACAGCGCCAGGCCTAGTGACTCGCTTTACCCGATAAGGGCCTTCCCACTTCGGCGTCAACTTGTTGGAATTCTTGGCGGACTGAACGCGCCGAAGAACAAGGTCGCCTTCCTCGAAGCTTCTGGCATTAACTTTGCGGCTATGGTAGCGGCGCAAAGCTTGATGGTAACGAGCAGCTCGTACAGCAGCCTGAAGACGATCTTCCTCGAGGAGCAGCGCGTCATCTTGCCGCAGCTGCTCTTGATCAAGCTCATCATAAGCGAGCACTCGAGGCGATCCGTATACGAGTTCTGTGGGGAGAACTGCCTCCGCTCCATAGACAAGAGCAAATGGTGTCTGTCCAGTGGCTCAATTTGGCGTCGTCCTGATCGACCAAAGAACCACTGGCAGCTCCTCGATCCAATTTCTTCTGCACCTGTGCAGCCTGTCGAAAGTTCTGGTCTTGAGCCCGCGCAGCACTTCAGCGTTTGCCCTCTCCGCTTGACCGTTGCTTCTCGGGTGAGCAACAGAAGCAAAGGAGATCTTGGCGCCAAGATCTTGGACGTACTTCATGAAGGTGCGGCTCATGAATTGTGTGCCGTTGTCGGTGATGATCCTGTTAGGGACTCCGAAACGGCCAACAATTGACCTGAAGAACTTGACTGCTGACTGTGCTATCACCTTCCTCACTGCCTCCACCTCCGGCCACTTCGTGAACTTGTCGATTTCCATGTACAAGTACTCGAAGCCCCCGACAGCTCGGGGAAAGGGGCCGAGGATATCGAGCCCCCAGAACGAAAATGGCCAGGATAAAGGGATTGTTTGGAGAGCTTGAGCTGGTTGATGTATTTGCTTGGAGTGGAACTAGCACGCTTCACACTTGGTTACTTGTGCAGTTGCATCCTGGAGGGCTGTCGGCCAAAAGAAACCTTGCCGGAAGGCCTTGCCGGCAAGTGCTCTTGCGCCAATGTGGTGACCACATATGCCTCCATGTATCTCCGCCAACAGCTCTTGTCCTTCTTCCCGAGAAATGCACTTCAATTTCACTCCGTTGAATCTTTTTCTGTATAGTATGTCATCGACAAACTGGTACATACTTGATTGCCGGGCTACTTTCTCCGCTTCTTCTTGCTCTTCTGGAAGTTCTCCTGTTTGAAGGAAATGGACTATCTGCTATGCCCATGTCGGAGCTTGTGGCTCGACAACAAGGACTAAAGGCGTAAATGCTGCTGCGGGAACATCCGCTTCTACGGCAAGAATCTGGGATCCTGCCGGAGCATGATGCTCCCCGGCAAATGTGTCGGGACACAACTTGCCGGGAGCGTCTGCTTCAACGAAACAAACCCTAGGGCTTGTCGGGGCAGACTGCTCCTCAGCACTTTCTATGTTGATCCTGGAGACTTCCTTGGCGTCGGCTTCGGGGAGCTCTGCCGGAAAGTAGTCGCCAGTAACCAACTTTCTCTTCGTGCTCTGTCCAGTTGATGGTGTTACAGATGGCTGAGTCAGCTTGAGCACAAAAATCCCTGGTTCCACAGGCAACTTAAGTGCGGCGCATTTTGACAGGCCATCTGCAATGTCGTTCTGAGCTCTCGGAACATGTTCCATCTGCAGGCCGTCAAAATGCTCTTCCAGCTTCCTCACTTGATCAATGTAGGCTTCCATCAACGGAATTTGATAATCTTTATTAACTTGGCGGACGACAAGCTGTGAGTCACCCCTGACAATAAGCTTCTTGATCCCAAGTTCTGCCGCGATCCTGAGTCCGGCAAGCAAGCCTTCATACTCTGCAGTATTGTTTGTTGCTTGCTCCTTGGGAAAGTGCATTTGGATCACGTACTTGAGGTGCTCTCCGGTGGGTGCGACAAGTAGCACGCCCGCACCGGCGCCTTGTAGCGAGAAGGCACCATCAAAGTACATCATCCATTCCTTGTTTGCTTCCTTGACGGGGAGGCTCTTCTCCGGAGTTTCTTCATCACGTGTTGGCGTCCATTCTGCTATGAATTCTACCAATGCTCGGCTCTGAATAGTTGAAGTACTTTCAAACTTGAGGCCAAAGCTTGACAGTTCCAGTGCCCACTCAACAATCCTGCCTGTTGCTTCTGGATTTTGCAATATCCTCTTCAACGGAAAGCGAGTGACAACTGTAATCTCATGTGCTTGAAAATAATGGCGCAGCTTCCTCGAGGCCATGAGAAGGCCGAAAAGCAACTTTTGCACTCCAGAGTACCTTGATCTAGCCCCTTGTAGAAGGGAGCTGACAAAATAAACTGGGCGCTGCACCATCTTCTTCTGTTTTTCTTCCGGCAATTGCATAAATCCATCCTTGCCAGGACCAGAGCTTGTCGGGGAAGCCCCCTGCTTGTTGCTGGATCCGCTTGCCGCGGCTGCTGGCTCATCATCTGCCTCCCTCTCCGCTACTAACGCAGCACTAACCACTTGATTGGTTGCCGCTAGATACAACAGCAACTTCTCTTGTGGTTTAGGTGCGACAAGTACTGGGGTGGAGGATAGGTATCTCTTCAAATCCTGTAGCGCAGCCTCCGCTTCCGGAGTCCATTTCATTGGACCTGCCTTTTTCAAAATTTTGAAAAATGGCAGGGCGCGCTCAGCAGACTTAGAGATGAACCTACTGAGAGGAGCAACATAGCAGGCAAGCCTTCACACATCCTTGACGCGCTTCGGGGCTTCAATCTGCTCGATGGCCTTGATCTTGTCGGGGTTGGCTTGAATCCCCCTCTGGGATATAAAGAACCCGAGAAGCTTGCCGGAAGAAACTCCAAACACACACTTCTCGGGGTTCAACTTGAGATTGACTTTGCAAAAGTTTGCAAAAGTTTCTTCCAGATCGTGAACCAAAGTTTCTCTGTCCTTGCTCTTGACCACTATGTCATCCATGTAAGCTTCTACATTTCTGTGCAGTTGTGGCTCAAAAGCATGACTGACTACTCTTGCAAATGTTGAGCCAGCATTCTTTAGTCTAAACGGCATCCGTACAAAACAGTACGTGCCACATGGAGTAATGAATGCGGTTTTCTCTTCATCCTCTTCTGCCATGAAGATCTGATGATATCCTGAGTATGCATCAAGGAATGAAAGCAGATCACATCCTGCTGTGGAGTCGACAATCTGGTCAATGCGCGGCAAGGGAAATGGATCTTTGGGACAAGCTTTATTAACATCCGTGAAGTCAATACAAAGCCTCCACTTCCCGTTCGCCTTGCGCACGACAACTGGATTGGCTAACCACGTTGGATGGAGTACTCCTCGAACCAGGCCTGCTGCTTCCAACTTCTTGATCTCTTCTGCAATGAACTCTTGACGCTCCATTGCTTGTTTCCTGACTCTCTGCTTGACGGGCCGCGCGTGAGGGCAGACGGCAAGGTGGTGCTCAATTACTTTCCTGGGAACAGCGGGGATGTCAGATGGTTGCCATGCAAACACATCGACATTCGCCCGCAGGAAAGAAACGAGCACGCTTTCCTATTTAGGGTCAAGCGTGGCACTGATGGTGAAGGTACCACCAGTGCCGTCCTCCTTGGCGGCCACTTTCTTGGTCTCTGGTGCAGCTGTCTTCGCCTTCTTGCACTTGCCGGTGGAGCTCGATGGTGCGTCCTCAACGGTAGCGCAGCACTCCGAAGAGGTGCGCTTGCCGGAGTGGGCATCAGAGCTACTCTTGCCGGACTTGGTCTTCTTCTTCTTCCCCCCGGGAGCTTCAGCGGCAAGTGGTTTGCATTCTACTACGGCTGCTGCTTCCCGGTAGATCTTGTCGGTACAGATAAGTGCATCCCTCTTGTTGCCTTGGACAGAGATGACACTTATCGGACCAGGCATCTTGAGCACATTGTAAGCATAATGAGAGGCTGCCATAAACTTGGCAAGCGCTGGACGGCCGAGTATCCCATTGTAGGGCAATGGGAAATCAGCAACGTCAAACGTGACTCTCTCTGTCCTGAAATTCAGCTCGCTACCAAACATCACTGGCAGTGTGATCTTCCCCTTCGGCTTGCTCCTTCCCGGGTTGATTCCTTGAAAAGTACCAGTTTCTTCGAGCTCGCTGTCGGGGATCTGGAGCTTGTTGAGCACCGCGGAAGAGATCAGATTTAGGCCGGCCCCGCCGTCCACTAACATCTTTGTGACCTTGAGGTTGCGGATGGTTGGCGAAACCAACATCGGCAAGCACCCGACCGCAGTGATGCAATCAGGGTGATCCTCAATGTCAAAAACGATGGGCGTGCTGGACCACTTCAGGGGCTTGCGCGATTCGACTGATGGTTCTGCTGCATTCACCTCCCGCACCCACTGTTTGAGTTGACGGTACGAGGTGTGCAGAGAAGCACCGCCGTCAACGCACAAAACCTCCGTCGCCTTCTGAAACTCTTGGTCGTCGGTCTCATCCTCATCCATCTCATCATCCTCATCTTCTTCTTCGTCCTTGTCGTGGCCACGGGGAGGTCTATCTCCTTGCCGCTACTTGGCCTTGCCGCGGCGCCCTCCCCGGGCGGGAAGCTTCTTGCCGGATCCTCTGCCACCTTCCCGGGCCTTCTCCTTGTCGCGACGCTCATATTCAGCTTTCTGTAGCTCTGCCATCTGCTCAACCTTCTTGCATGCTTGGAGGTCATGGCCCTTGGTGCGATGGATCTTGCAGTACTGCTTGCCGGAGCCGTCCTGCTTGTCGGCGGCCACCACAGCCTCGCCGGAGTCGCCAACTTTGGCCTTGTCGGAGTCGCCTCCGTTGCCGGACTGCTCAACAACTAGCACATCCTTAGCCTTTCTCTTCATGTTATTCTGCCTCCGGTTCCTCTTTCCTGGAGGGACGTCCTCACTGTCAGATCCTTCTGCTCCTACATTCTCTCCGGGGAGTTTCCTCCCCTCTTCAGCCCGTGCACACTTGTCGGCGAGAGCATAGAGCTCGCTGACATCTCTGATCTTGCACATCGCCATCTCCTCCCTCATCCTGCGGTTACGCACGTTCTGATGGAACACGCTGATAACCGCGGCAGGGTGGACGTCTGGGATGTTGCACTGCACTTGGCTGAATCTCTGTATGTACTTGCACAGGGGTTCTCCTTCCTTCTGGGCAAGCAAATGAAGATCGCTCTCCTGACCGTGGGGTTTGTGGCCGCCTGTGAAAGCGCCGACAAACTGATGGCACAGGTCCGCCCACGAAGAGATGGAGTTGTCCGGCAAGTGCATGAGCCAAGATCTGACGTTGGGCTTGAGCACCAGCGGGAAGTAGTTGGCGAGGATCTTCTCGTCGCGCCCCCCAGCAGCCTGCACCGCGATGGTGTAGACGCTGAGGAACTCCGACGGATGTATCCTGCCATCGTACTTCTCGGGTACGTCTGGCTTGAAGTTCTTGGTACTGGGCCACTGGACTTGCCGCAGCTCACGGGTGAACGCAGGGCATCCTACCGCGTACGGCAAGTCGCCTGGTTCCCCTGGCGCATGCATATCGACAGTGGGCCCAGCGTGCTGGTCAGATTGACGCCGCGCTTCTCTTCTGCGCTCGATGCGAGTACGAGCGTCTTCGTGTCATCGTTCTTGGAGAACTTGACGTTGATCGCGGCGAGCTCGCGGGTCCGACGATGCAGTGGAGTCGGTGTCAATGTTGGCCCGACGAGTCGGCGATCTTGGCCTTCAGGGCGGGGAGTGCACGGTGGTGGCACCCCCGCCGGTCTTGTCGGCATCGGCTTGCTCCTGGGCGTCTTGCCGGGGCTTCGATGTGCTCGGTTGCCGGGGCTTGTCGCCGTTGGTGAAGCCAATGAGGCTATGAATGGCCATCCTCCAGTCGTCAATCTTGTCTGGCGCCGGAGGGTAATCTAGAAGCAGCTGAGCTCGGGCCAGCGCTTCCTCTGGAGTCTTGGGCGGCGGTGGCGAGCGGCACGAGGTGCGGGATATGCTCAAACTTCTAACAGTGTTAGAAGGAGCAACATCTCGCCCAGGCGACCGTACTGCGCTCGTGCCAGCGTGCTGGCGTGCATGCTGGCCTTGAGCGTCCCGCGCTCCGCCGGCTTGGCCTTGTTCCAATGCGAGAATGGTGCTAGGAGCACCGTGGCGTTGTCGATCCTGCACCCCCTGGGATGGGAGCGGTGGATGTACAGACGTTGAAGCTTGCGGGGCCTTGTCCTTGGACCTGGTGACGACGTGAGTCCCACCGTCGACGCCCGCTCCTCCGCCGGCGTCCACTCCACCGCCCGTTTGCTCCGGTGGCGGTAGGATAGTCGCAGACGGACGGCCACCTCCGAAGCCTTCTTCTTTGGTGGCATGTCGATGAAGATGTTGATGTAGCGCGCGCAGAAAACCGGACCAGGTTCGCACAACCTCGACGCCCCCTACCTGGCGCGCCAAAGATGTCGTGGCTGGAGACGAGCACCTGTGGGGCAGGGCCCCTTTTCTGGTCCGGCAGGGAGCGGAGGGCGCACGAAGAGCAGATCAAGGTCGGGCGCGCGCGGGGGATTTTACCCAGCTTCGGAGCTCTCCGGAGAGATAAAACTCCTACTGCTGCTTTGTGTTTGTATTTTGTTCTTGCTCGAAAGCGTGGGTATGTTGTGGTCTCGAATGAGTCGAACCCCACCAACCCCTTCTACGTGTGCATGGGCCTCCTTTTTATAGTCTAAAGGGGTCACCGACAGGTGGCAACGCAGAGAGAGGGGTAGAAAGGTAAAAACGCGGGTTGGTACAACTCCTATCTACAATGCCCCCTACCTAACTCTGACGGCAGGGGACAAGAGCATTTAATGCCCGTCTGGTCGCTCCAACAGTGCAAGAAACGACCGTTAGGGGTGCCACCGATCACCACGATGGCCTCCTAGTCACCTTCGCTCGACACCTCGCACCGCTAGGCTGCACAGCCACACGCCACGTGCACCAGGAATGATCCTGTGGCGACACGTCATCGGGTGAGCTGGAGCGTGGGCGTAGAGTGGTGGCTTTGCCGCGGCAAGCGCCTTGCCGCGGTCGCTATCTTGTCGCACCCGCAAGCTTGCCACTCGTCGGGTCTTGCTGGGACGCGCGGCGCGTCGTGGCAAGTTTTCTGAAGTGCCTTGGTTGGCCTTCCCGGCAAGCTCCTCTTGCCGGGGTTTTGTCCTTCCCGGCAAGCTCTTCTTGCCGGGGTCTTGTTCTTCCCGGCAAGCTCCTCTTGCCGGGGTCTTGTCTTCAAATTTAACACTTTGTTCTTGAATGGCGGTAAATGGGAATGATGAAGGGTCTTGGTGGGCGTCCGGCAAGCCTTGCCGCGGGACGCTGCGACTGCCCGTGCACAAGTTCGGGGTACTAAGGTACCCCTACTTTAGTACACCAACATCTTCATTCTGTTTATGACACGGGATTTCTCGGCGCGAGCCTTCATCATCTGTTCCACGGCCGCATTATGTACCTTGACAGAAGTCGGGTGCTCGATGCGGAGCTTCGCCAACTCCTCTTTCTGTTCCATGATGAGGTCCCGCAGCATCTTCATCGAAGAACTACTATTCTCATACAGCTTCTTCCAGCCGGCGTTCTTCTCCTTCAACAGGTCGATCTCATGGCAGAGCTTCGCCTTGTCCTCTTGAGTCGCAGGATTTTGCCGGTCGCCTTCTTCTCCGAGGCAATGCTCTTCTTCAGCAGCATCACCAAGCCGGCGGTCAACCCCCCCTGCTTATTGAGCTCAGCGGGCATGTCGTCGAGGCTCTCCTTCAGCAACTCCACCAAGCCTTGGATGAACTCCTTCTGCTTATTGAGGTGCTTATTGAGCTGATCGGGCATGCCGTCGAGGGATAACGACTCCAGCGCCGCCGGCTCGGCATGTTCGCCTCCGTGGCTAGGGCGCTCCTGGGAGCCATCGCCTGCCCATGAGAGATCTTTCGAGGTCTCTGCGTGGCGGTGAGCCCTCTTTTTTCCGCAGCCTTGGTTGCCGCTCCCTTGTTACGAGTAGTTCTCGACCTAGAGCTCTGCTCACTGGCCATGCGAACGACGGACGAAGAAGAAGCACTTATGAGGAGGAAAGGTAGAGTAATTTTTGGTTAGGTAGTTCCCCTTTCTATAACCTAAGTACTAGCACTAGTACTAATACCTGCATATTGGGAACACGTTCAGGTTTGGTACGTACTAGTAGGTGTGAGCAGGCTTTCAAATGTGATGGGAACAAGGCAAAGATTAATTGATGGTTTTGGTTTCGAGGCCCGAAACGGCTCCCGATGAGTTTAGCGGAACATAAATTTCAAGTACTACACTGCTCAAATGCGTAAATATTATGTTACTGTAAAAAATTGGGACAAAATGCGAAGGAGACCAATGGAACTACTACTAGCAACGCATGATTTAACTACTCGCATGCACGGAGTGGAGTAATAATGTCTTTCTTCCGCCCTCACGTCCACTCAATTTGCATGCGCTGTATTAATTGACCATCAATGAAGTGAATGACTTTACACGCGTCAAATTATCACATGGGGTGGATCGTGGTACAAAATTGCGTCCGCCCATGTATCCGCGTGTGCGTGCGAGGGAATGAGTGCATGCGTGGCGTGCGTGCACATCTTCGCTTCGTGCATGTACCGCCAGTATGGCTCAGGGAGGACGAGTGCATTCTTCTTGAACCAGCAGCACATCACTGTGATCAATCCACGCAAGGAAGTCGCGACAACGCCTCAACATGTGCCACGTGGCTTCATGAACTGTAAGAGAGACACTGTGTAGCGTGCCATTGGAATTCTAATTTATGTGTTTTGCACATACTCGAAGTACTAGTAAGGTACACGTGCATTGCACGCATCAGATTTTGCAACCAAATTATGAATAAATACCACACTATAGCATGTAAGCTCTAAGTCATATATGCCTGATGTAGCCCTTCGTTTAATTCTTATAGTTCATCTCATTCAAAATCAATTAGTTTTTGTGAAAAAGTTAAGAACGCGGGAATAGGAAAAACATGGGATTATAGTGGAATGTCGTCTTGAATCCTACAGGACTGTACAAGTGTTTGATTGCGCATAGAAAAAACGCAGAATTCTTTCAAAGAGGTTTGAGTGGATGGGATGTTTCCTATGAAATCTAGTGCAAATGAATCATATGGAAAAATTCCTATGGTTTACAATCCTACGAATCAAACAACCAAGATAGGAAAAATTCCTAATGATTAGTATCCTCCAAAATTCCTTTGAGAATCCTTTGAATCAAATAAGCCCTTAATCTATTTTATGATTCATGGAATTGTGCATTGTAAAGCATAAAGTAAAAAACAAATAATGGCAATTAAATTAGAAAAAAAAGTTTGGGCAGTTATGATACGGAAGATTCTAGAACAAAAGAGAACCACTGCTGTTTTGAGGTTTGTGCATTATGCTTATGTTCAACCATGGAGTCTGCTAGATTGTACATGTGGCAAAATCCGGTGGGGGGCTAGAAGATGGTGCGAGGGGCCGAGTGGAGGGAGACTATGAAGGAATGCACAAGTGCGAGATCGATATTTAGAGAGAGGAGGCGAGAACGTGCGCTGTTGCGCGCAGTGGCGGAGCCATGAAAAATAAATGAGCTAGGGGGCCAAGCATTGCTAAACCTTTACGAGGAGGGTCAATTCATGAACTTAAACCATTTTTAGCAGCAATTGTCTAACGATCACATTCATATGAGCCTGGATATATAGTGATGTTAGGGGGGGCAGGGCCCTTACTGCCCCTGTCTTCGCCATTGTGCACGCGTCTGAGAGATGATGAGAGGGGGGCGTTGGATATATAATTAATGTGGGTGTATTAGCTATATATGTTAATCCTATATAGAGAGGTATAGATTGATCGATGTGGACGTGGAAAAGAGGGTGAGACCTCACTGGATATATCGATTGATCAGTTTGTGTGGAAAACTATGAAAGACCTAGCTATATACACACATACGTAGAGGAACATCGATCGTTGCACATGCATGTGTGAGAGATAAAGAATGCCCAATATGATGGAGAGGGGGATGTGTGTGGGTGTGTGCCTTCATGGGAGACCGACCTGAAGAAAAAGATTGCATGTGTGCGATGGATAATGCCGACTGGTATTGTGTGTGCATGCATGCACGAGAGAAAGTTAGTGGTACAATTATAAAGAGAAGACGACTTTGTGGGTGTAAAACACTAGGTGAGGTCATAATCAATGTAAAGTTGAATTCAAATATTTGAATAAGTGATCCTGATGTTTGAAACCCATGCATGAATGAATATAACGGAGATCTGTGCGGTGTGGTTTGGAAATGAGCATGTTGTAATGTATACACATTGAACAAGGTCAGACTGATTTGAATTTGAGATACCGATGGCAGACATCATTTGGCCACGTCGCATCCGTGCATGGACACACTATTCTAGTTGGAGATGGTGGGCGGCTTTTGCATCACATATCTATATCTATACCCATATATATATATATATATTATATTTATATTTTTTTATATTGTGTGTGGGTAACTTTAACTTTTAAAGATGGTCGTTGGATGAGGCGAATCCGATGGTCCAAAGATGGCAAATTTGAGCACTACTGGCCGTTGGATATCATCGAGATTCCACCAGATTTCGCCACATGTATAATCTAGAAGACTCCATGGTTGAACTTAAGCATAATGCACAAACATCAAAACACAAGCACTTCTTATTTGTTCTAGAATCTTCTGTATCAGAATTGCCCAAATGTTTTTTTACATGATTTGCCATTGTTTGTTTTAATTTTATGTCTTACAACGCACAATTCCATGAATCTTAAAATAGATTAGCTTTCTTATAAAAACTAGATGATTTTGAATGAAATGAACTATAAGAATTAAACGAACATCTACATCATGCATATATGACTCAAAGCTTACATGCTATAATGTGGTATTTATTCACAATTTGGTCGCCAAATCTCATGCGTGCAATGCATGTGTACCTTACTCTAGTCTAAATGGTGTTTGTGTGTGTGTTGTGCGTGTTGAGGTGCAAATTGTCTTTTTTTGGGGTACACGTTAAGCTTGTTCTTCCGAAATTTCAAGACGCGTCTTGTTATGCCGAAAATTCAAGCTAGCGTCTCTGTCTATCGTGTTGCGGAACTCCCGCCTCTTCAACCCGCGCCTTGTTAGCCCGAAATATTTAAGATATATCTATGTCTCGTTGTGCTCCGACAACTCCCTCCATCTCAACCCGCTCCTTTCTATTCCGAAATTACAACGCGTGCGAAAGCTCCCACCTCCTGTGAAATCCCGACACGCGAAATGCCCGTTGTACCCCTGAACTGAAAGAACCGCCTCAAATCGGTGGGGGTACTTTTGTAACTTACCCCACATTTCGTACAAACGCGTCCCTAAGCCATGGTTCCCCACTGCCATCCCATCTGCCCACCCATTCGTACACCGAGGCTGCGAAAACCCGCGACGAAACCCCACACCCTGCTCCGTCTGCCACCCAGCCAGAGCATCTTCCCCGACGACATCGTCCACAGCAACACCTCGATGTCCCTCATCCACTGTACCGGCTGAGGATCCGTCGTCGATCTCGTCGTCCCGCCGGTCCAGCCACCCCGTCCTCCACCTCCAAGGAGCTGCCCTGACGTTCCCCTTGTCTTTCGCGTCATCTCCATTCCCACACCGCTGTCTTCACCTGCACCACCGGAAGAGCATCATCATCACTGTTTCCTCGGATGAAGCTGCGGCCTAATCGGCGCCACCAAAGAGGTTGTACACTAATCGCCGCATTTTCTTCTTGATTCGATCTCACGCTGCTGCCGGCGCTCGGTCCCGAGCCGACACGGCGCGGCTCCATCCACGGCGGCGTCGCCGGCCACTTCCTCCATGGCATCACTCCCTCGGCGGCGATGTCCACATCAGTAGGAGCTGCTGCTGCTTTAGCTCTCACTCACGCTACTGCTTTGCTCTTGCTCTCGGTCTTCTGCCTGGTCTGCTCTTGCTATTGCTCTTGCTCGCGCTGCTGCTCTCGCTCTTGCTCTTGCTTGTGATGCCGCTCCAATTTAGCTACACTTTAGTCGACTGAATCGACTTTTGGGTTAATCGATTTTCAAGGGGTGGGGGGCTCGCCGAGGTGAAGGAAGAACCAGCCGTAGCGGGGAGGGGGGCTCGCCGGAGAGGTACCACACTATCTATCTTAGGGTTTAGGGTGGGGGCGGTGGTCGCCGGCGGTGGCGGGGCATTGGCGGGGCGGTGGCGTGGGGATCACTGGAGAAAAATCTTGGCACGGGGGGGCCTAGAGGGATGGCCGGGGCGGCGGTGGACCGGCGGTGGGGAGTGTTTTCGGGGCGGGCGGGGCGGCGCACCGCCAGCCGCGGGCGGCGGGGGGGCTGCTGTTTGGCCGGTGGTGGCTGGCGGCTCAAGGGGGGGTGGAGGTTGAATATGAACCGCGGGCCCTTGATTTTGTATCCAACGGCTGCAAAATCGACTAATCAGAGATGAAAAAGTCTGTCGACCGACGTGTAGCCTCACCTTGCTAGCGCGTTCAGTTTCGACAGCAAAATTCAGTTTTGACAGCAAAATTCAGTTTCGACAGTTAAGTTCAGTTTCGACAGTTAAATTCAGTTTCAACAGTTAAGTTCAGATATGAGCGGCTGATGTATTTTACATCTAGCACTTTGTGGTTATGTATTTTACATCATGTATTGGATACGATATTAGAATTCCACTCAGGTTAACGTTGTTCGTTGTCTCTCTTGTCCTGCTTCAGCCTCGGCGTCGTACAATTCACCGGAGCTGCTCCAACGACGAAACCCTCCATCACAGCGGAGCAGTACCTCAGGCTCCATCTCCAGACGCCTAAGATCTTATTCCTCTCCTCCGATAGCCAAGTCAGCCGGAGCATGCTCACCGGCCAACCCAATCACGCTGAGATCGACATGGCTTCACCAAAGAGGTTGTACACTTGTAGCATCTCTTTTTTACTCTACATGTTATATATATTGTCCACTGAGCACTCGTAGTAACGGGAAATACGATTATTTTATCCTACTATATGACAAGCAGTGAGGTACCAGGCAACTTAGCTATCCGTGATGGACTCTCTTGAACACCATCATTATTTATCTCTGCGCGTTGGAGCTGTGCATTTGTCAATGGGCCTGGGAGTTGAGCTAGTATGGCAGTGGTTGGGTACAAAGTAATAGAAGTAGCACAAAAACATTTTTTTAGTGTAGGATTTTCCTTGCTCAAGCCTGCCTACTAGAATCGCCAGTGCTTGAAAGGAAAAGTGAATGAAAAACATAGGAATTGGAAAGTTTCCTATGGTACTACTTTTCATGAATTTGGTGCAAAGAAATGGAGCAAAGGAAAACTGTAGGATTTGTTCCTTTAGAGTCTCCTTGAAAGAAAAACCGTAGGAATTCTAATTTCCACTTCTCCTCCTTTTCATATTCCTATCATCAAGCACAAGACTAAGAGATAGTAGCATAATAGCATTATAACCGTATATTTTTTGTGCTTTGACTTAATCTCACCATGCTTTTTTGCATCCTGTGATCTTCCAATTGTTGTGAATCAAACACCCAGGTTGGTAGAAATCTAGTGTTTTTAAATTCTCTGTTTTGCATGTGCATTCCTATCCCATTCCTGTCTATTTCCTATCCCTGCATTGTTAGAATCCACAAATTCAGACAAGCCCTTACTCAATTACTTTTGTTACAGATATGTGTCAAAGAAAACCTTGTGTGGTTTGCCCTTCTCCTGAGGCGCTGTGTTCCACCCCAGCTCAGCTGCTCCAACGATGGAAGGGTTCACCACAGTAGGGATCCACTATCCAGACTGTCTTTCGCCACCTCAGATCTTCTTCCCCGCCGCCGGCAGCCACGACAACTGCATTACCATCATCAACTGAGGAGATGACCTTGAGAACTACACGGGTCTGCAAGAGAGGTCGCGCTCTTCCGTATCTGCTTACGTTATGCGTCGCTTAATATGATGACATGCTACATTATCGTCGTGTTCACCTAGTAGACTCCGAGTCAGGTCCAAACTAATGCTGAAACTTGAGTTTTTAAATGGTTGTGGGGTTTATATTGGGGCAGCAATCAGTACTATCTGTCTACTATCTGGTTAATCTCCGGTGTCTACTATGAGTTTCATGTCAGGTGCAAACAAACATTAAAGGAGCCATTATCTGTATTTTTTAACTAAAGCTATTATCTGCCTGCTATCATTGGTTTTGGGTCTATACACAGTTTTCTACCATCACTCTGGATTTGTGCATGCACTCCTTACATAATCTCACTATGTTTTATTCCTATGCATGCCAGTTATTGTACACAATGGAACTTATCATGTAGAGCGAAAGAGACGAGCCTTGCGTGGCAATAAAATTTCATGGAGACGTCGTTCCATGGTGGGCACAAAGGCAGCCCCCCTCCACCCATTTCGGATCGTAATGAAGAGGAAGATAACTTTTCTGAGGGGGATTCAGAAGGAGAAGACCACTCCTATTTACCCCATGAGGTCTTCGCTCTAACTTGGCATGCTGATGTTGGTAATATCATGCATATGGTGCCTTGCATTGCTTACTGTATACATTAAAGATGTCATCTTCTTAGTTTAGACATGCTTTGTGTCAATGCCATCTGTTTAGTTTCTTTATCGTATATGTGAATCATGCAATGCCATCTTGTCTAGCCAGGCATCATATATGTGAATTTTGCAATGCCACCCTGGTTAGCCAGTCATCTTATAGGTGAATTATATCATGCCATCATTTTTTTATTATGTGTTAAATTTGTCAACAATTTTAATACATTCCATTACTCTTCCTGTGCATCAGCCATTCTGCACGGTCATGGAAAAATTTGGAGTGGAAACAAGGTCTTTAGAGAAGACAATGCTATCTCGCGAAGCGCATGTCTTGCTGGTTACCGATAGCTCATTAGAGGAGGATTCAGAGATAGATGACCAGTCATATTCCCACCCCCCCCCCCCCCGAGGTGCATGCCCTAACTTGGCAGGGTTATGTTGCTCATATCGTGTGTATGGTATCTTTCATTGCTATGTCATTTGCTTAGTTTAGACATGCTTTGTGTGAATGCCACCTATTTAGTGTCTAATTACCATATATGTGAATTATGCTATGCCATCTTGTTGCAAGACATTATATATGTGAATTATGCAATGTTATCTTGTTGCAAGGCATTATGTATGTGAATTATGCAATGCCATGCTGTTTAGGCAAGCGTCATATATTTGAATTATATCATGCCGTCCTTTTTTGTATTTCTCATTGCTTTCATCGACAATGTTTGTATATGAACTGCTCTTCCTGTGCATCAGCAATTTGAATTGGTGATGGAGAAATCTGGAGTGAAAACAAGGTCTTCAAAGTAGACAATGCTACCTGCTGAAGCAGATGTCTTACTGGTTACAGATAGCTCTTCAGAGGAGGATTCAGAGGCAGATGACTAGTCCTATTATCCCCCTGAGGTGTATTCTCAAACTTGGCAGGGTTATATTACTCATATAATGCATATGTTGTATTGCAATGCTTAGTTTTTACATCATATACACAATATTGAAAGCCATCTCCTTAGTTGACACATCGTATATGCGATTGCCCTCTGCTCACTTCCTTAGTATATAATCAAATATTTACATAGACAACATGTATTTGAATTATGGCATGCCAACCCATTTTCTAAAGACATCATATAGTTATATCATCTCATCTTGTTTACATAGTCATCATATTTTAAATTATGTCATTCTATTCGTGAATTATATCATGCCATCATGTTTCCATCGACGGCATGTTTGTGACTTATGGCATGCCAACCACTTTAATAGACACATCGTATAGTTATATCATGTCATCTTGTTTACATAGTCATCATATTTTGAAGTATGTCATTCTATCCTGTTTAGTTAGCCATCATACATGTGAAATTGTGTCATGCTATCCTGTTTAATTAGCCATCATATATGTGAAATTATGTCCTGCTATTCTGTTTGCTTATACAACATAAATGTGAATTATTTCATGCCCTGTTTTCTTCCCTACTATCCATTGCACCTGTCTATCTTACAATGTCTGTACATTAAATTACTTTTCTTGTTTATCAGCCATTTCAATTGGAGGGAGTGATGGCAGTATCTGTGGGAGTAAAACACGGTCTTCAGAAAAGATCGTGCTACCTGTCGATGTAGATAGAATCATGGTTGTACTTGCCCAAGAACTAGCCCCACCACACATAACCCACACTCATGCAGATTGTACCCATACCCAGTTGGACAGAGAACCAGCTACACCCCTTCTAACCCCAACCCCAGCAGATAGACACCCAATTCTCATTGACACAACACCGTCTCCACCATAGAGCACCCAAACACGAGCAGTTAGTAAGGCAACTGCAGTGCCCAAATCACGAGGACCACCACTCCGAACCCGAAGTCAACGCTTAAAGCAGAAGAAGAATTGTTCTCAGGTCAGGTTCCGTAGCTATGGTTCATACTACTTTGCTCTTGCATCGCTATATTTACTAATACCAACTAATTTCAAATTTGAAGGATGCAATTGAAACTCCAATGGCGCAACAGGTATGGTTTAAACCTGTTTCTTCAACGTGTTTGGCTGTTAGCTGTTGTAACTTGCTCTATGTTGATTTCAGTTTCAATTGAATAAACAGTTATGTTCTCATGCCATGCACATTACAAGTGTTGTTATTGCTGTGTAGTTTCTCACACTTATATTCTGTCTATGCTACTTCATCTTAAATATATATGATTTGAACTGTATCTATCTTGATTTGGCGACATAAACTAGAATGATATAGACCATACAGTGACCATACTACATAGATATATGTTTGTTTCATGTTGGTATAATGTCCACCTTACTACTGAACTGGTTTACTAAAATGAGTTTCATATACTACATTGTAAACCTGAGATGTGTTTGTTTGTTTCTATTTTAGAACGCGGATAAAATATTGGAGAAGAGTACCCCGTTATGCAATGGTAAAGGAAGTAATGCAGATAAGGTTCAAGATAGCAAGACATCCCTATTGGTCTCCAATAAAGTTGATAAAAACTATATTGAAGACACTAAGACAACCCCAAAGTCCTGTCTTGATGTAGTGTTCGAGTTACTGGCTACCACTGCTGGCACCAGCTCTTCAAACTTGTTGCCTGAATCAGTTCGGCTTCTTGAGTCTCAACTTCAAGTTGAAAGACATCGATCAGATGTTATGCGACAGGAAGCTGAAGGACTGAGGAAGTCCCTGCAGAATTCGGATGCACACTTTCTAGTGCAACAACCAGTGCTGGAGGACTTAAGCGCG
Source organism: Triticum aestivum (assembly GCF_018294505.1). Lineage (NCBI taxonomy): Eukaryota > Viridiplantae > Streptophyta > Magnoliopsida > Poales > Poaceae > Triticum > Triticum aestivum. Next base: position 422,189,559 of record NC_057813.1, on the reverse strand, counting down.
AAACAAGAGAAAGTTAATAAGCTTGCTAAGCATCTTGCCAGCATTATGGGTACCTAGGATATTGTTTCTTGAGCTCTTTTGAAGTGGTTTCAGTTCTGGACTTGTTTTGCTGCGGCGTTTATATGCTGCTGTGTTCCCTATATTTGCACTGGTGGCCAACTTCGATGCCCAGTGGATGTAAGATGTGTAATAGCTGTGATAGCCAAGCGTAAGTTGCTTGCTTATTTATTTTCTTATTGTCTTGTTTATTTCTTTGCTTGTAGTCAGTGCAGTTCTTTTTCCGCGGTTTGCTAGTGGCCGCAGTAACCTATTTTTTAAAACTAGTCCACAATAACCATGGGCTACATATTTACTGTAGTTACCATTTCCCTCCTACGGGCCATAGAAACAATGGGCCTTCTACGTGACGTAGACACAATGGGACTTCTACGGGCCGTATCATCAATGGGCCTTGTACGGGCCGTATGATCGGTTGGCCAAACATGGGCCAATAACAGACCGCATTATGGCCGTAAACGGGCTAGAGTTGGAATCGTCTGTTCATGGGCTGACCATAAGGGGACGTCGTTAATCGGCCGTATTTGATGACGCTATGAAAACGGCCCAACGTATTAACGGGCCACAAAACGGGCCGACTGTAACCTCGGGCTGAATTTAGCCCACAACAGAAAATGACAGAAACGGGCCGTAAGTAAACGAATGCTGGAAATGAGCCCAAGAGTAAATGGGCTCTAATAAGGCCGAAAGATAACATGGGCTAGAAACGGCCCAACGGATTAACGGGCCATTAATGGGTATAAAGTTATACACTGTTCAGTACGGGCCAGTTTCACCACGGGCCGTTAATGGGTATAAAGTGATACACTGTTCACTGCGGGCCAGTTTCACCACAGGCTGTTAATGGGCCAAGATTTATAAAGGGCCTCATATGGGCCGAAAGACGTCCTGGGCCATACATGGGCCAGAAGTGAAAATGGGCTGGAATCATATTGGATGGCCCAGATGACGCTACTGGGCCTAGTTCGGATAGGGCGTAACGGTCCTTGGGTTAGCGGGCTGTAAATGGGCTATATGCGAACATGCCGTTAACAGGCTTTCCATGGGCCGGCTCGCCACCTTTTGACCAAGTCAAACGGACCGGCCTTTTCACAGGAATGGGCCTCTATTAGGTCGTGCCACGTGTCAACATATCATAGGCGCCTTCTGTCCAATGAGTGGATGACATCTGTCCCAACGATGAGCCGACACATGTTTCTTCCAGCCAATGATGATTTTACACGTGGAAAATCCCCATTGGTCGGGGCTGTTAACGGGTTATCGGATCCAAAACCCGACTGATAGCTTAACGGCATTCCGTTACGGTGGATGCCACGTGTCGGTCACCCTTGACGAAAGCATTTCTGTGACGCGCGATTTATCGTCATGGAAGTGGACACTTCCGTGATGATAATTTTGGTAATGTCATGGAACACTTCTACGATAGCACAGGTATGACTATCTTGATTCTGTCATAAAATTGTGATGGATGTACATGCATGACAAAAAACGCGACCTACTGTGACAAACATGTATCATCACTAAAGTGTTTTTTTGTAGTGCAAACTCATTTGCAAAGACAAGGCCAAGTCCTTACCCAACAAGAACAACTTCACAAAGAAGGTGCTACAAAAGGGATTGGTGGTGCACGAAGAGTACAACTCCGGTGATGACGATGATGATGCTAGTGGTGAAGGGATTGCTGATAACCCACAAGTATAGGTGATCGCAATAGTTTTTGAGGGTAGAGTATTCAACCCAAATTTATTGATTTGACACAAGGGGATCCAAAGAATACTTGTAAGTATTAGAAGTTGAGCTGTCAATTCAACCACACCTGGAGACTAAATATCTGCAATAGAGTAATCAGTAGCACAGTAGTATGGTACTTTGATAGTAGTAGCAATGATAGTAATCGTAATAGTAGTTTTTGTAGCAATTGTGACAGTAGCAACAACAGTGGTAACTTAGTAAGAAACAATATGTGAAAAGCTCGTAGGCATTGGATCGGTGATAACGTTGGATAATATTCATCATGTAACAGTCATAACCTATGGCGACACAACACTAGCTCCTTCAGCAATGTAATGTAGGCATGTGTCAGCGTCCTGGATTCGGGGGTATCCAGCCCTGCCTGCCTGCGGCCCACCGTGTGACTCCATCGACTGCCTGGTACGGCCCGGAATCAACACCAACACCACAAGACCCTTGCGAGGCGGACGACGCCAAGACCCCCGAAGGAAGTGGCCTCCTCAGGAGAGCTCTTGAGGGGCGGAGAGTTCTATGCAAGCTACCTCACGAGGCTTGATACGTCTCCAACGTATCTATAATTTTTGATTGTTCCATGCTATTATATTACCCATTTTGGATGTGTATGGGCTTTACTTTACACTTTTATATCATTTTTTGGACTAACCTACTAACCGGAGGCCAAGCCCAAATTGTTGTTTTTTGCCTATTTCAGTGTTTCAAAGAAAAGGAATATCAAATGGAGTCCAAACGGAATGAAACCTTCGGGAGCGATCTTTTTGGAACAAACGCAATCTAGGAGACTTGGAGTGGACGTCAAGAAGCAGCCGAGGCGGCCACGAGGCAGGAGGGCGCGCCCTAGGGGGTGGGCGCCCCCCACCCTCATGGGCCCCTTGTGGCTCCCCTGACTGACCTCCTTCGCCTATATATACCTCCATACCCTAAAAACATCCAGGAGCACCACGAAACCCTATTTCCACCGCCGCAACCTTCTGTACCCGTGAGATCCCATCTTGGAGCCTTTTCAAGTGCTCCACCGGAAGGGGAATGGATCATGGAGGGCCTCTACATCATCACCAAGGCCTCTCCTATGAGTTGTGAGTAGTTTACCACAGACCTTTGGGTCCATAATTATTAGCTAGATGGCTTCTTCTCTCTCTCTGAATCTCAATACAAAGTTCTCCTCGATCTTCTTAGAGATCTATTCGATGTAACTCTTTTTGCGGTGTGTTTGTCGAGATCCGATGAATTGTCGGTTTATAATCAAGTTTATCTATGAGAACTATTTGAATCTCCTCTGAATTCTTTTATGTATGATTGTTATCTTTGCAAGTCTCTTCGAATTATCAGTTTGGTTTGGCCTACTAGATTGATCTTTCTTGCAATGGGAGAAGTGCTTAGCTTTGGGTTCAATCTGACGGTGTCCTTTCCCAGTCACAGCAGGAGTAGCAAGGCACGTATTGTATTGTTGCCATCGAGGATAAAAAGATGGGGTTTGTATCATATTGCTTGAGTTTATCCCTCTACATCATGTCATCTTGCCTAATGCGTTACTCTGTTCTTATGAACTTAATACTCTAGATGCATGCTGGATAGCGGTCGATGAGTGGAGTAATAGTAGTAGATGCAGATTCGTTACGATCTACTTGTCGCGGACGTGATGCCTATATACATGATCATGCCTAGATAATCTCATAACTACGCACTTTTCTATCAATTGCTCGACAGTAATTTGTTGACCCACCGTAATACTTATGCTATCTTGAGAGAAGCTACTAGTGAAACCTATGGTCCCTGGGTCTATCTTTCATCATATAAGTTTCCAATCTACTTTATTTTGAAATCTTTATTTTCCAATCTGTATCATAAAAATACCAAAAATATTTATCTTATCTTATTATGTCTATCAGATCTCACTTTTGCAAGTGGCCGTGAAGGGATTGACAACCCCTTTATCACGTTGGTTGCGAGGTTCTTGTTTGTTTGTGTAGGTACGAGGGACTTGTGTGGAGCCTCCTACTGGGATTGATACCTTGGTTCTCAAAAACCGAGGGAAATACTTACGCTACTTTGCTGCATCACCCTTTCCTCTTCAAGGGAAAACCAGCGCAGTGCTCAAGAGGTAGCAAGAAGGATTTCTGGTGCCGTTGCCGGGGAGGTCTTCGCACAAGTCAAGACATACCAAGTACCCATCATAAACTCATCTCCCTCGCATTACATTATTAGCCATTTGCCTCTCGTTTTCCTCTCCTCGTCTTCACCCTTGCCGTTTTATTCTTCCTCTTTTTTTGCCTCTTGTTCGCTTGCCTCTTGTGTGCTTGTGTGTTGGATGGCTTGTCACGATGGCTCAAGATAATACTAAATTGTGTGACTTTTCCAATACCAACAATAATTATTTCCTTAGCACTCCAATTGCTCCTCTTAATGATGCTGAATCTTGTGAAATTAATGCTGCTTTCTTGAATCTTGTTATGAAAGATCAATTCTTCGACCTTCCTAGTGAAGATGCCGCTACTCATCTAAACATTTTTGTTGATTTGTGTGATATGCAAAAGAAGAAAGACAAGGATAATGATATTGTTAAATTGAAGTTATTTCCGTTTTCACTTAGAGATCGTGCTAAAACTTGGTTTTCATGTTTGCCTAAAAATAGTATTGATTCATGGAATAAGTGCAAAGATGCTTTTATCTCTAAGTATTTTCCTCCCGCTAAGATCATCTCCCTTAGGAACGATATTATGAATTTTAATCAACTTGATCATGAACATGTTGCACAAGCTTGGGAGAGAATGAAATTAATGATACGTAATTTCCCTACACATGATTTGAATTAATGGATGATCATGCAAAAAATTTATGCCGGATTGAATTTTTCTTCTAGAAATCTTTTAGATTTGGCCGTGGGAGGCACTTTTATGGAAATCACTTTAGGGGAATCTACTAAACTCCTAGATAATATTATGGTTAATTATTCTCAATGGCACACCGAAAGATCTACTAGTAAAAAAGTTCATGCGATAGAAGAGATTAATGTTTTGAGTGGAAAGATGGATGAACTTATGAAATTGTTTGCTAATAGGAGTGCTCCTATTGATCCTAATGATATGCCTTTGTCTACTTTGATTGACAATAATAATGAATCTATGGGTGTGAATTTTGTTGGTAGGATTAATTTTGGTAACAACGCGTATAGAGGAAACTTTAATTTTAGGCCGTTCCCTAGTAATTCCTCTAATAATTATGGTAATTCCTACAACAACTCTTATGGAAATTTTAATAAGATGCCCTCTGATTTTGAGAATAGTGTTAAAGAATTTATGATCTCTCAAAAGAATTTCAATGCTTTGCTTGAAGAAAAATTGCTTAAAGTTGATGAATTGGCTAGGAACATGGATAGAATTTCTCTTGATGTTGATTTTTTGAAACTTAGATTATTCCACCTAAGCATGATATCAATGAGCCTCTCAAAGCCATGAGAATTTTCATTGATGAGTGCAAAGAAAGAACCACTAGCATGAGTGCTAAGAAAGGTTGCTTTGTAAAAGCGTGTTATTCTAGTTTCCATGATAATAATGATGAAGATCTAAAAGTGATTGATGTGTCCCCTATTAAATCTTTGTTTTGCAATATGAATCTTTATAATGATGGGACTGGATATGAGTCAACTTTAGTTAAAAGGCGTCCCAATGATTAGGAGTTTTTAGATCTTGATGCTAAATTTTGTACAAGTGGGATTGGAGAGGTCAAAACTTTACATAGCAATGAACCCACTATTTTGGATTTCAAGGAATTTAATTATGATAATCGTTCTTTAGTAGATTGTATTTCCTTGTTGCAATCCGTATTGAATTCTCCTCATGCTTATAGTCAAAATAAAGCGTTTACCAAACATATCATTTATGCTTTGATGCAATCTTATGAAGAAAAACTTGAATTGGAAGTTTCTATCCCTAGAAAACTTTATGATGAGTGGGAACCTACTATTAAAACTAAAATTAAAGATCATGAATGCTATGCTTCGTGTGATTCCACGATTCCAAAAAGTTTATGTGATGTGTTAGGTTTCCGTGAATTTGATGATTGCTCTTTAAACTTGCACCTTGCGGATTCCACCATTAAGAAACCTATGTGATGGATTAATGATGTTCTTATTGTTGCAAATAGGAATTATGTGCCCGTAGATTTTATTGTTCTTGATATAGATTGCAATTTTTCTTGTCCTATTATTCTTGGTAGACCCTTCCTTAGAACGATTGGTGCAATTACTGATATAAAGGAAGGAAATATTAGATTCCAATTTACATTAAGGAAAGGCAAGGAAAACTTGCCTAGAAATAAAATCAAATTACCTTATGAATCTATTATGCGAGCCACTTATGCGTTGAATACCAAAGATGGCAATACTTAGATCTATTCTCGCTTTTATGCCTAGCTAGGGGCGTTAAACGATAGCGCTTGTTGGGAGGCAACCCAATTTTATTTTTGTTACTTGCTTTTTGTACCTTTTTATTAATAAATAATTCATCTATCTTCTGTTTAGATGTGGTTTTATGTTTTAATTAGTGTTTGTGCCAAGTAGAACCTATAGGACAACCTACGGTGATAGTTAATTTGATCTTGCTGAAAAACAGAAACTTTTGCATGCACGAGAATAATTTTATAAAATCACAGAAACATGATTTTTAGTTGATTATTTTTGAAGTAGATCACTATAAAAATTTCCCAGGACTTCCTATTTTGGTAGGATTTTTAGAGGTCCATAAGTTTTCGAAAGTTACAGATTTCTACAGACTGTTCTGTTTTTGACAGATTCTGTTTTTCCTGTGTTGTTTGCTTATTTTGATGAATCTATAGCTAGTATCGGGGCGTATGAATCATATAGAAGTTGGAATACAGTAGGTTTAACACCAATATAAATAAAGATTGAGTTAATTACAGTACCTTAAGTGGTGGTTTTATTTTGTAGAAATTATTGATCTCTCATACTTCACTTATACTATTTTGAGAGTCTTTTAGAACATCATGGTATTTTCTATGGTTATAAAATTGGTCCTAGAATGATGGGCATCCAATTTGGGTATAATAAAAACTATCATAGGAAGTGAATTGGAAGCTATGATCAATTTGATGCTTGATAATTGTTTTGAGATATGGAGGTGGTAATATTAGAGTCACGCTAGTTGTGTGATTATGAAATTGAGAAATACTTGTGTTGAAGTTGGCAAGTCCCGTAGCATGCATGTATGGTAAAAGTTGTGTAACACATTCGTAGCTTGGGGTGCTCTTTTGATTTCCTTCCTTATGAGTGGAGGTCCGGATTGCGTGATGGTTAACTCCTACCAACCCTTCCCCTAGGAGCATGCATAGTAGTACTTTGCTTTGAGGGCTAATAAAACTTTTGCAGTCCATGGATTATACGCACTCTAACCCTTCCATCATTGCTAGCCTCTACGGTACCGTGCATTGCCCTTTCTCAACTTGAGAGTTGGTGAAAACTTCGCCGGTGCATCCAAACCCTGTGATACGCTACACTCTATCACACATAAACCTCCTTACATCTTCCTCAAAACAGCCACCATACCTACCTATTATGGCATTTCCATAGACATTCTTCCTCTCTTTTCTGTTTGCCTCTTGTTCGCTTGACTCTTGTGTGTTGGATTGCTTGTCACGATGGCTCAAGATAATACTAAATTGTGTGACTTTTCCAATACCAACAATAATGATTTCTTTAGCACTCCGATTGCTCCTCTTAACGATGTTGAATCTTGTGAAATTAATGCTGCTTTGTTGAATCTTGTTATGAAAGATCAATTCTCCGGCCTTCCTAGTGAAGATGCCGCAACTCATCTAAACAATTTTGTTGATTTGTGTGATATGCAAAAGAAGAAAGACACGTATAATGATATTGATAAATTGAAGTTATTTCCGTTTTCGCTTAGAGATCGTGCTAAAACTTGGTTTTCGTCTTTGCCTAAAAATAGTATTGATTCAGGGAAAGTGCAAAGATGCTTTTATCTCTAAGTATTTTCCTCCCGCTAAGATCATCTCCCTTAGGAACTATATTATGAATTTTAATCAACTTGATCATGAACATGTTGCACAAGCTTGGGAGAGAATGAAATTAATGATACGTAATTGCCCTACACATGGTTTGAATTTATGGATGATTATACAAAAAATTTATGCCGGATTGAATTTTTCTTCTAGAAATCTTTTAGATTCGGCCGCGGGAGGCACTTTTATGGAAATCACTTTAGGAGAAGCTAATAAACTCCTAGATAATATTATGGTTAATTATTCTCAATGGCACACCAAAAGATCTACTAGTAAAATAGTTCATGCGATAGAAGAGATTAATGTTTTGAGTGGAAAGATGGATGAACTTATGAAATTGTTTGCTAATAAGAGTGCTCCTATTGATCCTAATGATATGCCTTTGTCTACTTTGATTGAGAATAATAATGAATATATGGGTGTGAATTTTGTTGGTAGGAATAATTTTGGTAACAACGCGTATAGAGGAAACTTTAATTTTAGGTCGTTCCCTAGTAATTCCTCTAATAATTATGGTAATTCCTACAACAACTCTTATGGAAATTTTAATAAGATGCCCTCTCATTTTGAGAATAGTGTTAAAGAATTTATGATCTCTCAAAAGAATTTCAATACTTTGCTTGAAGAAAAATTGCTTAAAGTTGATAAATTGGCTAGGAACATGGATAGAATTTCTCTTGATGTTGATTTTTTAAACTTAGATCTATTCCACCTAATCATGATATCAATGAGTCTCTCAAATCCATGAGAATTTCCATTGATCAGTGCAAAGAAAGAACCGCTAGGATGCGTGCTAAGAAAGGTTGCTTTGTAAAAGCGAGTTCTAGTTTTCATGATAATAATGATGAAGATCTAAAAGTGATTGATGTGTACCCTATTAAATATTTGTTTTGCAATATGAATCTTGATAATGATGGGACTGGAGATGAGTCAACTTTAGTTAAAAGGCGTCCCAATGATTAGGAGTTTTTAGATCTTGATGCTAAATTTGGTATAAGTGGGATCTCGTCAAAACTTTACATAGCAATGAACCCACTATTTTGGATTTCGAGGAATTTAATTATGATAATTTTTCTTTAGTAGATTATATTTCCTTGTTGCAATCCATATTGAATTCTCCTCATGCTTATAGTCAAAATAAATTGTTTACCAAACATATCGTTGATGCTTTGATGCAATCTTATGAAGAAAAACTTGAATTGGAAGTTTCTATCACTAGAAAACTTTATGATTAGTGGGAACCTACTATTAAAATTAAAATTAAAGATCATGAATGCTATACTTTGTGTGATTTGGTGCTATTGTTTCCACGATTCCAAAAACTTTATGTGATGTGCTAGGTTTCCGTGAATTTGATGATTGCTCTTTAAACTTGCACCTTACGGATTCCACCATTAAGAAACCTATGGGATGGATTAATGATGTTCTTATTGTTGCAAATAGGAATTATGTGCCCGTAGATTTTATCGTTCTTGATATAGATTGCAATTTTTCTTGTCCTATTATTCTTGGTAGACCCTTCGTTAGAACGATTGGTGCAATTATTGATATGAAGGAAGAAAATATTACATTCCAATTTCCGTTAAGGAAAGGCATGGAACACTTTCCTAGAAAGAAAATCAAATTACCTTATGAATCTATTATGCGAGCCACTTATGAGTTGAATACAAAGATGACAATACTTATATCTATTCTCGCTTTTATGCCTAGCTAGGGGCGTTAAACGATAGCGCTTGTTGGGAGGCAACCCAATTTTATTTTAGTTCCTTGCTTTGTGTTACTGTTTAGTAATAAATAATTCATCTAGCTTCTGTTTAGATGTGGTTTTATGTTTTAATTAGTGTTTGTGCCAAGTAGAACCTATAGGACAACCTACATTGATAGTTAATTTGATCTTGCTGAAAAACAAAAACTTTTATGCGCACGAGAATAATTGTAATAAATCACAGAAACGAGATTTTTAGTGTATTCTTTTTGCAGTAGATCATTAGACAAATTTCCCAGGAATTCCTATTTTGGTATAATTTTTAGAGGTACATAAGTATTCGAAAGTTACAGATTTCTACAGACTGTTCTGTTTTTGACAGATTCTGTTTTTCATGTGTAGTTTGCTTATTTTGATGAATCTATGGCTAGTATCGGGGGGTATGAACCATACAGAAGTTGGAATACAGTAGGTTTAACACCAATATAAATAAAGATTGAGTTCATTACAGTATCTTAAGTGGTGGTTTTTCTTTCTTGCACTAACGGAGCTCATGAGATTTCCTGTTGAGTTTTGTGTTGTGAAGTTTTCAAGTTTTGGGTAAAGATTTGATGGACTATGGAATAAGGAGTGGCAAGAGCCTAAGCTTGGGGATGCCCATGGCACCCCAAGATAATTCAAGGATAACCAAAAGCCTAAGCTTGGGGATGCCCCGGAAGGCATCCCCTCTTTCGTCTTCGTTTATCGGTAACTTTACTTGCAACTATATTTTTATTCACCACATGATATGTGTTTTGCTTGGAGCGTCTTGTATGATATGAGTCTTTGCTTTTTAGTTTACCACAATCATCCTTGCTGTACACACCTTTTGGGGAGAGACACAACATGATTCGGAATTTATTAGAATACTTTATGTGCTTCACTTATATCTTTTGAGCTAGATAATTTTTGCTCTAGTGCTTCACTTATATATTTTAGAGGACGACGGTGGTTTTATTTTGTAGAAATTATTAATCTCTCATGCTTCACTTATACTATTTTGAGAGTCTCTTAGAACAGCATGGTATTTTTTATCTTTATAAAATTGGTCCTAGAATGATGGGCATCCAAGTTGGGTATAATAAAAACTATCATAGGAAGTGAATTGGATGCTATGATCAATTTGATGCTTGATAATTGTTTTGAGATATAGAGGTGGTAATATTAGAGTCATGCTAGTTGGGTGATTATGAAATACTTGTGTTGAAGTTGGCAAGTCCCATAGCATGCATGTATGGTAAAAGTTGTGTAACACATTTGTAGCATGGGGTGCTCTTTTGATTGCCTTCCTTATGAGTGGACGTCGGGATCACGTGATGGTTAACTCCTACCAACCCTTCCCCTAGGAGCATGCATAGTAGTACTTTGCTTCAAGGGAAAATAAAACTTTTGCAATAAGTATATGAGTTCTTTATGACTAATGTGAGTCCATGGATTATACGCACTCTTACCCTTCCATCATTGCTAGCCTCTACGGTACCGTGCATTGCCCTTCCTCACCTTGAGAGTTGGTGCAAACTTCGCCGGTGCATCCAAACCCCGTGATACAATACGCTCTATTACACATAAACCTCCTTATATCTTCCTAAAAAGAGCCACCATACCTACCTATTATGGCATTTCCATAGCCATTCCAAGATATATTGCCATGCAACTTTCCATCGTTCTCTTTATTATGACACGTTCCATCATTGTCATATTGCTTTTGCATGATCATGTAGTTGACATTGTATTTGTGGCAAAGCCACCAAGCATAATTTTTCATACATATCACTCTTGATTCATTGCATATCTCGGTACACCGCTGGAGGCATTCATATTGAGTCATATCTTGTTTTAGTATCAAGTTGTAATCCATGAGTTGTAAATAAATAGAAGTGTGATGATCATCATTATTAGAGCATTATCCCTTAATAAAAGCAGGCCAAATAAAAAAAAGAAGAAGGCTAAATAAAAAAGGCCAAAAAAAAAGAAAGGCCCAAAAAAAGGGGGACAATGTTACTATCTTTTTTCACACTTGTGCTTCAAAGTAGCACCATGATCTTCATGATAGAGAGTCTCCTATGTTGTCACTTTCGTATACTAGTGGGGATTTTTCATTATAGAACTTGGCTTGTATATTCCAACGATGGGCTTCCTCAAAGTGCCCTAGGTCTTCGTGAGAAAGCAAGTTGGATGCACACCCACTTAGTTTCTTTTGTTGAGCTTTCATACATTTGTAGCTCTAGTGCATCTGTTGCATGACCATCCCTACTCCTCATGTTGACATCAATTGATGGGCATCTCCATAGCCCGTTGATTAGCCTTGTCAACGTGAGACTTTCTCCTTTTTTGTCTTCTCCCCACAACCTCCATCATCATATTCTATTCCACCCATAGTGCTATATCCATGGCTTACGCTCATGTATTGCGTGAGAGTTGAAAAAAGCTGAAGCGCGTTAAAAAGTATGAACCAATTGCTTGGCTAAAACCGGGGTTGTGCATGATGGGAGTATTTTGTGTGACAAAAATGAAACATAGCCTAACTATATGATTTTGTAGGGATAAACTTTCTTTAGCCATGTTATTTTGAGAAGACATGATTGCTTTGTTAGTATGCTTAAAGTATTATTACTTTTATGTCAATATGAACTTTTATCTTGAATCATTTGGATCTGAACATTCCTGCCACGATAAAGAAAATTACATTAAGAAATATGCTAGGTAGCATTCCACATCAAAAATTCTGTTTTTATCATTTACCTACTTGAGAACAAGCAGGAATTAAGCTTGGGGATGCTTGATACGTCTCCAACGTATCTATAATTTTTTATTATTCCATGCTATTATATTACCTGTTTTGGATGTTTATGGGCTTTACTTTACACTTTTATATTATTTTTGGGACTAACCTACTAACCTGAGGCCCAACCCAAATTGTTGTTTTTTTTTGCCTATTTCAGTGTTCCGAAGAAAAGGAATATCAAACGGAGTCCAAACGAAATGAAACCTTCGGGAGCGATCTTTTTGGAACAAACGCAATCCAGGAGAATTGGAGTGGACGTCAAGAAGTAGCCGAGGCGGCCACGAGGCAGGAGGGTGCGCCCTATGGGGGTGGGCGCGCCCCTACCCTCATGGCCCCCTCGTGCACTACAAACAAAAGAAACATCCGTGACATTTTGGGCCGAACGAATTTTTTTCTGTCATCCATATGACACTTCTATGATGATAATTGTGACAAAACCCGGTATCATCATAGATGTGGTGGGCTCCTACTTCTATGAATAAAAATCATGACAGAAAATGGGCTTTTCGTCCTGGGCGGGCCGGAGACGCAGCTGCATGACATTCTTTGGGCCGTCCATGACGGAAAAACCCATGGTTGAAGTGAGGGGGAGGAAAATTTTGGGGAGTTGCCGGTTATGGTTGGAGGTCGGGGGTCGAGCGATGTGCATTCCTCTCATACACGTACGCATGTGTGTGCGAGGCGTTGGCTCTAACTGAACCTGAGCGAGGCATTGGGCTCTAACTAAACCCGAGTGATTGCACTGTAGGCTACGCGTCACTGAACCCAAGCGATCGATCGATGGCTGTTAACTTAACCCAATCGAGCGATTCCTTCGCTACTGCTGCTAACTGAAGCCGATCGATGCTGCCTCTGGGATGAACAGTGAGTGTTGTGGGGGGGGGGTTGGATGAACAGTGAGTGGTGGCGTTGCCTCTGGATGAACAAGACCCCGTGGTGTGGAGGGCTGGATGAACAGTAGATGGTGGAGGGGTGGCCGTGGAGGGGTGGTTGAACAGGACCCCGTGGTGTGGAGGGCCGGATGAACAGTAGATGGTGGAGGGGTGCCCGTGGAGGGGTGGTTGAACAGGACCCCGTGGTATGGAGGCTGGATGAACAGGAGCCCGTGGAGGCTGGAGGAGGTCGACGGTAGCCCGTGGAGGCTGGAGGAGGTTGATGGTGGAGATGAACAGTATCCCGTGGAGTCCCGTTTTGCGGTACGCCACACCCCTCCCGATGAACAGGACCCCCGTTTCGACCGTAGCACTCCAACACAAGTCCGTTTTGTCCGTTTTGCGGTACGCCACACCCCTCCCGATCAACAGGACCCCCATTTCGACCGTAGGAGGTCCGTTTCCTCTGTTTTGTGGTATGCCACACCCATCCCGATGAACAGGACCCTATTTCGAACGTGGCCGGTCGAACAGAAGGCCGTTTCCTCCATTCTGCGGTACGCCAGGCCTCGTTTCCATCGCTTGTTCCGTCCAATCCGGTTGGCTCCCACACGTTCTGTTGCCTCCGATGAACACGACGCATTCCGTTGCCTCCCCATGAACATGACGACGACGCTATTTCTCCATTCAGACCCAGCCATGTACGTATGCGTGAGTAGGCGTTCGAGACCCTGCCCGTATGTACGTACGTGGCCATATTTTCTTTCTTGCACCCTCGCAGATGTACGTACATGTACATGCTACGTGTGCGCCTCTACTATGACACGTGTGCACCTCTACATCCACTAGTATATATGTACGTACACATTCGCGACTAGAATGACAACGCTACATACGCTTCGACGAGGTGGGTCCCGACTGTCAGGCACTTCCTTGCCTGCGAAGATGTAGCTGGTGGGTCCCAGCAGTCCGGGGGGCAAATCGTTTTTTTTTTGCCCGGACGCACTTCCTTGCGTGCGAAGATGTAGCTGGTGGGTCCCAGCAGTCAGGGGGGCGAATCTTTTTTTTCGGACGCACTTCCTTGCGTGCAAAGATGTCGCTGGTGGGTCCCAGCAGTCAGGGGCGTGAATCGTTTTTTTTGCACAGACGCACTTCCTTGCGTGCGAAGGTGTAGCTGGTGGGTCCCAGCAGTAAGGGGGAAACGTTTTTTTCACGAAATACGGTGGCCCGCCCGGTGGGTCCCCACGGTCAGGTGGAGGAATAATTATGTTCCGTGTAATAAGGAGGCACTTCCTTGATGCGGCCGTGGACCCAGCTATCAGCCTCTCCACATACAGTCCACGTCCGATGGAAGTCGTTCCTTGACCATACCGCACCGAGAGCACCAGGGCAGTGGACGACGACGAGGCCTAGGAAGGGGACGAAGAGGAGCCGGGGTAGATGCGGCAGTGGAAGCCCGTGCGGAGAGGAGTACGAGGGTTCACTAGTTCGGCTGCGGTGTGAGGCTGCCGTCGCCGCAGGGCCTAGCCAGCGGTGGGAATAGTAGGGGGCGGTGAGGCCTCCGTGGCAGCACATCCGGCCACAAGAGGCAGGAGCATGCAGCACGACCGGCGCTGCTTTGGGCGGCTGGAGCAAGAAGACCAGAGGTTGAAGAAGCACTACGGCCGTTGGATGGACATCGTACGGTCAACGGAGCTAGAATCGTTTATATTGACTAAGTTGACAAAGCCCTCCGTCCCCGTCAACTTAGTAGGCCCACAAGTCAGCCTCCCACCAACGTGGGTCCCAGCTAGCAGAGGGTATTCATTTTTTTGTGCGTAATAAGGAGACACTTCCGGTGGGTCCGAGCTGACAGCAGGGGAACGTTTTTTTTCACAAAATACGGTGACCCGTCGGGTGGGTCCCAGCTGTCAAGGGCAAACGTTTTTTTGTGAAATACTGGTGGCCCGTTCGATGGGTCCCTCCTGTCAGGTGGAGGAATAATTATTTTCTGCATAATAAGGAGGCACTTCCTTGCGGCTGCCGTGGAGCCAGCTGTCAGCCTCTCCACGTACAGTATTCTTCTGATGGAATTCGGTCGTTGACCATATTGACCACGCCGTTTCCAGAGCACCACAGCGGTGGACGACGGCGAGGCCTGGAAGGGGACGACGCTGAGCCGGGGAAGACGCGGCAATGGATTTCCACGCGGAGAGGGTACGAGGGTTCACTGGTTCGGCTGCGCTGCCATTGCCGCAGAATAACAAGGGGTGTGGGTGAGTGGAGTGGAGGGATGGCCTGGCCAGCGGTGGGAGTAGTATGGGGGCGGTGAGGCCTCCGCGGTAGCACAGCCAGCCACGGGAGGCAGGAGCAGGCGACACGACCTGCGCTGCTTTGGGCGGCTGGAGCAAGAAGACCAGAGGTTGAAGAAGCACTACGGCCGTTGGATGGACATCGTACGGTCAGTTGAGCTAGAATCGTGCATATTGACTAAGTTGACAAAGCCCTTCGTCCCCGTCAACTTAGTAGGCCCACTATACTGGGTCCCAGCTAGCAGGGGGAGTATTCTTTTTTTGGGTGTAATAAGGAGGCACTTCCTTGCGTGCGAAGATATAGCTGGTGGGTCCGAGCTGTTAGTGGCGGTAACATTTTTCTCGCAAAATACAGAGGCCCTTTCAGTGGGTCCCAGATGTCAGGTGGAGGAATCATTATTTTGCGCGCAATAAGGAGGCATTTCCTTGCGTGCGGCCGTGGACCCAGCTGTCAGCCTCTCCACGTACAGTCCACTTCAGATGCATGTCGGTCGTTGACCACGTTGACCACGCCACGCCGAGAGCACTAGGGCGGTGGACGACGGTGAGGCCTAGGAAGGGAACGACACGGAGGCAGGGAAGACTTGGCAGTTGTTTCCCACGCGGAGGGGAGTACGACTGTATGAGGGTTTACTGGTTCGTCTGCCGTTGCCGGAGAATAACAGCAGGTGTGGGACTGTGGGTGAGTAGAGGGATGGCTAGGCCAGCGATGGGAGTACGATGGGGCGTTGAGGCCTGTGCGGCAGCACAGCCAGCCGCGGGGAGGAGGGAGCAAGCAGTCCCGCCGGCGCTTGTTTGAGCGGCTGGAGCAGGAAGAGCAGAGATTGAAGAAGCACAACGGCCGTTGGATGGACATCCAACAGTATACAAGCCATCTGTGGAAAGCCTCAAATCTGTGGAAAACAACATACAACCCATCTGCCATTATTTCAAATAGTTTACAACCCATTTGCTAATTCTTACGGGCTTTTTGGAGCCCATATTCTTTTTGTTAGCATTACAGCCCATATTGTGGCCACGGTTAAAAAATTATACGAAGTTTTGCATATGTTGGTGCGATCTGAACTGTTTTTAATCTCAAAATTTCGAGTCACATTCAGACTGATTTTAAAAATAAATGTATATCAATATAAAATCCAATAAATTTTCCACGCATAAAAGTCAAGGCAATTTAAAATCTCGAAATTAAAAAATAGATATTTGAAACTAATTGCCAGTTTGATGTGTTTTAAAAATGTACAACCCATTTCTCATTACTGATAGGCCATTTTCTCGGCCAGCAGAATGAAGCTCTCCTCGTCTTGAAAGATTTGCAGCCCAACAGGCCTGATAAAGCGACTTACTTGACAAATCACAAAAAAACTGGGCTAGCCATTTTCAGAAAGAAAAAAAAAACTACTGGGCTGGTCTGTGGTAAACATAAAAGAAAAGGCTGTCTAGACAGGCCAGAGTGTCCCGCACAGCCCAATTGACACCCTGCTTCTGTCTAAAAAACAAATTACTTAAATGCCACTCCATTATGGCGATTCATAAAAATGCCACTGCAATTTCCAAACTTTGAAAAATTCCACTGCAATTTTTGCAAACTTTGAAAAACGCCACTGCAGTTTGCAAACTTTGAAAAACGCCACTCCAGACTTCGAAAAATGCCACTACAAGTGGCATGAAATGGCATTTTTCAAAGTTTGGAAATTGTAGTGGCATTTCTCGGAGGCATTTATCAAATTAACCCAAAACAAAAATAATTGGGTGAGCTACTGGGTCCCTGGTGTCAGCCGCTCATTGTGCAATTCTCTCGTTTATTGACTACGTTGACAATGGCATGGGACCCAGATGTCAGAAATCCACTAGGAGGAGCCATTTTTTATTGGATTGAAATAAGGAGGCACTTGCTTGCGTACTGCCATGACCTTGGCGGGTCCCTGCTGTCATCCTCTCCACGTAGAATCATCTCCTGATTGTGTACGCGTCAACTTGCTAGGCCCACAAGTCAGCCTCTAAACCCGTGGAGGACAAATACAACCCATTTTAAAAAATAACAGCCCATTCCATACGTTCAAACGGAAATTTCAACATTCAGAGCAAAGTAATAGGTCTGATCCACATATAGAGTACTGAACTTCCACATTGACAACCATCATAGCCAAGTTAACTATTTACTCCCACTAGACAAGTACTAACTTACTCTTAGCTAATTAGACGATGCCGGCCGCCATCTGTGGTACACGCTAAACGCCGGCACTGGCATCCTGCGCCTCGCCTCGGACTTGTCAGAGGTGCGATAGGGCACGTTGCTCGCGCGCGTTGGCCCTTTCCATGCTGGCGTGGTCCACCGAAGCTTCGGCTTCCAAGCGGGAAACCCACTTGACGAGATGGTAGTAAAAATCGCGTCGCGAACGCGTGCGTGCCCGACAGCCTCCAGGGCTATTTGCCGGGCGCCGGCCTCCACGTAGTCGCCCCAGTTGCGGGCGCTCTGCTCGTGACTCAGAGCGTCGGTGCGCTGCTGCTCCATGTCCCGCTGACAGCGCAAATCAGCGATACGCTGCTCCTCCGCCAGGCGGTCGCGCTCCAACAACTCCTGCTCCTCCGCCAGGCAATTGCGCTCCAACAACTCCTCGATCGACGCATTGCCATCTAAAGACAGATAGAATGCCTCCTCCCTCCGTCTGCCTTCCGGTGAAAAACCGAACACTAGTTTCGGCGGTGACCGCCTCCGGCGTCGCCTACCGCGGATGGGCGGGGGCATGGCGGATGTGGCGAGCGACGTCAGGCCGGTGGGGGCTTATGAGGATATGGCGATTTGGGTCATGGTGGCACCGGAGAAGGCCCGGAAACAGTACTTATAGGGGGAAGGTAGCGCGACGGTCATCGGAATTCAATGCATAATGGCTTAGCGCGCCAGCTTGCTATGAAAAACTAGGGAAACTGAAATTATGACTGTGCTGTCCCATCCCATCTGGATCGCATGCCGACATGGCGGTCAAACGAGTACACTCGAATCATCTCCCTCCTTGTCAATCATGATTTCACGGACTTAAACAGCCCGCAACAATTAAAGCGTATATTTTTTCGCATAAGTTAGCTACCTTAATTACGGCCGGCTACATGCAGGCACTCAGAATTGCTCGCAGGCAGTACGCGAAGCAGCATGCAACGAGTCGCAGCCGAGGGCACGCATGCAGCCACTTAAATCGCTGGAATTAATTAGGCTTAAACTTCTGCATGCCGTTAATTATTGCCATGCCTTGGTCTTGCTGCTTTGCTCACGGGACTAACAAACCCGGACGGGGGGAGCACCTTGGTTGGTGAGAGGTTTGAATTAAGCCCTGCAAACCGGAAAGGAGGTACTAGTATGTGCGTGATCCGCTATTTATTCGTGTAGGATCGAGTGGGTCGTTTCTTGAATTGAGCCCTGCAAACCAGAAAGGAGGTAGTACGTGCGTGATCTGCTATCTATCCGTGTAGGATCGATAGTGTAGCTTGTCAGTTTCCTCAGAGGTAGGCATTTTTATCCATGTAGGATCGATAGTGTAGCTTGTCAGGTTCTTCAGAGGTAGGCATTTTTATTCAAAAAACTGCCACTTTGCATCTTGCGTCGCAAATAAAACTGCCAGGAGCGCATTTGTAGGCTAGCTAGTGATCGATCAGTAACTTGTAAACATTGAGAGAACAGAAATAAGTAAATGTTAATGCATCTCAATGATTCACAGATCATATACAAATATGTAGCTCCAAAAGCAAAGATCAGCCACTTCGGATCTTGCGTCGCAACTAAAACTAACTAGTACGATTCCCATACATAAGATCAACATGTTAATGCATCTCAATGATTCACAGATCATATACAAATATGTAGCTCCAAAAGCAAAGATCTAGAAAAAACATCTGTTCTTCCTACTAACATGGATGCTTCTCTTGGCCAACATTCAGTACAGACTGAAAGACAAATTTGTTTGTGAAGTCTACAATTCCTCTTGCAAACGTAAGTGGTTTCACCAACAGCTGGAACCATGAGAATGAACCACACATGATGGAGGAACATCCACTGCAATATGATTTGGTCTTCTCTCGATCACACCGCGAGACTATTTTCGGAATACAAACTTTAACTTAGGGAAAATGATGCCCATTGTATAATCAGACCAAAGCAATGAAGCACCTAGTGTTGGCCAGTAAATAGTACAGTACTACTTTTCTGCAGTCCATGAAGTGACTATCCAATCTTTGTGTCTATTTTCAAATGGCACTGCATGCAGTGACTATACTATTCTCTTGTGCAGTTCAACCAAAATTGCGGACACTTTGTTTGTTTGCCAAATAGCAACGGGCAGACATCTCTGTCTGCACAAATATCAAGCAGCTAGTAAACATATACCACACCATGTTCGCAGTGATGGAAGAGGTGAAATCGATACAACCGAAATTGAGCATCCAATCATTGAATCCTGTCCTGCACCTCCAATGTAGGTCCACCCTGCCAATAAATTCACATGCAAACCACTAGTATTACTATCTAATGACAGTACAAAAAGAGTAGCAAGATAGTAGCAAACCATGTACCTTCGTAATGAACAGCTCATAGTGCCACCAATTGGATATAAAGGTTTGGAAAAAAACATGCTCCTAATGTTGAACCAGTTGGACTTTTTGTGCAGTTCCACTAAAATCGAGCATCCCTGTTTGCATAGATATTGAAAGTGTGATTACTATAAAAGTGGCACTAGTTGAAGCATAGACTCACAAATATAAGCATTCCAATTTCTTAATGGGAAAAGGTAGCAAGACTGTTTCTAACCACCTGTTTGAAGGAATAAATAAAGCAACAACGGCTAATGTCAGGAAGGCATACATAGTTTTTTCTGAAAAACTAAGCCATTCCTGACCTTTTCTCTTCTTTTAAGCAAATTTTGTGCAGTTCTACTAAAAATAATGCCATCACCACCTTGACAATTCAGTGACACTATACAAAAGGAAATGACTTAACATTACATCATGATGTCGGGTATGTAGTCAGACAGGCATTAGAGACAAACATACAGACCTCCTCCGATAACATAATGAACATTAATTTTAACAAAGGTGTGACTAGCTTTACCGGGATAATTTGAGTGAACTCTACACCCTCTGTTCCTTAATATAAGACGTTTTGCGGTTCAATTTAAAGTACCCAAACGTCTAGTATTTAGAAAAACAGGTAGTAGTTTTCTTGAGCACATATCTGGGAAAGCTTGCCACACTTTATTTATGTCCATACGCTAATGCAACACCATTCGAATACTACAAATATACACTAATCCAGTGGCTAGTGCAACAGTAGAGTAGTTAGTTTATTACAGGGTACAGTACAATGGTTTTACTGAACAGATTTCAATAAACTCTAGCACTGGAAGGTTTCTATAAGAATTAACAATACAAAATGTAAAGGTAACAAGTTTCAGCATTGGTATACTAGCTGTGCATGAGCATTAAACCAAATACAGAAGTCTGAAGGTAACTAGCATTATTAACTAATGACAGTATAAAAAAATTGCAAACCATGTACCTCCAAGGTAAATATCATTTCGAACTCGGGGGGACCTTAAAAATTGCTATCCCAATCTTGATAATCGATCAAACATAAAAACTTGATCGAACGAATCAAGAGAACAGCCGGAGGAGGAGGTGCCCACTCTTGACCTTTCCTCTTGTCTTCATAATTGTCTGTGCAGTTTAACCAAAATAAAATGACATCAGCGCCTTGGCATTTTGGTGACACTGTACAAAAAAATTAACTTATCTCATGAAAGTGAGGTATGTAATCTATAAGCATTAACAGTGCAAAAATCTGAAGGTAGTAACAAGTTTCATCGTTGGTATACTAGTTGTGCAACAGCATTAGAATGCCTTAGCTAAAAAAATCTTTAATACATCCACAATCAACAGCTAACCCTAAAATGATCTAGTGACATTAAATGGCACTTCTTAAATTTATCGGTGGCATTAGACTGAGAGCGGCATTAGTTAAATGTGGCATCACTTTAGCAGTAGCATTGCTTGACTTGACTGCTGGTGTTATACTAACAGCAAAAAAGTGGCAATAAGAGCATGGGAGGCCCATTCGGACAGTGGGCGCACCAGTACGATGTACCTCCATGGACGCAGAGTGGTGAGGGCGGTATGGTTGGCCAGAGCAACAAATATCCAGGCAGCATATGTGGATTACGTCCCATTTTTGTTCTCTTTAGCCACCTTTTTTCCTATGTGAGGACAACAAACCGATCGACCTGGTCATTCTCTATTGCGTTTTCATGCCTTTCTACCCTTCTTCAACCAAGAGACACGAGACTCGTTCCTTAGCTACTGATTTTCCCCTTTTCAACCTAGATGCGGGTTTGATGCCTACTCTCTTGGACAGTACAGTCTCCCTTCCTTTCCTTATTCAACCCAGACATGGATTAGTCTGCATGAAGTAGGGTTTCCTTTAATAGTCCAAATTATGGTTTTCGTCTGCGTGGCCAGTAGATCAGAGGATAGAAAATTGGGAAGATGGTGGAGTGGAAAACGATCCACATGCAACGACGTGCCAGATGGGGAAATAGAACAAGGGTATGGTTCAAAAAGAGGTAGCAAACCTGAGGGTCGGCGGGAAGTGGCTTCGCTCGTGGTCGTCGTCCTCTGCACACACTACGGCAGCGAGCTTGGGGACGGAGGCCATCCCGCGCGGGCGCTAGGTCTGAGACGGCCTTGTCGTCAGTGCGTGACCTCACTCACCGACGACGAGTGCGTCAACGCTGCACGTACTTTTCTTCCCCGGTGGATCTGTGACCACCGGTGAGGAGGGAGAGAGGGGTCGTCTTTTTTAGATCTGGAGAGAGGGTGGTAGTGTGAGAAGCAAGTGGGCAGCCCTTGGCAAGAAAGAGCTGAAGCTCCAGCCTACATATCTTTTTTATACTACTAGTACTAGAGGTGGAGTAGTGGTAGAGTAGTTTATATTTTCTCTGTGTACAGTACAAGTTAGTCGTGCTTCAATACTGAACGGCACACCATTAAAAAAATAAAGGTCAATAACTAATGCGGCACCTCGGGCCAACGCGGCTAGATCGCATTTTGCATGAGAAATTACACACCATGTTTTGTTGACATGTGGTCCCGTTCCAACATATCAGTGAGACGACGGCGAGTAGTACGAGTATTTCCGAACCGACGTGTAGGCCGGGGCGCCCCTTCATGAACCGTGGCAAACTGGCAACCGTCCACCGACTCTTCGCCTTTCCCTCTCGATTTGGAACTATTGTCGCACGCTCTTCCTCTCCCTCCATTTTCCTTCAGTCCTTCACCCTTTCTTCTGCCATTGTTCGATCGTCTTCTCCATGGAGGGAATAGGACGGAAACAACCCCGTTATTCTTGCCCCGATCTGAAAGATGACGTGGTGGAGGAACTCATTGATCGATGCGACATCATCACCTCGGCTAGCATGGCAGGTTCATTCAAGCCCATTCTCGACTCAACTAATAACATCATTACAAGGAACCCAAGAGTCAAGGAGCGGTTTGATCTCCCCTATCTTCTTCGCCGTGACCCTGATGACTGGCGCTGTCACGACGGAGGCCTCTCCCTATGCAAGTTGATGCCGCTTGATAATGATACGTATGATGCTAAGATGCCATCGCTTGAGGGCAAGGCTAGGGCAGGCGCAAATGGAGATTGGGTTGTTTACATTGGGTCCAACTGCGAGTGGGAACTTGTGAATGTGTACACTCGTGACCGGGTTCCACTTCCAAAAATCTCAGCAGACTGCCGAGAGGTTGAGCACACCGGTATTGTACACACGTTCAAATACAATCATGGTGACTGTCTTCTACGGAAGATAGCAATTTCTCGAGTTCCCAACCACTCTTGGAATTACAACAACTATGAAGTTGTTGCTATCTTCGACAAGCTAGTTGCTGTCCTCAGTGGTTTGACTGGATGGATATTGCTCAAAAATCAGTTTCTGTACACGGATGAGTACTGTGATGCAATTCAATTCGAGGGCCTTGTGTTTGCTGCCACCACTCGTGGCACAGTTTTTGCATGGCATCCTCGTTGTTTCGGTACGTTTGTCTTACACCGTAATTATAATTATTTCATCCACATGCATGAAGGTTAGCAAGTTTCCCTTTAGGCTGGTCATAGTGGGGAGTAACTTAGACTAGTAACATGCATATGTTACTAGTTTATGTTACTACCTCTATAGTGCATAGTATCTTAGATTAGTATCATAGGTGGTCTCATTTATTTCCATGCATGACACATAGTAGCATCACATTTCTTATGTTACGGTATCTACCTATGTTACTATAACCATCTCTCTCTTCCTTAATTGCCTGCCACATAAGCATATTTGCGAGTCCCAAGTGAATGATACTACTTATGTTACCCCCACTATGGCCAGCCTTACTAATTAACCTTCTTCTTGTGTTTCCAAGGTCCTGTGAACATTACACCACCTATACTTGAAGATTTTTATAACCAAGGGGGAGATGACGATGGTGATGATCATGAGCATGAGGATGAGCAGCGCCCATATACTATTTGGCGCCTGGCAACTAATTCCGATGGATCACCTCTTCTCAAGTGTATACAGCCCACTGATGATGTTACTGCTAAGGAAGCAGGTGTAGTCTCCCATGGTCGCACTCTCTGGACCTATTCCAACACCTGTTGCATGGTATTCGGGATGGATACTAGTGTGCTAGCGCCAACTCCTTCTCCCTGGTACAGAATTGATAGTCTTGGAGAAAACTCGCTCTTCCTTGGACAAAACTATCCAATGATGGTGAAAGGCGATCCAACTGTTGTTGACACAATGTTACTACCATTTATGAGAAGCAACTGTGTCTATACCTTGGACATTTGGGCGGTTCCCTACCCTGGTACTGATATAGTAGGCCGATTCAGCCTGGATGATCAGTCCTGCATTGGTCTCCAGATCGACAATGGATGGCCCGTCCCAGAGAATCACTTGTGGTTCAAAGCAAGTGTTTCCAACACCGAGGAATGGTTGAGTTGAAGTTCATTTCATTGCTTGTTATTTTTTGTGTGGTGAAAATTTAGTATTTATAATGTATCCTCGTTGTCGATGTGGGTTGATGACCTGTTGTATGTAATAAAATGATATGCATAAAGTTACTAAATTTATGAATGGCTTTCGAGTTGCTTCTGTGAGTGAGTGGTGCGACGAGGAAAAAATATAATACATAATTGTACGTGTATTGCAACAGGTTATCGGATGAGGCCAATCAACAATAGTAGTACACTACTTGTACTAGCTTCATATGTGTCGAGGGAAGCGATCCACGAACACCTATGGGACCGGCGGACCGAACCCCTTTCGGTTCGGCGGGGGGCGGAGATCGCAGGAAGAGCGGATCGAGGCGAAGCACACGAGCGGTTTACCCAGCTTCGGAGCTCTCCGGAGAGATAATACTCCTACTGCTGCATGTCTGAGTGTATTGAGTTCTTGCTCGGGAGCGCTGAGTGCTACAGTACACACTAGCTGCTAACGAGACCGAGCGTGAGTGTTTTCTGGCTTCGAACCCCCCTCTACGTTGCGCATGGGCCTCCTTTTATATGCTCAAGGGGTCACCGACAGGTGGCAACGCAGACGAGGGTAAAAATGGAAAAGTGTTTGCGGTTGGTACAACTACCTGTACAGTGTATCATACCTAACCCTGACGGCAGGGGACAAAAGCATTAAATGCCCGTCTGCGTCGCCCAAACAGTGCAAACAGGGACCGTCAGGGACGCCACCGCTCGCCACGATGGCAATCTTGTCAGTGTCGCTCGCCACCGCGCACCGCTGGCTGCACAGCCTCTTGCCACGCGCGCCTGGAAAGGTCCCAGGGCGACACGTTGGTGGATGCGCTGGAGCGTGGGTACAGAGTGGTGGCTTGCCGCGGCAAGCACCTTGCCGCGGTCGTTGTCTTGTCGCGTCTAGAAGCTTGTCGCTCGCCGGGTCCTGCCGGGACGCGTGGCGCGTCGCGGCAAGTCCCTTGAGATGCCTTGGTTGGCCTTCCCGTCAAGCTCCTCTTGCCGGGGCCTTGTCTCCTTGGTTTGAATACTTTGTTCTTGAATGGCTCCAAAGGAACTACGGAGGACCTTGGCGGTCACCCGGCAAGCCTTGCCGTGGGGTGCTGCGACTGCCCATGCACAAGTTCGGGATACTAGGGTACCCCTACTCTAGTACACCGCCAGGAGCCCCCGGGCCTGGGCCACACACGGTGCCGAGCGCTGTTGGGCCAGGATGAAAACAGGGCACGGGCACGCGCTGTCACATCCCCAGTTCAGGCCTTGCTTGTCTTTGCTTTGTCATCCATGCATCATGTCTAAATTTATTGGAAACTTGAAATGGGGATGCTTAAACCCTAGCACCAAATGAATCAAACTAGGATTTACTAAAAATATTTTCAATGAACCGGAAATGCCCTTCTAAAATGTTCATCACTTTTGACTTGGTCCTAAACCATTGTCAGAAGTGATGCACAGATTTCTAGGTCACTCTAAGGTCATTGGATTAAATCTCTAACTATTGAATTTGGGCATTTAAATTATATAAAATATTTCAAATGCTCAAATAATCCCAAACTAAAATGTTCCATGCTGGAAATATTCCATCTAAGGACTAGGTGCAGTTTGGTGATTTTTGGAGTTGCCTAGGTATTTTTAGAAATGCAACAAACCTACAGAATATTAAAAAAACAGAAACAATAGAAGGGAGAGAGAGCAAGCTCACCTGGCTTACCTGTGCGGCCCAGCACTGCAGCTGGCCGGCCCAGGAGCTGGCCCAGCCCACCACCGCTGCCAGTCACCACCAACCTCTCGCCAGAAGGATGAGAGGCGCGTGGCCGCCGCGCGCTGGCACGCACCCGTGCCACCTCCTGCTTCCGCCGACGCTTGGGGCTGGCTGGAGACGCCACGCACCCCCCCCCCCCGACCCCCTCTGGCCTGTCCACTCCTTCTCTCCCCTCTGTCTCTCTCGCACGCAGCCACCAAACGCCATCGCCGCCGCGCTCGCTGCCAGCGCGGCCACCGTCCAGCCCACGCCTCGCCGATGCGCCCAGAAGCTCCGCCACTTCGTCCTCAACCTCCTCACCAAGCCAAGCGACGCCGGACGCACCCGAACGCCCTCACCGCCGTCTTCTTCAACCTTCGACTCCGAGATGGCCGGAGATGCTCTGACGCCGTCCGGCCTCCCCCGAGCACGCTGAGCTACTCATCGACCTCGCCGTGAGCTCCTCTGCCGAACCCCTCTCTCCCCGTGCTCTATTTCCCTCTCTAGCCGCCGTTCCCATCGAGCCCGAGAGCCCGGCTCTGCCGGCCATGTCGCCGCCGTGGCCACTATCACTTAGAGCTGCAACCGAGCGCGTCACCGTGCTCAGCACATCACCAGGAGGCCGTAGCACCCAGCCGTTCGCCCCGCCGTGCCCCATAGCACCACTTCCAACCTCGCCCGAACTCCGGCGGCCGCATTCGTGCTCGCCGCCGTCGACTCAGACCACCCCAGCTCCTCCCGGTTGGCCTACTAGATGCGCGCGAGCCCCAGCTACGCGTAGGACCAAACCGCGGTCGATTTGGTCGACCGTGGGCAAAACCCGAGCCACTCCAGTGCGCCTCCGCCGCGGCTTGAGGTCGCCGCCGGCCAAACAACGACATGCTGACGTGGCCATCATTAGCGGCTAAACACCCCACTAACCAACTCACCTATCTCACTCACACCTGGGCCCCACGCCCTAAATAACCTAGGTTTTAATTCTGTTTAGATTAGTTTATAATCACATGGGACCCACCAGTCAGAGTTGACTGTGCTGACGTGGCCGTTGACCAGGCCCCACATGTCAATGACACTGAACAGCATTGTGTCACTGACCAGTGGACCCCACTGGTCAGGTTTGACCTAGACCAGCCCCATTGACCGCTGACGTCACCCTGATGCACTGCTGACGCAATAAAGCATTTACTGGAATTATTCTTATTCAGGAAATTCCAGAAAATAACCAAAACTTCTAAATTTCATAGAAATTCAACCGTAACTCCAAATGAAATAAATTATATATGAAAAATGATCAGAAAAATCCAATCTATCCATCTGTACCATTTTCATGCATGTTAGAACAACTTATAGCTGCTGTTTAGCACAAATCATATAAAGGCATTTAAATATCCACATATGGAGTTTGAATTTGAATCTTGGATTCAAACCAACTTCATTTAATATGGTTACTAGTTGCATTAGCTCAATCAACAGCATATTGCCATGACATTATCATGCATCATATTTGTTGCATTGCATTGATTGTGTCCCTCTTTGTTTGCCGGTAATTGTCCCCTCTCGATAGACGTGGTTTCGACGACGATTTCGATGACACCGATGAAGAACTATATTATCTTCAGAAGTGCCAGGCAAGCAAAACCCCCCTTGTTCATTCCGATACAATCCCACTCTCTCGCCCTGCTCTCTTTTACTGCATTAGGACAACAACGATTCATCTGTTACTTGCTGTGGTAGCTGAACCCCTTTATCCTCTGCATGACCTGTCATTGCCACAGTAAATAGATGAAACCCACTAGCATGAGTAGGAGTTGTTTGAGCCCTGATGTGCCTACTCATTCTTGTTTGTTTGTCATGCTGCTATTGCTTAGAGTTGAGTCAGGTCTGATTCATCGAGGATGAATCAGAGGTGTGTGAACATGTCCTACTGTGTGTGAGCTAAGTGTGTGAACACGATTTGGTAAAGGTATCGGTGAGAGGCCATGTAGGAGTACATGGTGGGTTGTCTCATTGAAGCCGTCCTTAGGAACTGAGTTCCGTGTTTGTGATCCATGATTCAGCTACTACCATGCATTGGGCCCTGAAATATGACCCCGCACGACTTCTTATTCACCCTTGTCCTTTGTCCAGGAGTTGCAAGTAGTTTCTGGTGTTTGTAGTATGCTGGAGGCCGTGCGCAGCGCTGACCGGAGGGGTGGGCTGTGATGCGGTAGGCACGTGGCCGAGTAAACCGGGCGCCCATTTGGTATCACGGAACCCTGTTCACATCGTTTGGGGCTGTGAGTGAAACTCCGGCCGGATCTCCGCATGGATGGAACCCGAATAGGCGATAAACCTGGACTAGAGACTTGAGTGTTTAGGTAGGTCATGGTCTACACCCACGTCGGCTTTCGCTTGAAGTCTGCCGAGCACATGTCGTGTGCAGACACTAAGTGGTGGAAACATGTATGAAGAAGTACACCCCTGCAGGGTTAACATCATCTATTCGAATAGCCGTGTCCGCGGTAAAGGACTTCTGGGTTGCCTATATCAGTTCATAGACAAGTGAAAGTGGATACTCTAAAATACGCAAGATAAGCGTGAGTGCTATGGATGGCGTTCTCGTAGGGAGACGGGAGCGGATCCATAGTGGTGTATTGATATGGTGAATATGTGGACTCGTGTGCGCCACCTGAAAAGAGTTACTTGCACTAGTAGTTCAGGATAGCCACCGAGTCAGAGCTGGCTTGCTGCAGTTAAACCCCACCATCCCCTTTGTTGATAATGATGCATATGCAGTTAGTTCTGATGTAAGTCTTGCTGGGTACATTTGTACTCACGTTTGCCTATTTTATGTTTTTGCAGAGAGACTTCAGTCTCGCTAGTAGTTCCACGTGGACTTCGACGTTTAGCTTGTTACCTCAGCTACGATCTTGTGCCCTCGGCAGGATCTGGTAGATAGTCAGGCTTCTAAGCCTTTTTCATTTGTAGATGTCTGTACTCAGACATGTTAGCTTCCGCTTGTGCTTTGACTTGTATGCTCTGAATGTTGGGTCGTGAGACCCATGTTTGTAATATCTCGCTCCTCGGAGCCTAATGAATACATACTTGAGTCGTAGAGTCATGTTGTGATGCCATGTTGTATTTGCACATATCGAGCATATTGTGTGTATGTTATTGAAATGCTTGGTATGTGTGGGATCTGACTATCTAGTTGTTTATCCTTAGTAGCCTCTCTTACCGGGAAATGTCTCCTAGTGTTTCCACCGAGCCATGGTAGTTTGCTGCTGCTCCGGAACACTTAGGCTGGCCGGCATGTGTCCTTCTTCGTTCCTGTGTCTATCCTTTCGGGGAAATGTCACGCGATGAATACCGGAGTCCTGTTAGCCCGCTACAACCCGGCTCACCGGAGTCCTGCTAGCCCAGTGCTACAGCCTGGATTCACTCGCTGATGGCCGACACGTTCGATGATGGGTCATGGATGCCTGTCCTTGTAAGTTTGTGCCACTTTGGGTTTACGACTAGCCATGTCAGCCCGGGCTCCTTATCATATGGATGCTAGCGACACTATCATATACGTGTGCCAAAAGGCGCAAACGGTCCCGGGCAAAGGTAAGGCGACACCCGTGGGAATACCGTGCGTGAGGCCGCAAAGTGATATGAGGTGTTACATGCTAGATCGATGTGGCATTGAGTCGGGGTCCTGACAGCTTTGGTATTAGAGCCTGACTGCCTGTAGGATTACCAAGCCAAACTTGTCGAAGTTGAGTCTAGAAATGCTTTAGTTATATGTAGGGGAATTGATTGTGGGAAGGGAACGTAAGGCTCTTTTTACTCCTTATAACTCATGGCCTTCTGATCTGAGTCAACCTCTTCTCTTCTACGGGGATTAAGAACTAGGCCTTCTCATCTATCTATCAGGATGACATGTTACTAATCCATAGACTTATAGAATTGTTGGACTTAAGCCTTGGTTCAGTTCCTACTACTTTTAGTATGTTCTCAGTGGAACGAAAACCTTGATATGATGTTGTTAAGTGACTATGCAAATCCTTGTGAATGTCTCAAATCTTTTTCTGATCATTTACAGCCATTATGCTGTCCGAGTCATCCCAGGTTTCTAAACAATCTAATGCACTTGCAAATCCTTTCCCTCTGGTGTTTATGTTCCATTGGGCCAGGTTAATCACACTAATCACACTATTGCCTCGACATGTATGTTGGAATTATTATTATGACCCTAGGTGTCTTAGGGGGATCATCTAGTAATCTAGCCATGATTTGTGCCCTAGTGTGATGATTCTGGCCATTATTCTCGAAAGCATCCCGTGATGCCACTTAGTATGTAGGTATTCTATTCCTGGGTTTTGAACCCGATATTCACTCTACTCACCTCATGTTGATAGTGTTTGCTCGTTCCTTTAGGTTATTAGTAATCTTTGCAATAGTCCTCGAGGTTCGTGGTATTACCTTCTTCCAAGTACCATGAGCTGTTTATGGCAGAAGTTCCTCGTTGAACCAAAAGATCACAACAAGAGTACTCTTGACGAGTTCTCGATTCTATGTTGTTATTCTGCCACTTCTACCTTTCTACATGGGTTATCCGGAAGAAACTTGTTGAACCTCGTTCGACATGTTAGCCCATGCATCCACAACTCAGAAAATCATATGTTCCTTTGAGTTGTCCCTCTTTAGATGTATTCCGACCTTCGTCTATCAATTGATAGACAGGAGTAGTTGTGCAACCGTGTTCATCGATGCCTATCACTCTTATGGTCCGTCAAGCCATTCTATTTTGGAATGACTAGGAGAAACAAACTCCAGTACCTTGTCCATTTCCAGGATTGGGTCAAAGTAGTCATATTCTGCAGATCAGATACTAATCCAGCTTTTGTTCTGTTCTACCCTGAAGTATTACCCACTTTATGTGAGGAATGTCATGAGGATTGCACCACCTCTTATGAATTCTTGACGTAGTGATACTTCTCACCATCATTTTTCATTCCTCGGTCCCTGTGTTGTTGCAACCGGAATACCAACAAATGGAATGTGATGTGTGAAATCAATACTCCTAGCAACTATGTTGCTTAGTGGTTAATGGGTGAAAATCTCATTCTTAGTGTGTTGGTTATGGAATCATCATTCTAAGATTGATCATGCTACCTAGTCCTTATTTCTGGTGCACCCTCCGGTCAATGAGTTAGGATTGTTTCAATCCCTTGCTTAATTGATCACATCATCTTGCCTCAGAAACAAGATTGTTCTCGAGCTTAATAACATATTGGTGGTTCGTAATTTTCCGAATATCTTCTCGGAAGTATTACCAGGTTGTCACCTGAGCGCTATGTTGGGTTCGTGATCAAGTTGGTTTTTCATAAACCACCCTTTCTCCAAGAATTCGTGTTGGATACCCTGAGCTAGTTGGTAAACTGAACAACAACTTGGAGAGTTGGAAGATGAAAGTTTGTCCGACTTAGTTCGTTTTCAAAGGGATATCCTTGTGTTTGTGTGGTTGTTGAAGAAAGATGATATCTTCACCGATTGGTCCCTGTGATTAGTTGTTGGATCTATTGCCTTGAGTATGTGCTATCGTCAAGTCAAGTCAGAACCAATGATATTCGTAATGTTGTCTTACCCGTGGTTGTTTCCTCGGGCATACACCGTTATATCCTTTGGTCTGACTGATGCTATCGCCTTTTTCACATAATTGTGGAATTCCACTTATATGGAAACCTAGATGAATTGTTGTTGAGCCCATCAGCAACATTTTTATCTCCTCCATGATTCGTGTTGAACATTCAGCTAGTATTGGAAACTTATATAAGCATTATCTTCGTGTTTCATTCATGAAGAATATGCTTGGATGAAAGAAGTGACTTCCTCTAGTTCATGTGCATGGGATGCAAGATGCCGCTGTGAATTCGAGAAAGCATGTTTTTACTTCCTATGGAATCATCCCGAGTCGGTCATGCATGTGCGAAGTATTCTGTGGTCTGTTAGACTGATCATCTTCGTTCCATATGAATTCCGTAGCACACCAAGCCACTGATTGATTTGTTCCAGATAAAGGAGTCTGTTTTAAAGTGAATACTTTAGATTACCGCGCGGAGACTTCGATATCATTAATGATGGTTCCCCTCCGAAACTCGGTAGTGTTTTATTATAAGACTACTACGTGGCCATGCTTGTCTGGGACAACGTGTTCACATGTTTGTAGCAGAACCAGCTCATGTTTTGGGGCTTACTACCGTAGTCCATTTCCCGAGAATCTCGCAATGTTATCTCGTCGACTTGTGTTGCCAACTTTCATTTTCCTTTCTAGACTTGATGAGTCTGGAATATTCTGGCACCAACCAGATCTGAATCTCAGGCAGATGTGATGGTTGGGATGTTTCCCAAGAACTATAATATTGGTCTCTCTGTAATCCGGTAAGTGGATGTCGTGGCCAACACACCCAGCCGGAAGACCTATTATTGTAATATCTTGATTGAAAAAGTTGGCCACCTCCCCATAAGGATTTCGCAGGATTTACCTCCGTAATTATTCCTTAAGGATCCTTGAGCTTCCGAAGTCCGACCTTTTACTTGATGTTCTAGATACCAGACCATATCAATGAATGGGATACACTAGCACATCAAGGAGAACATTAGAAGCGGAGTGCTAAATGTCTCTCGGTGGATCGTCCAGATTTTGTTTCCTTGGCCCCGCTAAGGTGAAATCTGAGAAAGTGTTGTCTTCCTTTGTACCTGCATCGTCCATCGCTACTCATCATGGTAGTATGTTGTGTTGTCAGCACCCTTGACACGGATGCTGATAAAACCTTGATGATTATAGAAATGCTCAAGCTCTTGAAAGCACGCACAAGCATTAGGTGCTATCATAGTTACTAACCGGGATTGCTCTCAGTTTCCTCGGTAATGCTATAACTTTTCAAACAATAGACTCACTCTCTACTGTTGGGCTTCTCCCCAGTTACTAAAATCATCCCTTGTGTTGTCTTCAACAAGGTAGTCCACATCATCCATTCTGGCCCGAGAATGTCTTTCTTTCGGACTCCTTCAAATGATCGATTGTGATTTGCCTTAAGCTGGTAGAAAGAGCCTCAGTGATCTTTGAATCAAAGGTAATTCTT
The DNA here is from genome assembly GCF_018294505.1 of Triticum aestivum. Lineage (NCBI taxonomy): Eukaryota > Viridiplantae > Streptophyta > Magnoliopsida > Poales > Poaceae > Triticum > Triticum aestivum. The sequence continues at coordinate 422,156,123 of NC_057813.1, read as the reverse complement.
TTTGCCACTTAAGGGATGATTCTACGAGCCACCTTCCCTAAGGTGCCCCGTTATGGAATCATGGCAGTTTATCCTCGTTACTCGAAACCCTTGTCAAATTGTTTCTTCCGTCCCTTCTGATGCATGTTTTGCCTCTCAGCTCCAGAGATGTTTCCATGTTCCTGTGAGTTGATCTTGTGATCATTAAGATGATCCTAAGTTGCTCGAACCTCACGAAGACCGATTCTTCTAAAATTCTTCCTTTCTACTTGTTGTCATGTGGGATGGAGTTCTCAGAGCAAGACTTCGAGACAATGATGGTGAACGAATCAACGTTCATTTGAAGTGCAACCTGGATCGTGAAGATTATATTAGTTTGCGCTTCCCTTTCATCTTACCCTACGCTTAAATCTTGGGACGAGATTCTTGTTTAGTGGGGGTGAGTTGTCACATCCCCAGTTCAGGCCTTGCTTGTATTTGCTTTATCATCCATGCATCATGTCTAAATTTATTGGAAACTTGAAATGGGGATGATTAAACCCTAGCACCAAATGAATCCAACTAGGGTTTACTAAAAATATTTTCAATGAACCGGAAATGCCCTTCTAAAATGTTCATCACTTTTGCCTTGGTCCTAAACCACTGTCAGAAGTGATGCACAGATTTCTAGGTCACTCTAAGGTCATTGGATTAAATCTCTAACTATTGAATTTGAGCATTTAAATTATATAAAATATTTCAAATGCTCAAATAATCCCAAACTAAAATGTTCCATGCTGGAAATATTCCATCTAAGGACCAGGTGCAGTTTGGTGATTTTTGGAGTTGCCTAGGTATTTTTAGAAATGCAAAAAACCTACATAATATTAAAAAAACAGAAACAATAAAAGGGAGAGAGAGCAAACTCACCTGGCTTACCTATGCGGCCCAGCACTGCAGCTGGCCGGCCCAGGAGCTGGCCCAGCCCACCACCGCTGCCAGTCACCACCAACCTCTCGCCAGAAGGACGAGAGGCGCGTGGCCGCCGCGCGCTGGCACGCGCCCGTGCCACCTCCTGCTTCCGCCGACGCTGGGGCTGGCTGGAGACGCCACGCACCCCCCCCGACCCCCTCTGGCCTGTCCACTCCTTCTCTCCCCTCCTCTGTCTCTCTCGCATGCAGCCACCGAACGCCATCGCCGCCGCGCTCGCTGCCACCGCGGCCACCGGCCACCCTACGCCTCGCCGACGCGCCCAGAAACTCCGCCACTTCGTCCTCAACCTCCTCACCAAGCCAAGCAACGCCGGACGCACCCGAACGGCCTCACCGCCGTCTTCTTCAACCTTCGACTCCGAGATCGCCGGAGATGCTCTGACGCCGTCCGGCCTCCCCCGAGCACGCTGAGCTACTCATCGACCTCGCCGTGAGCTCCTCTGCCGAACCCCTCTCTCCCCGTGCTCTATTTCCCTCTCTAGCCACCGTTCCCATCGAGCACGAGAGCCCGGCTCCGCCGGCCATGTCGCCGCCGTGGCCACTGTCACTTAGAGCTGCAACCGAGTGCCTCACCGTGCTCAGCACATCACCAGGAGGCCGTAGCACCCAGCCGTTTGCCCCGCCGTGCCCCACAGCACAACTTCCAACCTCGCCCGAACTCCGGCCTCCGCATTCGTGCTTGCCGCCGTCGACTCAGACCACCGCAGCTCCTCCCGGTTGGCCTACAAGATGCGCGCGAGCCCCAGCTACGCGTAGGACCAAACCGCGGTCGATTTGGTCGACCGTGGGCAAAACCCGAGCCACTCCAGTGCGCCTCCGCCGCGGCTTGAGGTCGCCGCCGGCCAAACTCCGGCGTGCTGACGTGGCCATCATTAGCGGCTAAACACCCCACTAACCAACCCACCTAGCTCTCTGACAACTGGGCCCCACGGCCGAAATAACCTAGGTTTTAATTCTGTTTAGATTAGTTTATAATCACACGGGACCCACCAGTCAGAGTTGACTGTGCTGACGTGGCCGTTGACCAGGCCCCACATGTCAATGACACTGAACAACACTGTGTCACTGACCAGTGGACCCCACTGGTCAGGTTTGACCTAGACTAGCCCCATTGACCGCTGACGTCACCCTGATGCACTGATGACGCAATAAAGCATTTACTGGAATTATTCTTATTCAGGAAATTCCAGAAAATAACCAAAACTTCTAAAATTCATAGAAATTCAACTGCTTGTGCTTTGACTTGTATGCTCTGAATGTGGGGTCGTGAGACCCATGTTTGTAATATCTCGCTCCTCGGAGCCTAATGAATACATACTTGAGTCGTAGAGTCATGTTGTGATGCCATGTTGTATTTGCACATATCGAGCATATTGTGTGTATGTTATTGAAATGCTTGGTATGTGTGGGATCTGACTATCTAGTTGTTTATCCTTAGTAGCCTCTCTTATCGGGAAATGTCTCCTAGTGTTTCCACCGAGCCATGGTAGCTTGCTACTGCTCCGGAACACTTAGGCTGGCCGGCATGTGTCCTTCTTCGTTCCTGTATCTGTCCCTTCGGGGAAATGTCACGCGATGAATACCGGAGTCCTGTTAGCCTGCTACAGCCTGGTTCACCAGAGTCCTGCTAGCCCAGTGCTACAGCCTGGATTCACTCGCTGATGACTGACACGTTCGATGTTGGGTCATGGATGCCTGTCCTTGTAAGTTTGTGCCACTTTGGGTTTCCGACTAGCCATGTCAGCCCGGGCTCCTTATCATATGGATGCTAGCGACACTATCATATACGTGTGCCAAAAGGCGCAAACGGTCCCGGGCAAAGGTAAGGCGATACCCGTGGGAATACCGTGCGTGAGGCCGCAAAGTGATATGAGGTGTTACATGCTAGATCGATGTGGCATTGAGTCGGGGTCCTGACACGCGCGGCCTGGGTTACGCCGTATCTCACTCCATATCCACCGCGCCCTCCCTTAACGGCACGCGTCGAATGCGGCGTCGTGGGAGAGATAGTGGGTGGTTTCTTTATTCGGAAAGACGGAACGTCCGCCCCCTTCCTCTTTATAAGCAGGGGAAACAGGGGCAGCTCGCCCATCTCGCCGTTGCGATTCCAATCTCAAAAATCTCCGCCGCTCCCCCCTTCTTCCAAAGCTGAAAGAGAGCAACGCTCCGCCCCCCATCGCCACCGGCGCCACCAACGCCGTTGATCTCCCCCACCACCTCCGCCATGGCTCCGAATGCTGGGAAGGCCGTGAAGTCGGCCGAGGTGCTACGGCTCGAGGCACTGTGAAAGGAGCAGGCAATCTTCCTCCCCGAGCTCGCCGCGAAGGAGCTGAGGGAGTACTACTACCTCTTCTGGTTGACGGAGATGCGAGCGCATCCGCGCACTACGGTACTCTCAGCCGCCGCTTCGTAATGGGCTCCGAATGGATATCCCTTCTTCGCATTGTTCTTCTACTGCGGGCTTTGCCCGCCTTTCTCTGAATTCTTCTGCGACATATGAACACCTACGGGTTCCACCTCCTTGACTTCACCCCCAATGTTGTTCTGACCATGGCAGTTTTTGCACATCTCTGCGAAAACTTTGTCGGAGTCCACCCAAACGTAGCTCTTTTCCGCCACTTCTTTATGCCCCGAGTTGAGAGAGGGGAGCCCCTATCCGGCGGAATCGCCTGGATCTCGAGAGCCGGCAAGAAGGAAGCTTATCTGGAGGGGGAGCTCCGCAGCAAGTGGAAGGAATGGAGAGCAGACTGGTGCTGGATTGTCGAGGAGAACCCGCAGCCATTCACCGCCCAGCGCCAAGCCCCAGTAGTGCGCGGCAACGATTGGAGCAACGTGGCCCCGGAGGACGATAGGCTGAAGATTGCCGTCACCCGGATCCTACGCCTCAGGCTTGCCGGGCTCACTGTAGGCGCCGTTGGCGCGGATTTCCTTCGCCGCCGCATCGCCCCCCTGTAGGAGAGGAGGAGACCCGCCTGCAAGTTCCAGAATGCGGCAGATATCATGAGGCTGCGCCCGGGCCTCAACTTCAACTTCACGGTCCTGGAACTGGAAGCGATGCTCCAGGAACTGTTCAAGTACGACCGACAACACCCTGAAGTGTTCAGGTTGCCGAAGGACGTCGTTCCGCTGTGCAACAATTCCTCGCTCGACCGCATCCGTGCAATGATGCTGCTGTGCGATTCGCATGGAATCGTCCCCACTTGGCAGGAGCCTGCAGATGACGTCATGCAGGAGTTCTTTGACGGCTTGGTGGAGGTGGCGGTCCGCTCCGATGAGCAGAGAAGCCTCACCCGCGATACCACTGATGCGGAGATGCAGCGCATCGCCACTAGGCTGGAGGAGGCGGCAGCGGCCGCTGCCGCGGGTGAGTTTGGATTCACCGTGGAGGAGGCAGAGGCAGCAGAGGCGGCAAGCCTTGCCGAGCGAGAGTGGCTTGCCGGCGAGGAAGAGCTTGTCGGGCCTTACGCCGAGTCGAGCGAGCCCGCCGAGGGTGCGAGCGGCCCGCCATATTCAGCCAGCTTGCCGCAAGCAGAGCCCCCAGCTCCACCAAGAAGGCGTCTCCGCAGGGCCGGGGACGTAGCAGGGTGGCAGGCGAGTCAACAGCCGCCACACTGCGCGACACGCTCCACTGCGACAAGCACTGTTGCCGCGGGAGCATCTCACGCCGCTGCGGCAACTGGAGCGGGGTCCTCCCGGATCACCGCTTCTGCTCCTGCCGCCTCTCATGCCGCGGCGGCGGCCGGAGCTGGGTCTTCTCAGACCACCGCCACTGCCCCTGCCAAGCGGCTAAGGGAACCTACTCCTCCGCCTCGTCGCGCCAGAGGCGAGCCGGACTTTGATCTCTCCGCGCTCTGCTCTGATGATGAAGAAGAAGAGTAAGATTTTCTGCTGCCCTTGTAGTTCTTCAATTCTTGCTAATTTGTCTTGTATCTAATTTGCTTTACTTTGAACTCATTCCTTTTCAGGACTCTGGCCCAGAGAGCGGCGAAGAGAGCCAAGGTCTCGGTGATTGTCATCGAGGACGAGCCCACCGCGACAGCAGGGGGCGCGTCCGAGACCACCTTGCCGGACCGGGCAACTGTTCCCCAAAGCAGCCCCCAGTGCAGCCCCCAGCGTAAGTACATGGTTTACTTCCTGCCGTTAGGCGCGCATGGGTGCTCTTTCTTTGCTGACATCTGACTATTTGTTTGTGTAGGAGCAGAACAACCTCACCAGGAGCGCCCGGAAGCCGCCCCCGACATGTCATCTGCTTCGTCTACACCGCCAAGGGAGGATTCCCCGCAAGAGAGCAATCTTCGGCAAGGGAGAATTTTCCAATAAGGGAGAAGTCCCCGGTGGCGGAGACTGTGACTGTAGAACCCAGTGCAGGTAATCTTTCTTGCTTGAAAACTTCCCTTGGGTTCTTTTTTCTTCTGATTTTCTTTTTGGATGTTTGCTTGACTTTTCTCTCCCTTTCCGGCCGTTAGATCCATCTGCCACGGAGCCGATGGAGACCGAGGTCGCCGGCGATGAGAATGCGCATGGCAACACCGACGATGTCGCTGCTACCGAAGAAGCAGCCGACGCCGATGATCCTGCCGGTGAGGAGGCCGCCAAGGCTGCCGCCGCAGAAGCCGGCGAGGGGTCCGGCGATCACACTGACGGCCCTGAGGCCGCAGGAGCGTCAGGCGCTACGCCGACCGCCGATCCCTCCGCCACGGCCGCAGCGTCAGGCTCCGAAGAGCCCCAGCCCGGCGCCTATTTGAAGGCCGGCGATGGTGTCTTCATCAAGCTCCCCTGGGCGTCAAGCTCCAGGGCGCCGGTCGAAGGAGAAGTCTTTGATGGATAGGTGCTCGCTTCCGCTGGGCTGACGCTGGTTGACGCGCCGAGCAGCAGCAGCGGCGAGGCTGAGGAGGAGCGGCTGCTGCGGAACCTGTTGTCGCTCTACCGCGCTCGGCAGGCCAAGGTGGAATCCCGAGAAGCACTTGTCGCGAAGGCAGGAGTGGACATCGAGAGGCGTGCGGAGGAGCTCCGAGGTTGCAACCAGGAAGCTCTCCGGTCCCTAGCAGAGGAGCGGGAGCAACTCGCCGAGGCGCGGAAAGCCTTCCTCCTCGAGAAGGCCGAAGTTGAAGAGCAACAACGGCTTGCCGCCGAGGAGCTGTTTGCGCGGGAGGGCGAGCTGGCGCAGCGGAAAGTCAACCTCGACAGCCACGAGGAGGAGCTTGCGGCGCGCGAGCAAACATTTGGCGGGGCTCTCAAGGAAGCAGAAGATGCTGCCGCAGCTGCTGAGGCCGCCAAGAAGCAGCTGGAGACGAAAGTGGCGCAGCTGGAGGCCGATCACAAGGCGAGCGGTGAGGAGCTTGCCGCGCTCAAGCGTGAGCGCGAGAAGGACGCCTTCACCCTTGGTGAGCTGCTGGGTAGTCTCGCCGAGAAGGGCAAGGAACTTAGCACCGCCAAGGACTCCAACGCAGATCTTGAGTTAAAGCTGATTACTTTGACCAAGACGCTGGACGGCGCCAAGGAGCAGGAGGTGGCCTTGAAGGAGGAGATCAAGGCCAACGAAGCGCTGCTGGCGAGGGCCGCCAAAACCCAAAACACCTTTAGGGAGAATGTGGAGCTCTGGACAGAGGGTCTCGTGAATATCGCCGCAGTCATTGATGGGGAGCTGGCGCAGCTGGGGATGGAGGATCTCGGGTATCCCTCCGATGAGAACCTCCAACCCAGCGCCAAGCTCACTTTGTTCTTCAAATGTGTGGCGACGGCCCTCCAGCGACTCCGGGAGAAGATCCCAAAGCAGCTGGCCGACGAGTCACGCAAGATCTGCGCGGGAGTTCTTCAAAAGTTGTTGGTGAAGGTGGCCTTCTACAACCCGGGCCTCAACCTCACCAATGTCCTCAAGAAGCTGCCGCCGGATGCTGATCTGGAAGCACTCAAGGCCCTTGTCGCACCCATTGTGGATAAGGTGAGCGAGATCAAGAGGGTTGAGGGTGATCGCGTAGATTAGGCCGCCCGTTTTCTCCTTTTCTTGTCGCTGTTGATCATGTTACGAGAACAATCTATTAGAGTTGCGACAAGCTATCTTGTAATATAACTTTATTTTGGGTATCGATTGCTATGTTATTTCCTTTACTTGATTCCTTCCTTTGTATGTTTTTTCCCTATGCTTTTAGGGAACTTGCCGGCGCAGGCACCTGAGCCGCGAGCGCTGAGTGCGGGACGTCAGTAGCCTGCTGGCGGTGCCGCTACCGACAAGAAACCTTGTCGCAACTAGTCGCAGCTCACTTAAGTTGTTGAGCGGACTCAAAACAAAGTAAGGGCGCAACTAGCTACGAGTTGGTTCCTCCGCGCACAGGTTTTCCATACAAAGCATGGTTGTTTGAGGAAGATAACTTAAAAATTTTAAAACTGATTGCTCAAACTTTGGCAACTTAGCTTTTCTGTTGTTTGCTTCCCGGTAAGGCGAAACTTTCTTGAACGATGCCTGGTCCACACCATTATCTTCTCTTTTCCCCCTGGCAGACTTGTGGGCGAGGGAACCTTCCTTTTCTTTGAGAAAAAGAAAGAAGAGAAAATAAAGATATGGAGCCTTACGACTCGTTATTGCTTACCGGGGATAGGCGCTGCACAAAGTGTCAGATAACACATGCAAAAAATAGAAAGCATGAAATTGACAAGATGTGCGGAGCATATGAGCTTTATTTATGCACGGGGTCTGCGCCCGGCTTTGTACAAAGGATTACATGCAACAGCGGCAAGACATGTACAAAAGGTGGTTGCCGGAACAGGTTCCGGCAACCGCGCCTTATGGGTAAAACTTACGAAGATGCTCAATGTTCCAGGAGTTGCTCACCGGAATGCCATCTTCGGTCTCAAGGCGGACGGCGCCAGGCCTAGTGACTCGTTTCACCCGGTAAGGGCCTTCCCACTTCGGCGTCAACTTGTTGGAATTCTTGGCGGACTGAACGCGCCAAAGAACAAGGTCGCCTTCCTCGAGACTTCTGGCATTAACTTTGCGGCTATGGTAGCGGCGCAAAGCTTGCTGGTATCGAGCAGCTCGTACAGCAGCCTGAAGACGGTCTCCTCAAGGAGCAGCGCGTCATCTTGTCGCAGCTGCTCTTGCTCAAGCTCATCATAAGCGAGCACTCGAGGTGACCCGTATACGAGTTCCGTGGGGAGAACTGCCTCTGCTCCATAGACTAGAGCGAAAGGTGTCTGGCCAGTGGCTCGATTTGGCGTCGTCCTGATCGACCAAAGAACCACCGGCAGCTCCTCAATCCAGTTCTTTCCGCACTTGTGCAGCCTGTCGAAAGTCCTGGTCTTGAGCCCGCGCAGCACTTCAGCATTTGCCCTCTCCGCTTGACCGTTGCTTCTCGGATGAGCAACAGAAGCGAAGCAGACCTTGGCGCCAAGATCTTGGACGTACTGCATGAAGGTGCGGCTCGTGAATTGCGTGCCGTTGTCGGTGATGATCCTGTTAGGGATCCCGAAACGGCAAACAATCGACCTGAAGAACTTGACTGCTGACTGTGCTGTCACCTTCCTCACTGCTTCCACTTCCGGCCACTTTGTGAACTTGTCGATTGCAACGTACAAGTACTCAAAGCCCCCGACAGCTCGGGGAAAGGGGCCGAGGATGTCGAGCCCCCAGACCAAAAATGGCCAGGATAAAGGGATCGTCTGGAGAGCTTGAGCTGGCTGGTGTATCTGCTTGGAATGGAACTGGCACGCTTCACACTTGGTTACTTGTGCAGTTGCATCCTGGAGGGCTGTCGGCCAAAAGAAACCTTGCCGGAATGCTTTGCCGGCAAGTGCTCTTGCGCCAATGTGGTGACCACATATGCCTCCATGTATCTCTGCCAACAGCTTTTGTCCGTCTTCCCGGGGAATACACTTCAATTTCACACCGTTGAGTCTTCTTCTGTACAGTGTGTTGTCGACAAACTGGTACATACTTGACTGCCGGGCTACTCTTTCCGCTTCTTCTTGCTCTTCGGGAAGTTCTGCTGTCTGAAGGAAATGGACAATCTGCTGTGCCCATGCTGGAGCTTGCGGCTCGACAACAAGGACTAAAGGCACATCTGCTGCTGCGGGAACATCCGCTTCTACAGCGAGAACCTGTGGCTCAGCCGGAGCTTGATGTTCCCCGGCAAGCTTGCCGGAGCAAAACTTGTCGGGAGCGTCTGCTTCAACGGAACAAACCCTAGGGCTTGCCGGAGCAGACTGCTCCTCAACATCCTTGGTGTTGATCTTGGGGACCTTCTTGGCGGCGGCTTCGGGGAGCTCTGCCGAAAATAGTCACCAGAAATCAACTTCCTCTTCTTGCTCTGTCCAGTTGATGGCGTTACAGACGGTTGAGTAAGTTTGAGCACAAAGATGCCTGGTTCCACAGGTAACTTAAGTGCGGCGCACTTCAACAGGCCATCAGCAATGTCATTCTGAGCTCTTGGAACATGGTCCATCTGTATGCCATCAAAGTGTTCTTCTAACTTTCTCACTTCATCAACGTAAGCTTCCATCAACGGACTCTGGTAATTTTTGTTCACTTGGCGGACGACAAGCTGTGAGTCACCCCTGACAATGAGCTTCTTGATCCCAAGGTCTGCCGCGATCCTGAGACCGGCAAGCAAACCTTCATACTCTGCGGTATTGTTTGTTGCTTGCTCCTTGGGAAAGTGCATCTGGACTACGTACTTGAGGTGCTCTCCAGTGGGCGCAATAAGTAGCACGCCTGCACCGGCGCCTTGCAGCGAGAAGGCACCATCAAAGTACATCAGCCACTCTTTGCTTGCCTCCTTGACGGGGATGCTCGTTTCTGGAATTTCTTCATCTGGTGTTGGCGTCCACTCTGCTATGAACTCTGCCAATGCTCTGCTTGGGATAGTTGAAGTGCTCCCAAACTTGAGGCCAAAGCTTGACAGTTCCAGTGCCCACTCGACAATCCTGCCTGTTGCTTCTGGATTCTGCAGTATCCTCTTCAGCGGAAAACGAGTGACAACTGTGATCTCATGTGCTTGGAAGTAATGGCGCAGCTTTCTCAAGGCCATGAGAAGGCCGAAAAGCAATTTCTGCACACCAAAGTACCTCGATCTAGCCCCCTGCAGAAGGGAACTGACAAAGTAAACTGGGTGCTGCACCATTCTCTTGTGCACCTCCTCACACGCCTGCGCAGATCCATCTTTGTCGGGACCAGAGCTTGCCAGCGAAGCCCCCTGCTTGTCGCTGGACGCATCTGCCGTGGTTGCTGGCTCATCATCCGCCTCCCTCTCCGCTACTAACGCAGCACTAACCACTTGATTGGTTGCCGCTATATACAGCAGCAACTTCTCTTGTGGCTTAGGTGCGACAAGTGTTGGAGTGGAGGACAGGTATCTCTTTAAGTCCTGCAGCGCAGCCTCCGCCTCCGGAGTCCATTTCATTGGACCTGCCTTTTTCAATATTTTGAAAAACGGCAGGGCGCGCTCAGCAGACCTAGAGATAAACCTGCTGAGAGCAGCCACGCAACCGGCAAGTCTTCGTACATCCTTGATGCGCTTTGGTGCTTTGATCTGCTCAATGGCCTTGATCTTGTCGGGATTGGCTTCAATTCCCCGCTGAGACACGAAGAACCCGAGACGCTTTCCGGAGGGGACTCCAAACACACACTTCTCGGGGTTAAGCTTGAGGTTGTTGAATCAGAGTTGCCTTGTCTTTGCTCTTGACCACTATGTCATCCATGTAGGCTTCTACATTTCTGTGCATTTGTGGCACACAAGCGTCATGGACTACCCTTGCAAATGTTGAACCAGCATTCTTTAAACCAAAAGGCATCAGTGCAAAACAGTATGTGCCACATGGAGTGATGAATGCGGTCTTCTCCTCATCCACTTCTGCCATGAAGATCTGATGGTATCCTGAGTATGCGTCAAGAAATGAAAGCAAGTCACATCCGGCCGTGGAGTCAACAATCTGGTCAATGCGCGGCAAGGGAAATGGGTCTTTGGGACAAGCTTTATTGACATCGGTAAAGTCGATACAAATCCTCCATTTCCCGTTTGCCTTGCGCACGACTACAGGATTGGCCAACCACGTAGGATGGAGCACTCCTCTGACAAGGCCTACTGCTTCCAACTTCTTGATTTCTTCTGTGATGAATTCTTGGCGCTCCACCGCTTGTTTCCTGACCTTCTGCTTGACGGGCCGTGCATGAGGACAAACGGCAAGGTGGTGCTCGATTACTTTCCTGGGAACACCGGCGATGTCAGACAGTTGCCACGCAAACACGTCGACATTCTCCCGCAGGAAAGCAACGAGAGCGCTTTCCTATTTAGGGTCGAGAGTGGCACTGATGGTGAAGGTACCACCAGTGCCGTCCTCCTTGGCAGACACCCTCTTGGTCTCTGGTGGAGCTGCCATTGTCTTCTTACACTTGCCGGTGGAGCTCGATGGTGCGTCCTCGACGGTAGCGCAGCACTCCGAAGAGGTGCGCTTGCCGGAGTGGGCATCAGAACTCTTGCTGGACGTGGTCTTCTTCTTCCCCCCGGGAGCTTCAGCGGCAAGTAACTTGCGATCTGTTGCGGCTGCCGCTTCCCGGTAGATCTTGTCGGCGCAGATAAGAGCATCCTTCTTGTCGCCAAGGACAGAGATGACACTTATCGGGCCTGGCATCTTCAGCATGTTATATGCATAGTGAGAGGCTGCCATGAATTTGGCGAGTGCTGGATGGCCGAGTATCCCATTTTAAGGCAATGGAAAGTCAGCAACGTCAAAAGTGACCCTCTCAGTCCTGAAGTTCAACTCGCTGCCAAATGTCACCGGCAACGTGATCTTTCCCTTCGGCTTGCTCCTTCCCGGATTGATTCCTTGGAATGTGCCAGTCTCTTCGAGCTCGCTGTCAGGGATCTGGAGTTTCTGGAGTACCGCGGAGGAGATCAGGTTCAAGCCGGCCCCGCCGTCAACTAGCATCTTAGTGACCTTGAGGTTGCGGATAGTTGGTGAAACCAACATCGGCAAGCACCCGACTGCAGTTATGCGATCAGGGTGGTCCTCAATATCAAAGATGATAGGCGTGCTGGACCATTTCAGAGGCTTGCGTGACTCGACGGGTGGTTCTGCCGCATTGACTTCCCGCACCCACTGCTTGAGCTGGCGGTGTGAAGTATGCAGAGAAGCACCACCGTCAACGCAGAGGACCTCTGTGGCTTTCTGTAACTCCTGCTCATCGGCCTCGTCATCATCCATATCTTCATCTTCGTCGTCATCTTCATCCTTGTCGCGGCCGCGGGGAGGTCTGTCTCCTTGCCGCTGCTTGGCCTTGCCGCGGCGTCCTCCTCGGCCGGGGCATTTCTTGCCGGATCCTCCAGCATCTTCTTGGGCTTTCTCCTTGTCGCGTCGCTCGTACTCAGCCTTTTGCTGCTCGACAAGCTGCTCGACCTTCTTGCAGCTCTGGAGGTCATGGCCCTTGGTGCGGTGGATCTTGCAGTACTGCTTGTTGGTGCCGTCCTGCATGTCGGCGACCACCACAGCCTCCTCGCCGGAGCTACCAGTTTTGGCTTTCTTGGCGCCACCTCCGTTGCCGGACTGCTCGACAACTAGCACATCTTTGCCTTTCTTCCTCCTGTTGTTCCGCCGCCGGTTTTTCTTTGCCGGGGCAGCATTCTCGCTATCAGATCCTCCTGCTTCTGTATTCTCTCCGAGGAGTTTCCTCCCTTCCTCAGCACGTGCACACTTGTCGGCCAGGGCATATAGCTCACTGACGTCTCTGATCTTGCACATCGCCATCTCCTCCCGCATCCTGCGATTTTGCATGTTCTGATGGAACGCGCTGATGATCGCGGCAGGGTGGACATCTGGGATGTTGTGCTGTACACGGCTGAATCTCTGAATGTACTTGCGCAGGGACTCTCCTTCCTTCTGGGCGAGCAGATGAAGGTCGCTCTCTTGGCCATGAGGCTTGTGGCCGCCTGTAAAGGCACCGACAAACTGATGGCATAGGTCGGCCCAGGAGGATATGGAGTTGTCCAGCAAGTGCATGAGTCAGGACCTGACGTTGGGCTTGAGCACCAGCGAGAAGTAGTTGGCAAGGATCTTGTCGTCCCGCCCCCCGGCAGCTTGCACCGCGATGGTGTAGATGCTGAGGAACTCCGACGGATGCGACTTGCCGTCGTACTTCTCTGGTACATCTGGCTTGAAATTCTTCGTGCTGGGCCACTGGACTTGCCGCAGCTCACGAGTGAACGCAGGGCAACCTACCGCGTAAGGCAAGTCGCCTGGTTCCCCTGGCGCACGCATGTCGACAGCGGTCCCAGCGCGCTGGTCCGATAGACGCCGCGCTTCTCTTCGGCGCTCGATGCGAGTACGAGCGTCTTCTTGCTGTCGTTCGTGAAGAACTTGGCGCTGATCGCGACGAGCTCGTGGATCTGATGACACGGTGGAGTCGCTGTCGAGGTGGATCCGGTGAGTCGGCGATCTTGGCCTTCGGGGCGGGGAGTGCACGGTGGTTGCACCCCCACCGGTTTTGTCGCCATCGGCTCGTGCCTGGCAGTCTTGCCGTGGCTGCGATGTACTCGGCCGCCGTGGAGTGTCGCCGTTGGCGAAGCCGATGAGACTCTGAATGGTGGCCCTCCAGTCGTCGATCTTGTCTGCCGTTGGAGGGTAATCCAGGAGCAGTTGAGCTCGGGCCAACGCTTCTGCTAGAGTCTTCGGTGGCGGCGGCGAACGGTGCGAGGAGCGGGATATGCTCGAACTTCCAACTGGGTTGGAAGGAGCAGTATCCCGTCCAGGCGACCGTGTCTTGCTCGTGCCAGCATGTTGGCGTGCATGCTGGTCTTGAGCACCCCGAGATCCACCAGCTCGATCTTGGTCCAACGAACGTATGGTACCGCGAGTACCATGACGCTGTCGGTCCCGCGCCTCCTGAGATGGGCGCGGTGCATGTACGGACGCCGAGGTCTGCGCGGCCTTGTCCTTGGACCTGGCAGCACCGTGAGCTCCCTCGTCGACGCCCGTTCTTCCGCCGGCGTCTACCCCACCACCCGTTTTCTCCGGTGGTGGTGGGATCGACATGGACGGAGCAGCCACCTCTGAAGCCTTCTTTTTTGGTGGCATGTTGATGAAGAAGATGAAGATCTAGCTCGCGTGAACGCCGGATCAGGTTCACACAACCTCAACGCCCCCTACCTGGTGCGCCAAAGATGTCGAGGGAAGCGATCCACGAACACCTATGGGACCAGCGGACCGAGCCCCTTTTGGTTCAGCGGGGGGGCGGAGATCGCACGAAGAGCGGATCAAGGCGAAGCACACGAGCGGTTTACCCAGCTTCGGAGCTCTCCGGAGAGATAATACTCCTACTGCTGCATGTCTGAGTGTATTGAGTTCTTGCTTGGGAGCGATGAGTGCTACAGTACACACTAGCTGCTAACGAGACTGAGCATGAGTGTTTTCTGGCTTCGAACCCCCCTCTACGTTGCGCATGGGCCTCCTTTTATATGCTCAAGGGGTCACCGACAGGTGGCAACGCAGACGAGGGTAAAAATGGAAAAGTGTTTGCGGTTGGTACAACTACCTGTACAGTGTATCATACCTAACCCCGACGGCAGGGGACAAAGGCATTAAATGCCAGTCTGCGTCGCCCAAACAGTGCAAACAGGGACCGTCAGGGACGCCACCGCTTGCCATGATGGCAATCTTGTCAATGTCGCTCGCCACCGCGCACCGCTGGCTGCACAGCCTCTTGCCACGCGCGCCTGGAAAGGTCCCAGGGCGACACGTTGGTGGATGCGCTGGAGCGTGGGTACAGAGTGGTGGCTTACCGCGGCAAGCGCCTTGCCGCGGTCGATGTCTTGTTGCGTCTGGAAGCTTTTCGCTCGCCGGGTCTTGCCGGACGCGTGGCGCGTCATGGCAAGTCCCTTGAGATGCCTTGGTTGGCCTTCCCGGCAAGCTCCTCTTGCCGGGGCCTTGTCTCCTTGGTTTGAGTACTTTGTTCTTGAATGGATCCAAAGGAACTAAGGAGGACCTTGGCGGTCACCTGGCAAGCCTTGCCGTGGGGTGCTGCGACTGCCCGTGCACAAGTTCGGGATACTAGGGTACCCCTACTCTAGTACACCGACAACATGCTTCGCGTGTCGTGCGGGTGTTTTTACTTTAGCCATATTGTACTATGTAACCAGCACCTCAAATCCTCGATACTAGTAGTACTATATAGTAAGTAGTAGGAGTAGTAGGGTGGCATTGGCCAGAACAAGCATTCACGTCCAGGAGTACGACACACGCCACCAGCACAACTTCCATCTGACACCATATTTCTTGGAGTCCGTGCTAGAGCAATCTCTTCAACCTCATCGTTTCTCTAACTCAGCCATCACGGGCGGGCGAGGTGGGGGTTTGCCGATAGTCGGTTTCCTTAACTGCGGTCCCACTTGTAAGGCCAACTGCAACGCACGACCCCAAACGGACCTCCGTTTTGCATGAACTCCAATGATAATTTTGACTAGAAAAGCAAGACCAAAGAAAACAAGAACCACAAGAATACATTTTACTACTCCTGTAAGTTGGATTAGTGCCTTCTCGATGCATTCATTGTTGATCTGTGGAGGCTCGATCTTGCGTGCTTCTTTCTTCTTCGAGTGTAAAGAAGTAGACGTTGCTTCCTCGCATCTAGTCTCATGTCTAGCCTCTATTCTCGTACTCCCTCCAGTCCGTTTTTCTCTACGTGTAAGCAGCAACACGCATACCAAGTAGGAGTATCAACAAGTGCACTAATCTCACCTATAGCCTCTGTGCTAGCTAAAAGTGATAGAACATCTACTAAATTGCGCTCTATCAATATATGGATTTACTCTTCTTCCCAATACAAAAACTTGCATCCATTCTACTCCCTCCGTTGCACAATACATGCCTTCTATTTGTCAAAATATATATGTATCTAGACATGTTTTATTATATAGGTACATCCATTTTTGGACAAATGGAAGTCAAGTATTTTGGAACGGAGGGAGTACACAATAAAAAATTTAAGTTAGCACAACTAGTCTAATTCGAGAGCACAATCGAAGATTTGGTCGGGTTCTTCCTCCTTTTGCCAACACATGGGACATCCAGCATCCAGGTTGTGTCATGAAAGAAAATAGGGTGGTAGTTGAAGCCACGAGATGTGCATCTTGGGTTAAACTGTAAATAGAATCTTACTACTCTTGAGTAACTCCAAAAGCGGCCACCGAAGATCTTTCTTGGATTTGTTTTTCATCACCAGCAGGTCGAGGTGAAAGATGTGCAGGTTCAGTGGGTCCGCTTGCATTTTTACTGACATGTGGGACCGCATGTGAGCAAACAGACGATGGGCTCTGTGCGCGCTGGCTGGCTGAGAAGAGAGATAGAGGAGGGCTGAGCACGGACTGCAGGAAATTTGTTCTACGTACCTCGATATAGGCTCGATATAGTGGGGTGGCATGGGCCATAACTAGCATTCACGTCTAGCAGTACGGCACACGCCACCCACACGCATCCCATCCGACACCAATTTTCCTGGATTCCATGCTACAACCATCTCTTCTCCCTCCTGTTTTCTTAGCCATCCCGCGGTGGGCGGGGTGGGGGTTTGTCGATAGTAGGTTTGCTCAACTGCGGTCCCACTTGTAAGTGAAAATGCAACACCGCACGCCTTCCCGCTTGAGCGTTGTGCCGGACCAACCGTGTGGGGGTGCGACGCGAACACGGCGGGCTTTTCCTTTTGAACTCGTAACTTGTAAAATTTGGTTCTGCTCCATGGCGCGATCGATAGATAGAAAATAACGATTTTGCCTAGAGTAATGAGAATTTTGCTTCTGGCGCTGTTCATGCATGGAGTACGTACGAAAATTATGAAGTTGATGTGAAAGGTAAGATAATTACTGTAGTATCATATACTACTACATGGATTTGACGGAAAGATAAAAATACATACGGATCCATCAATGACATCCTCATGCCCTAGTGCACCGGGTCACCAACCGACGTGTGCGGAGCAGCGGCGTTGGCGGCGAGCTCAACGTGCTTCTGAACAGTGCCGTCCAAGGTTGCCCTGCGGTCCAAGAAGGTCAGCGTCCTATCGTCCTCCTCTTGCATGTAGTAGCCCTTGTGGATGATTTACGCGTAGACGTGGGTGATTATGTCGATGGTGTCTTGCTGCGCCAGGCGCTGCGCGGCGAGCGCGACATCGAGGTGGACATTCTCTGGCGCGACGGCGGGCAGTCACAGGGCCACTAGTGCGTCGAAGAGGTTGTCACCATAGTGGCCGTTGAGGGTGGCGGGCATCGCAGATCCTGGGCGCGTCGGCTGGAGGCTTACGTCAAAGTCTTCCTCGAGCTTCTTGACGATGGTGAACTTGTCGAGGAAACCAACGAGGACCTCGTCGAACAAGGAGACGAAGCTGTCGTCCAAGCGGCCCCTCGCCCTGGCCGCCTCAAGCAATACTACTTGGACATGTTCCTCGTTGTCGGGCCGCAGGCCGGTGTCGTGGACCATCTGGCACAGCCGGCTGATGCTCGCGCTCATCGCCTCCATGGGTCTAGCTTAGCTTCCAGTCAATTGATCTTGCGATTTGAGTGATCACTCTTGCCCTTGAATAGCGTGCGTAGGTGCGTAGGATTTCCTACTACTCCTCGGCCCTCTACTGCATCTGCCTTTGGCTGTATGATAGGTGGGCCAGCCACCCCCTGGGCCCACATGTCATTCACCCAAAGGCGGTTGCCGTAAGTCAATGAAGTTGCATCCCCCTCCGTGCCAGTGCAGTATAGTCATCTCACCGGACCTCTAGTTGGGGCCAAACGAGAGAAGTTTGATGTTTACTGGTTTATTGGACCCCTTTGCATTTTGTGCCAAGTTTTGACCTTTGATTTAACTAATAAAATGTTAATGCATGTAAACAAAAATGTTGTGTAAGTCACATTACGAAAACCAAATAATCCCAAAACACTTAGGCACGGTGCATTAACTCCCTCCTTGTTTCTTATTTCGTGACATATCAACCAATGAGAGATGTGGGCCGTGCATGCTTTCAATGACTTGAGACTACCGAACATGACATGCAGTGTTTAGTTCATTGCATGTAATCCTATTAGTACTCTAGTTAGCAAAAAAACATTAAGTTCCCTCGCCGATAGGAATAAAACACCATGTATTTATTTACAGAGGGAGTAGTACATTTTTTGTGACATGCATTACTAGATATTGCTGGTCAAATACTAAAATCCAGATGGACGTGGTAGTACTCCTAAATCCAGACGGTGGTGCTACTAGTACTAGTAGTAGTACTACTAATGTAGTAGTAGGAGTACTAGCACTGTACTACCCGTTGGTCAAATTATTACGTGCTGCTCCTCACAGTGAAGTGACAAGACCCTGCGCCGGAGATGACACCTGAGTATAGGCGCCGTGTTCGGTATACCATAGTCAACCTCACCGTCTGCAGTCACTATCATCATGGCTGTAGAGCTATCCTGCTTACAACTAGCCCTGTTCGACATAATTTCCCGTGCGTAGATGCTCGTGCATTGCACGGAACACCAAGATTGGGGGTGGACGGCTTGGGCAGCGGCCATCGCGCCCGATTTTTCCACGGCCTTCTAGATGTGGTGGGGAGGAGATAAGGCTGATTGTGAGAGACAAGGAGTTGTTTGTAAATAGGGAACAAGTGCGGGCATCTTTTTTCAAAAATGGAGAAGCTTGGTTTGTATACGTCAGATCTAGATTCGACGGCTATTGGTGAAAGATGGGAGGCACAACATCATCACCAACTCAAGACCTGTTTGATTCGCAGGATTTTGAAAATGCAGGAATAGGACACGGCAATATTACAAGTTTCAAACTTATATTACAAATGTTAGGAGTAATGTTGCACCTAGGAAGAGGGAATTACTAGGAAGTTTACGTAAGAACTTTCGTTACTTTAGGTGGATGCAGCATTATCGTACAAACTAAAATCCACCGCCCTGACAAGTCACTAATGGGCAAATAAGTTTTCGAGTCTCTGGCCACTTGATGTTTCAAAAACAAATTCAGCTTTTGTGGAGACTTTGTCATTTAGGCTCAGACGCTTGCAGTGATCAGCACGCCATTCATTGTTGCGCCAGAGAACGCCAAACCTCATTACCTTGAGCACACTTTCCTCCAAAACAAAGAACCTGGCCAATTTAATCTCAGATGTGCTGCCTCAGTAGTCGATCAAATCAGTTTCTGTAAAATGGAGATCAAGGCATTCGATGAGATTGTTATATTGCAGCACATTTTTCATTTTCGGGTCTTTTTTTATCTGCAAAAGAAGAGAACATATTTTTTCACTCTCTCTCTCTCTCTCTCTCTCTCTCTCTCTCTCTCTCTCTTTCTGTTTCCTCTCATTTAACTAGGAGCACGTGAAGAGCTTGGGCATTTGTTGCCTTCCACAATGTGGCCGATGCCATATTTCGCAAAAGTATGCCACATAATACTCATCGATGTCAAATCAAAAGATTTTGGCACCGCTCTCGCGATGTGAGAGAGTTGGCACCGCTGTGCACACAGACCCACATGTATAAACAAATCAATCAGACCAACTACACCAGCCTCTCACTCTCCCAAACAAGTTTTTTTATTGCCTCGGTCCTTTCTCTCCCACGCAGTGTTTTTTCATTGGGTGAGTTAATTTGGCACCCAAGCAAAGTAGGTGATCCAGATTGGGGGCACCAGGTGAGCAATGGAGGGGCATCGATGCCAAATGCATCACAAGTGAATTTGGCACATATTTTGGCCTACATAGCCCACTTTTGTACTCCCTCCGTCCCAAAATTCTTGTCTTAAATTTGTCTAAATACGGATGTATCTAGTTAGATTTTAGTGTTAGATACATCCGTATCTAAACAAATGTAAGACAAGAATTTTGGGATGGAGGGAATACTACCTCGTATTTAGTATAAAATTTTGACCATAGATTTACCTAAGAAAATGCCAATGCATGTCACTAAAAATTACACCATTTGAAATTATGTTCAAATACGAATCCAACGATATAGTTCTTAGTGACATGCATTAACATTTTGTCAGTTAAATCTATGGTCAAATTTTGATACTACAAAATTGGAAGAGTAAACAAGGACGGAGGTAGTACTTGCTCTTAGGGTAACCATAGAGTTACTGGAGTAGTCTAAGTTACTTTCCACTATGACTAGCCTAGGCTACTATAGTAGTATAGCATAAAAATGATGTAGGTGATCACCTGAGAAAAAAATACTAAAAACATTTCTTTCGGTGCAGTGCATAGATGCAGTTTTGAACACTACACTTGTCATCGTAATTTGGGAAAATTACGAAAAAATTGAGCTACATTGTGATTACCGTTTACTTATAGGAAAGAAGTTTCACCTCGATGAGTAGCTTCTCCGTGCACGGAAAGCATGTAAGGAATCCAACAACTTGATCCAGATTGGGGCCGATAGATTTTAGTGCTTAGATCTTCACTGTGCGCATGCACTGGGTCAAGCTTGTGGGAATCATTTTCTGGAAGACGGTCGTAAATACATCAAGAACAAATTTTAAAATGTGAATTTCAAGAAGACGGAGAAGAAGATGAGTGTTGTACCTGAACGATTACAGATCCAATAAAGAGTTCGGAGAATTTGTCAGACGAGTACACCAACATTGTCAATTTCGACGCGTTAATGACCCTAATTTTGTTGGACCTTCTAGATCCGATACAAGCAATCTCTCAAGGAAAGGCGCATTCTCAATGACCATAACGTGGAACAACTGGAGTGATCTCTTCCCAATTGATGTCTTGTTGCAGGGCCAGCAAGACACATAAATCCATCGGAGATTCGTCGAGGCGATGTGGAGGCTAATGAACCAGTGGATCTACTCAAGAGGAAGGTACTCGAGCGAAGTACAGCTACGGAGCAGGTGCTCCATAGCCTTCTTCGAGATGACAACGTCGAAGAGGTCGAGCTGCTTGAGTTGAGGGAGAAGAAGGGCGGGCGCGGCATTAATCTAGGGAAGATAGCAGGAGCTGAAGCTGGCGCGGCACAACGTTGGCATGAGGGGGAGCGCGGACGGCAGCAAAGAGCGACATCGTCCAGCTTCAAAGCTGAGCTCCTCGAGCTGATCTAGGGCGGGGGATAAGAAACACTCGTCGAACTTGGGTTGGACCTTGCAGTTGGTAATGAACATGCGGATGTCAAGGCGTCTAGCTGGCCCAAGGTGCGATGAAACGATCTTGGAGACTGCGGCCATGCATTTGCAATCCCCGTCGCAGAGGCAGCTGTCGATGGTGAGGTTGAGGGGGACGCAGCGCCAGAGGGGGCGCCACCGCCGGGAGAGCAGGGCGGTCCGCACGGCAGATTTGGTGGGGAGGAGGCCGATGATGATGAGCAGCATGTCATCGGGGAGGCTGCTGATGAAGTCCAGGCTCACCGGATGTGGTTTTGGCTCGAGCTGCCTCCGCTTGTTGGTTGCCTTGCCATCCATCTCAACCGGCGGCGATGCTGGTGTACACGTGTGCTGGTGTGTGTTATGTGCTGGGTGTGCGCGAGTGCGTCCTTCTGTGCATGCCTCCACGCAGTGGTGAATTGTGCGCGAGTGTGTCCTTCGCATGCAAGAAGTTTGTCCTCAATGCGCCCTCAATTTACTAGCGTGCGGGGTGCTACCCCGAGTGGTTTCAACTTTGTTTACTTCACCGCGTGTGAGATGGGCCTCTAGTTTACTTATTTTCACCCACTGCCACATGGGCCAGCACACCAAGATACAGAACACGAGCTAACAACGCAGCATGTGGATTGGTTGACCGGTCAGCTAAACAATATACGGAGCTATGCGCTGACACGGTGAGCGTATAATCCGTCGGTATAGAGAGTTCGAGTGAGAGGGGAGGCCCGTGAGAGATAGCAGAGAGAGAGAGAAAGAGCTACTCCCTCCGTTCGATAATGTAGTTCCAACATTTTTTTAAGTCAAACTTTTGAAACTTTGACCAAGTTTATAAAGAAATTACTTATATCTACAATACCAAAGATAAATGATAGTATGAAGTAAGTACATGTTGTGATGAATCTAATGATCGTTCCAGATGTAAATGTTTTTCGCCACATATACCTGGTCAAACTTTTCTAAGGTTTGAATTTTCAAAACATCCATATACTTATGGACATGACAGAGTCCCTAACGAGAGAGAGAGAGAGAGAGAGAGAGAGAGAGAAGTGTGTGTGCGCGTGTGAAAGAGACATGGACAAAACACGATAAAAGTAGAGAAAAAGCGTGCGTGTCTTATGCAAACATATCACACATGCATCTTCGACAACGGAGGCAAGGTGAGGAGATAGTGTGTGGTTGTTTGGAACCAAGAGAGGAAGACCCCTAGCACGTGGCCAAGAGGGGTCTAACAAACAAGGGAGAGAGGTCGAGAGAGATGTACGGAGAAAATGCAGACATGGGGAGGAGAGAGTTCATGTTTGTCATAGAGAGATCCCCTGGAGATCGTGATGGGACTACATGGGTGGGAGATCGAGTGACAGGTGTGTGCGCGATAGAAGATGCCCCGAGAGATATCGAGATAGATGTATGGATGGAAGGAGACAATACATGTGTTCCTGATGGCTAGTAAGAGATAATCATACTTAGGAGGGGGGAGTGCTTGCACCTATGGCCCTGTTTGGATACTCTAACTCAGTTAGAGGTTAGAGTTAGATTCTAACCCTGAACTAACCCTGAACAGTAAAGAGGTGTTTGGATGGCAGGGTTAGATGGAGCGCGGATACGGCGAGGCACCTTCACGGGCGGTGTGAGAGGGAGGGAGGGAGAGGATGAGAAGCTTCGAGGAAGTGGGGAGGGATCTACTGCGGGGAGAGTGAGAGAAAAAAGTGTTTATTAGTGGTCCCGAGAAGAACTAACCCAAATAAGCACCTCTTGGATGGCTTACTTTTTTTGGATGGGTTAGATGCATCTAACCCAAACTAACCCTCCTGATTGGATCTTTTTGGGTTAGTTGACTCCAAACTAACCCAAACTAACTCTAACCCATGGATCCAAACAGAGCCTATGATGGAGTGAGGGATTATGGTACTTAGGGGGGGGTGCGTGTCACATGGAGAGAGAACAAGGGCGAAGAGTGTTGGATGGGTCTATATGTATAGCGCGAGCGAGACATGTGTATGTGTGAACCAGGGAGATATAAGGCCAGTTTGGCTTGGGTCCTGAGCATCTTTTGCGTGGCTTGGGGTTGTGGCTGGATTTCATGCACGCTTGTTTGGTTGCTACCCTGTGAAAAAGAAAGCCCGCCTGAGTTGGGTTCCCTTGCACTTTAATTAGCCTGGCTGAACTCCAGGCACTTCAAGTAGCCTGGCCCAAGCGACCGATTTCGAACGCCTGGTCGTGCAGCCACGAGGCTAACAGCAACATGGATGGATATTAGCATTAAATAATTGATGCATGGATTGATTGATGGGATGTTGATGCTTTGCCTGGCCCAGGCATGAACCAAATGCTTCGGCACCACACAAGCCTGGCCAGGCAGAAATATTTTACATCTCACGTCCACACTAGGCAGTACCGGCCATCAAGGTATGAGGGTCACTAGGTCAGGTCACGAACCAAACTGACCAATAAAGTTTGAGAGAGATTGAGGAGCCCCGATAAGGCTGAGTGGTGTGTCAGATAGCTGAGAGGGGGAAAGAGGTATTCCATCCGCTCGATAATGCAGTGCATGTAAAAAATTTTGAAGTCAAACTTTGGAAACTTTGATCAGGTTTACACAAATGTTATTTTTATCTACAATACCAAAGATACATCATACAAAACTACATCTCATGGTGAATCTAATGTTATAAGTTTGCCGTACTAGATGTAATTCTTTTTCTCCACGTACATGGTCAAACTTTGTGATGTTTGACTTTTCAATAAATCTATATGCTATGGATGAAGGAGAGTGCCTCAGTCGAGACAGATCAAGTGCGTGTGAAGGAGAATGAGTAAGTGTGCAAAAGGAGTATGTGTGTGAAAGAGAAAGTGACAACAAATGATAAATTAGAGAGAGTGTGTGTTTTTTCGTTTCTTATGCGAACATTTCACGCATGCATCTCCGAGATGGAAAAGCGAGGTGAGGAGATACATGAAGATAGCTAGTGTATTATTGTTTGCAACGGAGAGAGACACCCCTGTAGCACATGTCCAATAGAGGTCTGGCCAATAAGGAAAAAAGGTCGAGAGGGACACATGGATGGCATGGACGCATGGGGAGGGAGAGAGGGTGTGTTTGTGATAGAGAGATCCCCTCGAGATCGTGAGGGGACTATATGGGTGGGAGATCGAGGGAGTGCGTGCACGATAGAAAGATGCCCCGAGAGAAATCGAGATAGACCATGCACATGTTTGTGATGGAGACTAAGATTACCTAGTCATATACATACAGGGGGGACTGCATGTGCCCAATTGAGTGAGAGACCATCATACTTGGCTAGCTGGGCATGAGATTGTGTGTGTGTGTGTGCGTGTGAGATGGAGAGAGAATGAGGGAGAGAGATAGAGTTCTAGATGGTCCTATGGAGTGCGAGTGAGATATGCATGTGTATGTGTGACCCAGGTGGATGGAGAGTTTGAGAGAGGGGGGGAAGAGCTCCGAGACGACATAGTGGTGCGTGAGAGAGTTACGGGTAAAGAGCCAAGGAATTTGTGTGCGTACGATGAGTGCACCCAAGATATCTAGCTTGGACTAGCTAGAGTATCATACATAGTGTGCGAGAGAGACCTATAGATGGTGTATATATGAATGAGAACTAGAAAGACCCCCCCCCCCACACACACACAGAGAGAGAGAGAGAGAGAGAGAGAGAGGGAGAGGGAGAGGCAGAGGGAGAGAGAGCTAGGGTTTGAACACGCTCTCCTTGCCCGAAATAGCTCGCGCCCACTATTTCAAAACACGCTCTCCTCGCCCGAAATCGCTCGCGCCCACTATAGTTCAAAACATGCCCTCCTCGCCCGAAATCGCTCCCGCCCAGTATTTGGGGACAAGCAAAGTTACTCTACTATCCCCGACCCTCAGTATACAGACCCAAGCCGAGAATCCTATAGGCAAGGATAGAACTGTAACTCCCTCTCACATTTCAGACAAATGCGTCCGTAAGACATGGTTCCACTCCCCTCCCAATTCCCCCCCCCCCCCCCCCGCCCGCCCCCATTCATACCTCGTGGGCGCCAAATCACCTTCTCCCCAGGAAGCTCCCTTCTCTCGAGCCGCGAAACCTCAGCCCCACCTCCATGGCGGTGCCCCCCACCGCACCAATTTCACAACCGCCCTCCTCCCTAATGCCGGAGATGCTGTCCAATTGCCGTCATGCACTGGGTCATGTGCCTCTTACTCCGTGCTGCTGGTGCTGCCTCGACGGCGGCCGCGTGAACTGTACTGGAGCCGATTCACCCCCGTCATTGTTCACAGCGCCGGAGCGGCTCGAACTTCCGATCCATCTAGAGTCCTGGTGCTGCTTCCACATAGCCGTCGACCGTTGCGACATTGCTCTTTCCCTGCCGCAGGTCGCCACCGCAACCGCGCCAGCCTCACCGACTCGACAGCTGGACTTGCCTACTTCTCCATGCCGCCAGATAGGTCGCACCTTCATCTCAAATCACTTTATTTAGGCGTCAGTTGTCTGAATTTTTATTCTGGCCAATCGATTCCCAATGGGAAGCAGCACCCCTTGAGGCGGCGGAGCTCCTAGGCTGCCGGTTGGCTGGTGTCTAACGTAAGGGTGCGGGGCCACAAGTTCGCCGCGGAAGCAGTGCTTAGATGGCTATCTTTTAGAGTTATGTGGGTTGAAGGTACTGCCGCCGCCGGATCTGGATGACAGGGAGTCTTTGTGGATTGGCTCGGGGGCGGTGCAACCACGGCGGTGCGGTGGGGCGGGGAGCGGGGTTTTGTCCGGGGCCACGGACGGCGGAGGCAGGCTGCTCTGCCGTTGGTCGCTGGCTCTTCGGGGCAGATTCCGAACAGTGTCAGCCGGGAGGCACAAGACGGCCATCAACCCATCCGGCGTAGATCGGACATTACCAAAATAAAATAAAATCATGTGACCCCAATTTAGTCTTTATTCAACAAATGTGTGACCACTCTCGTAACTTGCTGTTGATCTCTTAGTGTATTTGTTCAGATCAAAGAGATATGTCGTTCTTAACATTATGCGTTATCTGCATCTTCAGACACACCATCTTCTGACTCTTCGCAGCTGCTCCAACAAGGGAAGCATACACCAGAAGGGAGCTACAGTCCCCACTCAACAGTTCCCTGCATCGAATGCGCGTGCCCGACATGGACAACCACAACAACTGTAGGGCCATCGTCAAGTCAGCACATGATGCTCACTCCTATGGATGGCAGCCAGATAGGTTGTACCCTCATCTTACTTGTGTGCAACATTTATGGCTTTGTTATTCATCTAAGCATGGAAAATAGATCATCACATTTCACTGTATATTCATGCTGATCTCTTACGGGTCTTGTTCAGGAGTTCACGCTGTTCCATAGTTCATCTAAGATACTTGTTCTTTAGGTAACGTTGTTCCATAGTTATCATCCATCAGCCAATGCTATCCCATAGGCTGGTGATTATAGTATTATACCACTTCTAGTATTACCTATGTTGTTCTTTAATACTTTTGTGTGCCATCTAGTTAATCTCGAGTACAAACGATACATATTCTATAGCTTTCATCTGTGTTCTCCCTTTAGTTTATGAGACCTGTTACTGCTAGTTAACCCCAGTCCTACTATTTATGTCATCTCCTACAGGCACTCATTACATAAATCTAACTACTAGTTGTCTTCCATGCATGTCAGATATAATTGCATACACTGATATATCCACAAGAACCTCACGGAGCAATGTAAAGGCCAATAAACTTGATGTCAATGATACTCAATATGATGGAACATGTAAAGGCAGTTCTTCAGAAGACTTGCAGAAAGATGATGAATCCTCTTCACCCGCCAAAGTCCTTGCTCTAACTTGGCCTGTGATATGGGTACAACATGCATATAATGTCCTGGAGTGTATCTACTCTGTTGCAATGCCATGTGCTTAGCATGCTGATCATGCATGTAAATATGTCATGCCTTCCTGTTTTTCAGTACCTATTCCATTCATGATAACATGTTTTCAAATTCAAGTACTGTCATTCTACTCTATCGCAATGCCATCTGCTTAATTTGGACATCATGCTTCGGAATATCTTATGCATTGTTATTCATCGGTATGTACTTCATCTGTCTGCCATACCATGTTTTTTTACATTGAAGTGTTGTTCTAGTGCTCTGTTGCAATGTCATCTTATTTTCCCAATCATACACGTGTATGTTGCCTTAGTTATTTCTGTACGTATTCCGCTAGCATATAGTTTTACATTCAACTAGTGTTTTTTTGCTGTGTTGTCCTGTCGTATCCCTAGCTCTTACACCATACTCCCTCCGTCCGGATTACATGTTGCCGAAATGGATAAAAAAGGATGTATCTAGAACTGAAATACGCCTAGACCCGTCCATTTTTTCCGGATGGAGGGAATACATGTCAATATGTCATGCCTTTCTATTCTTTAGTACCTATTCCATCTCTCTGCTGTCGCATGTTTTATAATTAAAGCACCATTCTTCTATACAAGGCATGCAAGGGGAAGATGACTATGTTAGAATCTGAAGGGTTACAAACAAGGCCTTTGCAAAAGATCCAAACGCCAGGAGATAATAAACCAACTCCAGTTTTTATAGATACTGCTCCAGCACAGAGAAACCCAACTCCTACTGATAATAAGCAGATTCAAGTGGCCAAAGAACTAGTCCGCTCTAGTCCAGCAAAAATATGTCAACTCAATTCTAAGAAGCGTGTGCGTATCCTTGCATCATGAAATTTCATAGCATGCTGATCATATTTTCTACATGTTTCTTACCCATCTCTCTTTTAGAAAATAAGCTTAACAGATAGAAGAATTTCTGCAATGGTATCGTTTATGAGGAAAGGTTCTTACAGGAATTCTCTGTGCTCCAATGTAGATGTAAGTACCTGTTGTATATCACTATATTTTTACATCAGCATGTATTTTGTTAATCGGCGTGAATCCAACCTTTATCTGATCTAAATTTAGTTGTAGCAAAATGTATGATTAAAGGCCACAATGTTGATTTTTGTAAGGAAAACTGCCTGGTAGTTTTGCATCCTGAGATGCATGAGTGTACTATCTCATATCAGTGGGTTTGAATACTTTGGTTCTGCAGTAGGTTTTTCAGTGTTTTTTTACTGTGTTGTCCCGTCGTATCCCTAGTTCTTACATCATACTCCCTCCATCCGGATTAAATGTCGCAGAAATAGATAAAATTGGATGTATCTAGAACTGAAATACGCCTAGACCCATCCATTTATTTCCGGATGGAGGGAATACATGTCAATATGTCACGCCTTTCTATTCTTCAGTACCTATTCCATCTCTGCTGTAGCATGTTTTATAATTGAATCACCATTCTTCTATATAAGGCATTTAAGGGGAAGACGGCTATGTTAGAATCTGAAGGGTTGCAAACCAGGTCTTTGCAAAAGATCCAAACGCCAGGAGATAATAAACCAACTCCATTTTTCATAGATACTGCTACAGCACAGAGAAACCCAACTCCCACTGATAATAAGCAGATTCCAGTGGCCAAAGAACTAGTCCGCTCCAGTCCAGCAAAAGAATGTCAACTCCATTCTAAGAAGCGTGTGTGTATCCTTGCATCATGAAATTTTATAGCATTCTGATCATATTTTCTACATGTTTATTACCTATCTCTCTTTTAGAAAATAAGGTTAAATGATAGAAGACTTCCTCCATTGGGATCGTATTCGAGGAAAATATCTTGTGGGAATTCTCTGTGCTCCAATGCTGGTGTAAGTACTGGTTGTATATCACTATATTTTTTACATCAACATGTATTTTGTTAATCGGTGAATCTAACCTTTATCTGATCTAAAATTAGTTGTAGCAAAATGTTAAAGGCGCCAATGTTGATTTTTGTAAGGAAAACTGCCTGGTAGTTTTGCGTAGTGAGCTGCATGAATGTACTATCTCATATCACGCACATTACTGAATTGTAGTGCTTCTCTGGTTGCCCATTCATTCATTGTGTCAATGTTTCTTTCGTACTACCTTACCTGGCTGATGATAGCTATGCCATATTGTGTTAATTTGGTGTAGGCTAGTTTCCCAAACGTTCGTTGTGTCAATGTTGCTTTCCTATTATCTGACTTGGCCAATGATAGTAGTGTTAGTGTGTTAATTTTGTGCAGGCTGCTGAAGATAAGAAGACAAACTCTGAAAACAGAAAGGCAACCCCATTGTTTATTTCCAGTAAATCTAGGCCAGGTAATATGGCAATAACTCATGATTAATCTATTTGGTTCCCGTCCTAATTTATGTTATGACGCAGTGGTCGAGACACTCTCCACTATCAATAATACAAACCTGCCAAAATCGCCATCTGAATCTGTTCAATATCCTCTGTCTCGAATGCAACAGAATAAATGTATGTTTGTGAACCGACTAATGGCTGAAGCAATAATGGAAATGGTGGATGAATCAGAGGTGCAGAGTCGTGCGACACAACAACTGATCAATGTTTTCAGAGACAGTGTAGCAAAGCAGCAAGAACTTGCCCACATGCTTATGGGCGTCATCTGTGCTGAGGTTGTAGATTGTGACATTGTAGATGGTTAGGTTCTGCTCATTTATTTGCACTGGCATCAATCTTTGATTGCCCAGTGGATGTAATTTCCTGTAATATATGCTGGATGTGCAACGTTATTCCCTGTATGTCGTACCTTTGCTTGATCGGTGTTGGTCCTCTGCATAATTGCTCGTCATAATGGGCTCAAATTATCTAAGTTGGCCTAAAGACATGTACGAACTTTAGTGGGCCCATTAAGTTAATGGGTCGTTATTAGGCCGAAAGTTAATGGTCGGCCCTCTTACCTCCCGGGTCGTTAACAGGCCGACATCGAAGCGGGCAAGAGGTGGCCCCAATTTATTTCATGGGCCGTTAACTGGCCGTTACTAAGTTTGGGCTACATATGGCCCGACTATATTGTAGGCCTTTAGCAAGCCGAAAGAGACAGCGGGCTTGTACTGGACCATGAAGACCATGGGCCGCTAAGAGGCTGAAAGTCAGGTCGTATTGTAAATGGCCCAACTGTGTTGTGGGCCTTTAGCAGGCCGAAAGAGAAACTGGGCTGGTATTGGACCATGAAGGGCATGGGCCGTTAAAAGGCCAAAACTAAGGTCCGACTACAAATGGCCCAACTCATTTATGGTCCATCAACAGGCCGAAAGGCACACAGGGCCGGGAATTGGCCCACCACTTAAATGGGTCGCTAAAAGGCCAAAACTCAGGTCCGACTACAAATGGCCCAACTGATTTATGGGCCGTCAACAGGCTGAAAGTGACACCGGGCCAAAAATTGGCCCAACACTTAAATGGGCCGCTAAAAGGCCGAAATTCGGGTCCGACAACAAATGGCCCATCAGATTTATGGGCCGTAAGCAGGCTGAAAGACACACCGGGCCGGAAATAAGCCCAACATTTAAATGGGTCGCTAAAAGGCCGAAAGATGTACATCCTGAAAATTGGCCCATCCATTAAATGGGCCGTTAACAGGCCGAAATCTCATCGGGCCGATATTGAGCCCAAATATATAGCGGGCTGTTAACGGGCTCGAACTGACGATGGACTGCAATGGTGTCAAATCTTTAACGGGCCGTTGACAGGCCGAATTGGCACATCTTGTATGGGCCGTGGGCTTAAATGGACCTGACACAAGTAGGCCTTATATGGGCC
The DNA here is from genome assembly GCF_018294505.1 of Triticum aestivum. NCBI lineage: Eukaryota > Viridiplantae > Streptophyta > Magnoliopsida > Poales > Poaceae > Triticum > Triticum aestivum. Next base: position 422,125,382 of record NC_057813.1, on the reverse strand, counting down.
GGCCTGCTAATTTTAACTGGGCCGGCCTTTTTCACCGGAATGGGCCACTGTTGGGCCGTGCCAAACGTCGACCTATCATAGGTGCCTCCTGTCCAATGAGTGGATGACATCTGTCCCAACAGTGAGGCAACACGTGTTTCCTGCGGCCAATGATGATTCTACACGTGGAAAATCCCCATTGGTCCGGGCTGTTAACGGGTTATCGGATCCAAAACCGGACCAGATAACTTAATGGCATTCCGTTACGGTGGATGCCACGTGTCGGTCACCCTTGATGAAAGCACTTCTGTGACACGCGATTTATTGTCATGGAAGTGGACACTTCCGTGATGATAATTTTGGTAATGTCATGGAACACTTCTACGATAGCACAAGTATGACTATCTTGATTCTGTCATAAAATCGTCATGGATGTACATGCATGACAAAAGGAACTCGAAGGTCCCACCAAGGATAGACCCGCATATTGGAACACTTTTGCAAGGTGGATATCATTACATCAACATTACATAATAGATGGGGATACATAAAGAGGCAAACAATGCCACACGAATACAATATCATCATACAAGAGATCAACATCCGACTACGGATGATACATAAACAGAAACTCAAACAAAATCCACCCTGCTAGCCCAGGCTGCCGACCTGGAACCTATCCCCAGATCGAAGAAGCAGAAGAAGAAACTCCAAAACAAGCAACATCGCTCTCGCATCAAGATCATCGCATAACCTGTACCTGCAACTGTTGTTGTAGTAATCTGTGAGCCACGAGGACTCAGCAATCCCATTACCATGGGTATCAAGACTAGCAAAGCTTAATGGGAAAGGAAGGGGTAAAGTGGTGAGGTTGCAGCAGCGACTAAGCAAATATGGTGGCTAACATACGCAAATGAGAGCGAGAAGAGGATCAAAGGAACGGTCGTGAAGCTAGCAATGATCAAGAGGTGATCCTGAACACCTACTTACGTCAAACATAACACAGAAACCGTGTTCACTTCCCGGACTCCGCCGAGAAGAGACCATCACGGCTACACACTCGGTTGATGCATTTTATTTCGGATCTGGTGTCAAGTTATCTACAACCGGACATTAACAAATTCCCATCTGCCACATAACCGCGGGCACGGCTCTCAAAAGTTTATACCCTACAGGGGTGTCCCAACTTAGCCCATGACAAGCTCTCGCGATCAATGAAGGAATAGACCTTCTCCCAGGAAGACCCGATTAGTATCGGAATCCTGGTTTACAAGACATTTCGACAATGGTAAAACAAGACCAGCAAAGCCGCCCGATGCACCGACAATCCCAATAGGAGCTGCACATATCTCGTTCTCAGGGCAACACCGGATAAGCGAAGCGTACAGGTACCGACGTAACCCAAGTTGCCAAGGGATGGTCCCGCACGGTGCTCTAGTTTGGACCAACGCTTAGACAAGCACTGGCCCGGGGGGGGCTATAATAAAGATGACCCTTGGGTTAATTACTCCCAAGGGAAAAGTAGGTGGTGGTGAGGCAAATGGTAAAATTCAATGTTGGGCCTTGCTGGACAAGTCTTATTCAAAGCGGACTATCAAGGGGGTCCCATAAATCACCCGACCGCGTTAGGAACGCAAAATCCAGGAACATAACACCGGTATGACGGAAACTAGGGCGGCAAGAGTGGAACAAAACACCAGGCATAAGGCTGAGCCTTCCACCCTTTACCAAATATATAGATGCATTAATAATATAAGAGATATTGTGATATCCCAACATAAACCCTGTCCACAATGGAGAAATCTTCAACTTCACCTGCAACTAGCAACGCTATAAGAGGGGCTGAGCAAAGCGGTAACATAGCCAATCAATGGTTTGCTAGGAATGGTGTCAAAGGTTAGAGGTTCATGGCAACATGGGATGGCTTGATAAACAGGTAATAGGTGGCGCAGCATAGCGATAGAACGAAACAACTAGCATAGCAATGATAGTAGTGAGATCCAGGGTAGCGGTCATCTTGCCTGAAATCCCGCAAGGAAGAAGAACGAGTCCATGAAGACGACGAACGGATGAAGCCGAACCAACCGTAGACGAACGAATCCTCACGATCGCAATGAAACAGGAACTAACAAGAAGAAGCACACAACATAGGTAAACACACCACACATGAACAAGACATGATGCACAACAAGCATGATACATGACCAAGCTACATGAAGCTACTCATTGCAAGAGATGATGCAAACAAGAACAACACATCAAGGCAAGTTTAAATGAGGCCGGGAACAACGTATAACAATTCCGGTAAGTCCTCATATGCAAATTTTGAAATTGGTCCAGAACTGAATAAACCTTATGTTCAAGTTGTTAAACAGCAAGTTAAGATGCACCAAGATGATCTACACGAGATTCTAGTCAAGTTACATATAAAGTTCATTAGATTTGGAGCTACGGCCTAGAAGATATGAGCAAAACAAGTTAAACATGGCATCGATGCAAAATGCATACAAACATCAAGCAAACACCTCAAAACAAGGATGCAACATGATAATATGAAGCTACATGCAAAATCAAGCAAGTTTCATATAAAGCACACTCAAAACGGAGCAACGGTGCAACACCCACACACTATACAAGTCATAACAACAATCTGTCCATAACAGCAACTAGGCATCTTACAAGCATCAAAACAACATGCTACAGCACCCCAACATAATAACAAAAGGCATGGGCATGAAGTACTAGTAAAGCATAAGAAAACATGAACACTGAGCTATCTCCAGAAACAACTAGAACATGCTCAAAAACACATGGAGATATTGCAAATAATAACAGTTTCAGACTTTAGCAGAAATAACATCAGGTTGCAATGTTTAGAGCTATCAAACAACATGTTACAGGAAGCTATCATGGCAAACAAAGACATGGCATGAATCTACTAAACCCATAGATCAAAATACCCTTACTGACCATGAGCCAAAAAGGCATAGAAAATATGATGGCACCCATGTAAACATGGCAAGTTATATTACAGATTCATACATGGCAGGAATAACAATAAGTAGGCATGTTCGTGAGCTCAAACCACTCACTACAGAGCAATACATGGCATGGAAAGGCAACCAACAATAAGAAGGCATGATTATGAACCTAGGCATGGCAAGAGCAAGTTCATAGGGTGCATGGATCACTAGGAAAACACATGGGAACAAGTGAACTTAATGTTAACAGGCTGACAGCAACATTTTCAAGCAACTTTGGAGCAAGATAACAACATGTTCCAGCAGGCTATAATTGCAACCAAGGGCATGAATGGATAGAGCATGACATGTAGATCAAAACATATTTATAGAGCATCTCCAGATTATGCATAGAATGATTGGTAGAAGCATGTTTACATAGCAACAAAATATTACAGAATCTGTCAGGAAAACAGCAACAGCAACTACCCTACTTAGCAAGCTTGATACACTCAGCACACAACTCACAAAAATACATGGTTGACACCTCTGGAAAGATGGCATGGCATAGATCAACATTCATGTAGAGCTCATACTCATAGGATGCACACATCAATCATGGCAAAAATGATAAATGAGCAAGTTATAACAGTTTCAGCAGATTAACATCAACATGCACTCTTCCAACAGCATTTCGGGCATCAAGATGAGCTCAAATGAAAATGATGCAATAGAATGAAATAATCTACTCGTCGAGACAAACAATTTGACATATCATACGCACGAAATGGAGCTACGGCTGCAGAGATGTGATGCAATGAATATGGCATGATTATGTGCAAAAATTGCAGGACTTAGTCATTTTCACCTCGCGAAAAACGGACGGGGATATCCCGGGACGGATCGGAGCGGGACGGCGGGGACGCGGGAGCCCGTTTGGTTGGCGGGGCGAGGCGGTACAGGGACGGCGCGGCGCAGATCCGGTGGCCGGAGCTCCGGCGAGCTCGCGGCGGCCGGAGCGAGCGGGGGATGACCGGAGGAGGCCGGATCCGGCCAGATCGGGCGGCGGCGCGCCGGATCCGGGCAGCCGGCGGCGGGAACGTGGACGGCGGGTGGCGGAGCGAGCGCCGGGGCGGCGCAGGGCCGTGGCCGGCGGCGGCGGTGAGATGGCAGAGGAGGGCGCGCCGGCACGGGGCGCAGCCGGCGGCGGGAAAGCGGCGGCGCCCACGAAGGGCGGCGAGGGGCGGCAGAGGGCGACGCCGGCGCGGGGCGCAGCACCGGCGGGGCGCACGGCGGCGGCAGCCGGCGGCGATGCGGGGCCTGGACGCCGGCAGGAGGCGCGCGGGCGACGGGGCCGGAGGGCGCGACAGCGGCGGCGGCGCGCGGCGGGCTTCGGCCGGCGAGGCGGCGGCGCTCGGCCGGGACGGCGGCGGACGCGAGCGGGCCCGGCGAGGCCCGGACCGACCCGGGGCGGGCCGGATCTGGGCCCTGGGCGGTGGCGGCGAGGTGGGCGCTGGCGGCGGTGACGTGGCGCGCTCCGGTTGGCCGGGAGCGGCCGCTGGGGCGAGGTGTCGCGATCTGATTGGTTCGGGTGAGGTGGAAGATGGACATGTCCGGCCGGAGTGGACATGTCCGGCGCGCGAGGGGAGCGGGGCTAGGGTTTGCACCGGGATTTTTGGAGGGGGAGGTGTTTATATAGGTAGAGGGAGCTAGGAGAGTCCAAATGAGGAGCGGTTTTCGGCCACGCGATGGTGATCGAACGACCGAGAGCATGGAAGGGAGTTTGCTGGGTTTTGGGCCACTTTGGAAGGGGTGTTGGGCTGGAAACAAAAGAGGCCTTTGCGGTTACCCGGTTAAATGTTGGAGTACCAAACGACCTCCAAATGGCACGAAACTTGACAGGCGGTCTACCGGTGCTATACCAAGGCCGCTTGACAAGCTTCGGTCCATTCCGAGAACGTTTAACACCCGCACACGAAAGAGAGGCAAAAGGGGACGCCGGGTGAGATAGGAGCGCCGGATTGCAAAATGGACAACGGGGAAAATGCTCGGATGCATGAGACAAACACGTATGCAAAATGAAATGCACATGATGGCATGATATGGAATGCAGATGATGACATGGCAAAGTGCAACACGCAAGCAAATGACATGGCAACGACGGCGGATAACTGGCAGACACCTGGCGCATCGGATCCGGGGCGTTACAACACTCCTCCACTAACAAGAGATCTCGTCCCGAGATCTTAGGACCGAGACGGAGGGAAAAAGGGATGAGGTGAAACAAGAACTCAAGATAAAAGATGAACAAAGTCGAGAGAACTTGGTTAGAAAAGATGAACGGCGAATATGACGAGAATCGAATGCTCACGGAATCAGATAGACTATGAAATCACTCGTTCTAACCGGAGTGGTTAGAATGAGAGAAGAAAAGAATAAGACTGAAACGATTTAGGCAGCACTCCGGCTGAACATGCAAAGAATAGAACATGAACTAGAGAGGATGGAATGATACTTGATGAACTCTTGAAGAATGAATTAAATCATGAAGAACCACCATGAAGAACTCCGGTAACAAACGGATGATGAGATTGAATGAAGGATGAAAGAATAAGATGTGCCTTGCGATGATTCAGATGGAGGTTCCGACGAGATGGCCGAGGAAATTTGAACTCCGGAAAAGAAAAGATGAAAACGCTTGGAACTAGAATTATTGCATGCCAAGAACAAACTCTAAAGAAGGGATTACTCACTTGGATGAAATAAGAATAAGATTTATTGCATGCTTATCCTTCATCAAATTAAATTGATGACAAGCAATGGATTTAGCATACTACTTATTCTTCTTGAAAGAGAATTGAGAAGTGACATATCGCAAACTTGAGAAGGTCTTCATGAACCACCGGTAGGATTGACAGAACGAATGGATTAATATGATAAACAAGGAAAAAGAATCTTGTACGAACCACTGTAAGAATTCAAAAAATGACTGATGAAATAGTATGAATCACCGGGAAGAATTAGAAGAACCAATATGCTTGAGGGAATTTAGATGCAAAAGAGCAAAGAGATCGCGAACTGATTGACGGACACTTGAACGAAGCACCGGAAGAATATTGAGACGAACGAAACTGAAAACTTAGAACGAAGAAATCTTCCGAAAAGATGGCCTCCGGATAATCGAGAGAGAAAGCAACTCCTGAAATGCTCCGGATGGATGAAAAGAATTTGCATGACTTGAAACAATTTGATAGGATAACATCGAGCTAGCACCGCGAATCTCCGGGGAACAGACAAGATTTAGAGGAAAAACTCTTCTTCGGTCTTCAAATGATGACGAGAAACACCACCAAAATTACTGAGATACTCCGGGAGAATGAAAAGCGAAGAGGCTGAGCCGACGATGAAATGATTTGTAAACGATGTTGGAAAGGCATCTGACTGATGAAATTCATACTTACGTCACCCTTGAAAAGAATTTGAGAATAGCTCTGGAATAATTAGAAGAGTCAGGTAAGATCCTGGAAAAAGACCTGTGGGTTAGGGCCCACTAAAAGAAAACACCGTTGGAAAAGGATTGTTGAACAGATAGATGATGCGCCGGGATGATTGAAATATTTGAATGAGGTGACAACCTCGAATTAATTGGAACACAGACGAATCACTTGAGATGTCTTGAGCACTCCGGAAGGATAAACTGTCGAGAGGCGAACGAACAAGGAAAACACTTGAGCCGAGAGAAAGAATATGATCAAACCAAAAAAACTTGAATTGAGTCCATTGGAAAGAAAAGAGATGAAGAATGACGAACGAGACGAGAATTCACCGGTTGAAATGATTGAGGGAAGACTGAAGAGGCTCCGCACGAATGAAATTGATGGTCGAAAGAGACTCAAACTCCGAGAAGAAGAGGGTGGGAGGGCGGGAAAAACAAAGACAACATGGAACGAGAAATCGATGAATAACTTGAAGGGGAAGAAAAACACCGGTTGAAAACATTGAGGAAAGAAATCAAAGACTTCGCACGAGTAGGAAGGATACTCGATTACGGACTCCGGTTCCGAGAGGAAGAAGGGTGGGCGGGTGGGAAAATAAAACAACTGAGGATTGAACTCAAAGATGAAGAGGCTCGAGTCAACTTGACGAGAAATGCACCGGATAAAAAGAGCTGAGGACCAACGATCGGAAAACCAACCACGAGATCCTAAAGAAAAATTTGAACGGGAAGAGGAGTAGTTCAAAACACCTACGTCAAGATTCCTCACCAGAGCGACGAAGGGGCAGAGGAGTAAAAAGAATTCCTACTCTCCGATATAACTAGACTCCGAAAACAGTTTTCTTTCTAGACTCAACAACAGCCAAGCTACACGATCAATCAAGGGGGCTCCTAGGGTCGGTCGAGGCTCTGATACCAACTTGTCACACCCAATATGCGACCCTATCCAAAAGGAACTTGAAGGTCCCACCGAGGATAGACCCGCATATTGGAACGCTTTTGCAAGGTGGATATCATTACATCAACATTACATAATAGATGGGGATACATACAAGAGGCAAACAATGCCAAACGAATACAATATCATCATACAAGAGATCAACATCCGACTACGGATGATACATAAACAAAAACTCAAACAAAATCCACCCTGCTAGCCCAGGCTGCCGACCTGGAACCTATCCCCTGATCAAAGAAGCAGAAGAAGAAACTCCAAAACAAGCAACATCGCTCTCGCGTCAAGATCATCGCATAACCTGTACCTGCAACTGTTGTTGTAGTAATCTGTGAGCCACGTGGACTCAGCAATCCCATTACCATGGGTATCAAGACTAGCAAAGCTTAATGGGAAAGGAAGGGGTAAAGTGGTGAGGTTGCAGCAACGACTAAGCAAATATGGTGGCTAACATACGCAAATGAGAGCGAGAAGAGGATCAAAGGAACGGTCGTGAATCTAGCAATGATTAAGAGGTGATCCTGAACACCTACTTACGTCAAACATAACACAGAAACCGTGTTCACTTCCCGGACTCCGCCGAGAAGAGACCATCACGGCTACACACTCGGTTGATGCATTTTATTTCGGATCTGGTGTCAAGTTATCTACAACCGGACATTAACAAATTCCCATCTGCCACATAACCGCGGGCACGGCTCTCGAAAGTTTATACCTGCAGGGGTGTCCCAACTTAGCCCATGACAAGCTCTCGCGATCAACGAAGGAATAGACCTTCTCCCAGGAAGACCCGATCAGTCTCGTAATCCTGGTTTACAAGACATTTCGACAATGGTAAAACAAGACCAGCAAAGCCGCCCGAAGCGCCGACAATCCCGATAGGATCTGCACATATCTCGTTCTCAGGGCAACACCGGATAAGCGAAGCGTACAGGTACCGACGTAACCCAAGTTGCCAAGGGATGGTCCCGCACGGTGCTCTAGTTTGGACCAACGCTTAGACAAGCACTGGCCCAGGGGGGCTATAATAAAGATGACCCTTGGGTTAATTACTCCCAAGGGAAAAGTAGGTGGTGGTGAGGCAAATGGTAAAAGTCAATATTGGGCCTTGCTGGACAAGTTTTATTCAAAGCGAACTGTCAGGGGGGTCCCATAAATCACCCGACCGCGTTAGGAACGCAAAATCCGGGAACATAACACCGGTATGACGGAAACTAGGGCGGCAAGAGTGGAACAAAACACCAGGCATAAGGCCGAGCCTTCCACCCTTTACCAAATATATAGATGCATTAATAATATAAGAGATATTGTGATATCCCAACATAAACCCTGTCCACCATGGAGAAATCTTCAACTTCACCTGCAACTAGCAACGCTATAAGAGGGGCTGAGCAAAGCGGTAATATAGCCAATCAATGGTTTGCTAGGAATGGTGTCAAAGGTTAGAGGTTCATGTGGCAAATATTCTTTTGTTAATGCTGGTGGTGAACCAACATTTTTGAAAAGTATTTAAATGCCCTAAACTATTTAAAATAGTGGCTCAAACAATTATTTAAATGCTTGTTACTTTATAAAAATACTAAACTACTTTAGTTTGGTGCCAAGTTAATTATAGCAGTGTCCTAAGTTATAATTATAGTTTAGGTGCATGCTTAGTATTTTATAAAACTATTTTGCTTTTTGAAATAAAAGAAAACAGAAAAGTTTTAAAAGAAAAGAAAAGACAAAAGCCCCCTCTACCTGGGCCTAAGTAGCTGGGCAGGTCCAGTCGGCCCAGCCAGCCCACTCAAACCCCTTGCCCCTCTTCACTGTTCCTCGGGCGCGTCCGATCGAGCGCCCGCACACGCTCGTCGCCGCCCAACCCCCTCGTCGGCGTTGGCCAGGAGGATAAGGCCGCCACCGAGCCCCCCCCCCCACCCGCAGATATTTCTCACGCACTCTCTCATCCCCCTCTCCACCTCGCTCGCCCCATCAGATCTGCCGCGCCCGAGACCGCGGCCGCCGTGCTCACCTTCGTCCTAACGCAGCCGCGGCCGGTCGCCTCCCCGACGCCTAGGACTGCACCGGAGAGCTCGCCTTCTTCGTCCTCATCTTCCCGGTGCAATATTGCTCTGGGTCATCGTCGGTGCTCGCGATCGACTCCATCTTCATCATCGCTGGCCGCCACTGCATCTTTGCCCATCATCGCCGGACTGCCGCCGCCTCGTCCTCTCCCTCGTCGGACCTCCCCGACCTTCGTCGAGCCCGCTGCCTTTGACCCCACGAATCGCGGTGAGGCCCGGTCTCTCCTCCTCTCTCCGCACGTGTCGTCCACGAGCTCGCCGCCGTCGATTGCGGCCACGCCCGGCCACGCCGTTCCACGTTCGCACTTCCGCTCCCGCAGCCTCGTACTCGCCAGCGCCCTGGCCGCGCGTGCCCGTGCCGTGGCTGCCTACTACTGCTGCAGCCACTGCGGCTGCTGCTTCTGCAGCTGCCCGCCCCCGCTCTCCCCGCGGCCACCTCCGCTGCCTCCCTTGGCCGGCGCCTTGGCCGCCGGCGCCTAGCCGCATCGGGCCAATGGCCTCTGCCTGCGGTCGGGTGCCCGTAGCGCTCGTTCGGGCCACCCCACACCCAGGGCCCATAGGCCCCCTGGGGCCTATGACAAGGGGGGCCCTACCCCAGAACGATAAAAAAAAGAGAATAAAAAGAATAAAAAAATGTTAGAATAAATAAATCAATAATTAATTAATTAAGTTAATTAATCCTGGTTAACTCATCTAATTAAAATAAATTAGCCTAATCATTTAGTTAGTCTATTTAACCGGTTTAGTTAACCTGAGTCTATGACCAGTGGAACCCACGTGTCAGATTGACCAGTCAACCCCTCTGTTGACTGCTGACGTCATGCTGACGTCATCCTAATGCAATAATACTAATTTTGAATTAATTTCATAATAATTATTTAGAAAATGATTTAAAACTTTAAAAATTAATATAAAATAAACCGTAGCTCGGATGGAAAAACTTTGTACATGAAAGTTGCTCAGAACGATGATACGAATCCAGATACGCAGCCCGTTCATCCGCCACGCGTCCCTAACATAGTGAACCTGCAACATTTCACCTTCGGTTCATCTGTCCGAAAACATGGAACACCGGGGATACTTTCCCGGATGTTCCCCCCCTTCACTGGTATCACCTCATACCGCGATAGAACACGTCTAGCTTTGCTTGTTGTCCTGTTATGCACTTGCTTGCTATGTATTTGCTGTTTCTCCCCCCTCTTCTCTCCGGTAGACCCCGTGACGATGCTGATGCCCCTGTGGTCGACTACGTCACCGACGACCCCTCCTTCTTGTCTGAGCAACCAGGCAAGACCCCCCCCCTTGATCACCAGATATCGCCTATTCTCCTCTATACTGCTTGCATTAGAGTAGTGTAGCATGTTACTGCTTTCAGTTGATCCTATTCTGATGCATAGCCTGACATTGTTGCTACATCTGTTGATACCTTACCTGCAATCCTAAATGCTTAGTATAGGATGCTAGTTTATCATCATTGGCCCTACATTCTTGTCAGTCTGCCTTGCTATACTATCGGGCCGTGATCACTTGGGAGGTGATCACGGGTATATACTATACATACATACATACTATACAGATGGTGACTAAAGTCGGGTCAGCTCGAGGAGTACCCGCAAGTGATTCTGATGAGGGGGCTGAAAGGACAGGTGGCTCCATCCCAGTAGAGGTGGGCCTGGGTTCCCGACGGCCCCCGACTGTTACTTTGTGGCGGAGCGACAGGGCAGGTTGAGACCACCTAGGAGACAGGTGGGCCTGGCATTGTTCGGCGTTCGCGGATACTTAACACGCTTAACGAGATCTTGGTATTTGATCTGAGTCTGGCCATTTGGTCTATACGCACTAACCATCTACGTGGGAGTAGTTATGGGTATCCTGACGTCGTGGTATCAGCCGAAGCCTTCTTGACGTCAGCGACGGAGCGGCGCGCGCCGGGTTGGACTGCATTAACGCAACTTCCTTTGTAATGGAGGTTGCTAGGTCTGCTCACCGGCCGCATACGCAATGTGCAGGTGTGCAATGGGCGATGGGCCCAGACCCCTGCGCGCATAGGATTTAGACCGACGTGTTGACCTCTCTGTTGTGCCTAGGTGGGGCTGCGACGTGTTGATCTTCCGAGGCCGGGCATGACCCAGGAAAGTGTGTCCGGCCAAATGGGATCGAGCGTGTTGGGTTATGTGGTGCACCCCTGCAGGGAAGTTTATCTATTCAAATAGCCGTGTCCCTCGGTAAAAGGACGACCCGGAGTTGTACCTTGACCTTATGACAACTAGAATCGGATACTTAATAAAACACACCCAGACAAGTTCCACAGACAACCCGGTGATTGCTTTTCCACAGGGCGAAGAGGGGAGGATCGCCGGGTAGGATTATGCTATGCGATGCTACTGGAGATGCTACTTGGAGATGCCACTTGGAGGACTTCAATCTACTCTCTTCTACATGCTGCGAGACGGAGGCTGCCAGAAGCGTAGTCTTCGACAGGATTAGCTATCCCCCTCTTATTCTGGCATTCTGCAGTTCAGTCCACTGATATGGCCCTTTACACATGTACCCATGCATATGTAGTGGAGCTCCTTGCTTGCGAGTACTTTGGATGAGTACTCACGGTTGCTTTGCTCCCTCTTTTCCCCGTTTTCCTCTTCTTCCCGGATGCCGCAACCAGACTTTGGAGCCCAGGAACCAGACGCCACCGTCGACGACGACTACTACACTTGAGGTGCCTACTACTACGTGCAGGCTGCTGACGATGACCAGGAGTAGTTAGGAGGATCCCAGGAAGGAGGCTTGCGCCTCTTTCGATATGTATCCCAGTTTGTGCTAGCCTTCTTAAGGCAGACTTGTTTACTTATGTCTGTACTCAGATATTGTTGCTTCCGCTGACTCGTCTATGATCGAGCACTTGTATTCGAGCCCTCGAGGCCCCTGGCTTGTATTATGATGCTTGTATGACTTATTTATGTTTTTAGAGTTGTGTTGTGATATCTTCCCGTGAGTCCCTGATCTTGATCGTACACGTTTGCGTGCATGATTAGTGTACGATTGAATCGGGGGCGTCACAAGTTGGTATCAGAGCCGACTGCCTGTAGGAATCCCCCTTCCCAACTCCTTGGCCGAAGTCGAGTCTAGACGTTGCAAAAACTTTTACTAACATGGCTGTGTGTCTTACCGGCACACGTCGCCATTGGGTGGTAGTAGGATCTTTTATTTCTCGCCTATACTCTGGGATTCTAATCTCTCTTCTATTCGGGTTAAATGACTTTCTAAAATCTAACTTTAGGTTCTCGAAAACGCTTTCTCCCGGAGAGCCCCTTCAGTCCAGATGATCGCCGACTACACATGAAGATTTCAAAGTTAAATTCCGATACTCTTTCGGGACTGCCCATTGCTTTTGCAATTCACTACCACCGAAATATCCCTATGAATAAATTCATACACCGTTCTTACTTAGTTCCCAGTTACTCTTTTTATTACAAGATGCCCTGAAATATTCGTTGTTGTTCTTAGAATACTTATGCCTACTGCCTTGCAGTTCCTTACCACCTAAATACCCCTACGGATAATTTCTCACAATTACCGATTATCCACTCATCCCCAATTGATTCATGTATGTCACCAATCCTCGAAATATCATTCGATCTTCCGAAAATCCTGAGCATCCTATTACTCTTGAAATTCTTGATTGCTTGCATTATGGTTAATCCCATAAGTCTAGTAATCTTGTTGACATCCATTGTCATTGTCATTTTGAGTCCGTTGATTCGATTTGTTGCGAATGCTCGCAATCCTCAAACAGATCCTAGAATTCATCCTTCCGGCTCAGACGTCGTTTTAATCATGAGCCGGTTCTCGCCAACTAAATTGTCGTCGATTGTGCCCCTAAGTCTATTGAACTTACCCATCCTTGATCAGAGCGTCTGCTTCTGATCCTTCACTTTGTAAATCATAATTCCTTAGCAATTGAGCTCTAAGTTATTTAGTTGTTTCTATAATCCAATGTCTTTGCCTTGCTTCTTCCTCTGGTTGTGTGCCGATACTCACCCCAGATCCTTTGTTGGATTTTATCCGACAATATCCTTCATATTCAATAACCTTGAGCCTTTCCTAGGATATATACCGCCTTTGGTCAATTGTATACTTTGCTTTGTCAACCATGCTCTACTTTGAGCTTGTGTTAATTACTCCTGAAGTTCGTGGTATATGTTCTAAGAAGCCCCGATGGCTTGAACATATGCCTTCCTTAATATGTGTGAACTAGAAAGTTTTCACGATACACTCCTGGTATTTTGCCAGATAAAATTTCAACACTACAACCTCCTCGAAAGTGAGAAGTGAATGAAAGGTTGTGCATTGGAGAAGTGGGAGTCGACCTTGAACTTGTGTTCATGCCCATGGACACGATGTAGATCTTATCATTAAAGCTTCTCTTAAATTAATTATCCCTTTGGTATAAGTTCATCTTATATCTGGGATCTGGCCTTTTGCAATCGTGGTTCCGACCATGTTCTCTTTTAAATACCATTTCTCGTGCAAGTTTAAGCACTGGTCTTCTGTAGAGCAATAGCCCAGTCCAACCTCTACTTTGATCTGTCATCGAGTATTACCCCCCTGGTATCTTGAGATTATCATGGAACCGCGTAACCTCTTATGAGTTCTTCATCAAGTGCTACATTCCCACTGATTCCAATTTTTCACGGGCTCTGAGTTTTTAAACACTCAAAGACACCAATAACTGAACCGAGTCCACACTACGGTTCAACAACTCTTCAGTAAGCTTCTATAAGTACGAGTTTGTACCCGATCACGCCATTCCTAGCATGTTTGACTATATCATTGTCGTGATGATTCTAACTGTGCTACCTGGTCCTTAATCTCGAAGCACAATTTTCGGCGTTGAGCTAAGCTTACATCAACTTTCCTTATCATATCATTTTGCCTTGAACAGCAAGCTTGATTTCGAGTTGGCGTCGTACCCTTGGTTCCAATAACATTTCACTTCATCATTCCTTTGATTAGATGTCAATTGTGTTCATGATGAGAAATACCCTCCTTGCCCTCGATGATTTTATTATCATCGACAACACTCTTGACTTCCTTTTATCGCGAACTTGTCCACATTCTGAATACAACTTGCTCTCCAGCTAGTGTTGTGTTCTGCCTTGAAGTATTACTGTCTTTTATGTCGAGAATGATGTGGGGATTGCTCCACCTCTTAGAAATTCTCGATATGATGATACTTCTCACCATCACCATTCTTCCTTGGTCCTCGTGTTGTTTTTAACCAGCAAACCAATAGATGTTGTTTGAGTTCTGTACTTCTAGCAACCCTATTGCTTTGAAGTTAACGATCGACAGTTCGTTCTTGGACCGTTGATTATTGAATCGTCACTCTAACATTGATCTTGCTGCCTAAGGTCATATTTCAGGCACACCTTTCAACTAATGATTGATGGTGTATGTTTTCCTAGAGCATACAACATTATATCATTTGAATTGACAACTGTCATCTTCTTGTTCACATTATTGTGGAAATCCATCCGTTTGGAATTCTCGATGAATTGTCGCTGAGCCCGTCAGCCACCTTCTTCCCCTCCTTGGTTTACTGATGAACTACTGTTTCAGGAACTCGCTCCCATAGTTCATTTCCCGAGAATCTTGCATGTCATTTCGTCTATTTGTGTTGCACCTTTTCTTCTCGGACATCCTGAGTCTGAGGTATCATGACACCAATCAGATTTGAATCTCGGTCAGATATGATGGTTGGGACAACTTTCCAGGAGTTATGATGAAGGTTCTTAGATGACCTGGTAAGATGATGTCATGCCTAGCACCCCCCTGGCTGGAGGACCTATCATTATAATTTCTTTTGCAAGGATAACCGTTCTTCCTGGAGGAAATTGTAAGACTTATTTTATAAGTTGCTCCTGATGGATCCTTTGTGTTTCCAAAGTCTGATCTTCACCTGATGACCATGTCAACGCTATCTCGAAGCATGTCTGTGGTACTCCAATTTTCAACAAGAACATTTGAAGCCCAATGCTAAATGTTTCCTGCTCAATTATCCAAACACCGTTGTATGGGTAATGTCATGAAATTCCTCTCCCCTTACATAAATGGTTTTCTACTTTCTATCCTGTCATGGATATCATGCTCTGTTTGACCTTGGGAAGGAAATACCCCTGAAATATGTGTTTTAACACATTTTCCTCTCCATTGTTCTGTTTAATCTGATAATCATATTTTCCTTTCCATTGTTTGGTTTAACCTTTCTTGTGATCTATATGACCTAAGCAGTAATATTCTCCTGCTTATGTAAACACCTCGTGGTACCGCTTTGTCAGTAAGACCCTGTTACTATTGTTGATGACATTTCGGTAGCCGCCGATGGACGAGAACGTTGCCTATTGGCCCGCCTCGTTCAACGAGCAGGGAAAATGGTTCTCTTCGTCCCTCGCCCTTGGTATCGATGTTGTTGCCGACATAACTGATAGGCTACCCTCTGACATGCCTTACTATCATGACCTGCAAGATGTCGGCCCCCTTCCTACTTTTGAACCACATGGTGGGCCCATAACCCACAGTTCCACAGGATCGAAACCTGACTCTCCTGCACCCCCTGTTCCCAAGGTTGCTCCTCGCGTGTGGCCTCGTATGTAATTCACGAGCCATCTTCCGAGGGATCATCAAATCTGATGCCGGACGCAATACTTATTCTTGATTGCTTTGAGCCCTTTCACGCCCTGTTTCAAGAAACAAACGATTGTCTGCCCGCTTGAAACTTCACATGATACCTCCTTACCTTGCTCTCGATATTTTCTTAAGTTTAAATTCGAGAGTTACTTCCGCCATCTTCCTCGATGTTACCGACCAGATAGTCGACCTTGTAGAGGTCCGTACTCCCGGAATGCCCACCGTTTATCCTTTCCGTAAGTACGATGAAGATCCCGAAGAAAGGATGTGTACTACATCATGATGGCCTGAAGCAGAGAAATGAAGACATCAACATAATGGATCGACCGCTTCGAGAAGAGCAACCAAGACCGAGAACACTCGTTGGAATTATCGTAACCCAATCCCTCCCCCCTTAGCTCCCCTCATAAATCTCTGGACGAGATTTCTTGTAGTGGAGGAGAATTGTGACGCCTGGATAATCAAGCTACAGTAAACCTCTGCTAATGATGCCACATCACCTCGATTACTGTTGCTAATCTCGCGTTAGTTTGAAATCGGTTCGAATTCAAATTCAGAATCAAGCAAACAATAAAAGTTTTCAAATGTTAAAACTAAACTGTTAATCATGTGGCAAATATTCTTTTGTTAATGCTGGTGGTGAACCAACATTTTTGAAAAGTATTTAAATGACCTAAACTATTTAAAATAGTGGCTAAAACAATTATTTAAATGCTTGTTACTTTATAAAAATACTAAACTACTTTAGTTTGGTGCCAAGTTAATTATAGCAGTGTCCTAAGTTATAATTATAGTTTAGGTGCATGCTTAGTATTTTATAAAACTATTTTGCTTTATGAAATAAAAGAAAACAGAAAAGTTTTAAAAGAAAAGAAAAGACAAAAGCCCCCTCTACCTGGGCCTAAGTAGCTGGGCAGGTCCAGTCGGCCCAGCCGGCCCACTCAAACCCCTTGCCCCTCTTCACTGTTCCTCGGGCGCGTCCGATCAAGCGCCCGCACACGCTCGTCGCCGCCCAACCCCCTCGTCGGCGTTGGCCAGGAGGATAAGGTCGCCACCGAGCACCCCCCCACCCGCAGATATTTCTCACGCACTCTCTCATCCCCCTCTCCACCTCGCTCGCCCCATCAGATCTGCCGCGCCCGAGACCGCGGCCGCCGCGCTCACCGTCGTCCTGACGCAGCCGTGGCCGGTCGCCTCCCCGACTCCTAGGACTACACCGGAGAGCTCGCCTTCTTCGTCCTCATCTTCTCGGTGCAATATTGCTCTGGGTCATCGTCGGCGCTCGCGATCGACTCCATCTTCATCATCGCTGGCCGCCACCGCATCTTTGCCCATCGTCGCCGGACTGCCGCCACCTCGTCCTCTCCCTTGTCGGACCTCTCCGACCTTCGTCGAGCCCGCAGCCTTTGACCCCACGAATCGCGGTGAGGCCCGGTCTCTCCTCCTCTCTCCGCACGTGTCGTCCGCAAGCTCGCCGCCGTCGATTGCGGCCACGCCCGGCCACGCCGTTCCCCGTTCGCACTTCCGCTCCCGCAGCCCCGTACTCGCCAGCGCCCTGGCTGCGCGTGCCCGTGCCGTGGCTGCCTACTACTGCTGCAACCACTGCGGCTGCTGCTTTTGTAGCTGCCCGCCCCCGCTGTCCCCGCGGCCACCTCTGCTGCCTCCCTTGGCCGGCGCCTTGGACGCCGGCGCCCAGCCGCATCGGGCCAATGGCCTCTGCCTGCGGTCGGGTGCCCGTAGCGCTCGTTCGGGCCACCCCACACCCAGCGCCCATAGGCCCCCTGGGGCCTATGACAAGGGGGGCCCTACCCCAGAACGATAAAAAAAAGAGAATAAAAAGAATAAAAAAATGTTAGAATAAATAAATCAATAATTAATTATTTAAGTTAATTAATCCTGGTTAACTCATCTAATTAAAATAAATTAGCCTAATCATTTAGTTAGTCTATTTAATCGGTTTAGTTAACCTGAGTCTATGACCAGTGGGACCCACGTGTCAGATTGACCAGTCAACCCCTCTGTTGACTGCTGACGTCATGCTGACGTCATGCTGATGCAATAATACTAATTTTGAATTAATTTCATAATAATTATTTAGAAAATGATTTAAAACTTTGAAAATTAATATAAAATAAACCGTAGCTCGGATGGAAAAACTTTGTACATGAAAGTTGCTCAGAACGACAATACGAATCCAGATACGCAGCCCATTCATCTGCCACGCGTCCCTAGCATAGTGAAGCTGCAACATTTCACCTTCGGTTCATCTGTCCGAAAACACGGAACACCGGGGATACTTTCCCGGATGTTCCCCCCTTCACCGGTATCACCTCATACCGCGATAGAACACGTCTAGCTCTGCTTGTTGTCTTGTTATGCACTTGCTTGCTATGTATTTACTGTTTCTCCCCCATCTTCTCTCCGGTAGACCCCGTGACGATGCTGATGCCCCTGTGGTCGACTACGTCACCGACGACCCCTCCTTCTTGTCTGAGCAACCAGGCAAGCCCCCCCCCTTGATCACCAGATATCGCCTATTCTCCTCTATACTGCTTGCATTAGAGTAGTGTAGCATGTTACTGCTTTCAGTTGATCCTATTTTGATGCATAGCCTGACATTGTTGCTACATCTGTTGATACCTTACCTGCAATCCTAAATGCTTAGTATAGGATGCTAGTTTATCATCATTGGCCCTACATTCTTGTCAGTCTGCCTTGCTATACTATCGGGCCGTGATCACTTGGGAGGTGATCACGGGTATATACTATACATACATACATACTATACAGATGGTGACTAAAGTCGGGTCAGCTCGAGGAGTACCCGCAAGTGATTCTGATGAGGGGGCTGAAAGGACAGGTGGCTCCATCCCGGTAGAGGTGGGCCTGGGTTCCCGACGGCCCCTGACTGTTACTTTGTGGCGGAGCGACAGGGCAGGTTGAGACCACCTAGGAGACAGGTGGGCCTGGCCTTGTTCTGCGTTCGCGGATACTTAACACACTTAACGAGATCTTGGTATTTGATCTGAGTCTGGCCATTTGGTCTATACGCACTAACCATCTACGTGGGAGTAGTTATGGGTATCCCGACGTTGTGGTATCAGCCGAAGCCTTCTTGACGTCAGCGACGGAGCGGCGCGCGCCGGGTTGGACTACGTTAACGCAACTTCCTTTGTAATGGAGGTTGCTAGGTCTGCTCACCGGCCACGTACGCAACGTGCAGGTGTGCAATGGGCGATGGGCCCAGACCCCTGCGCGCATAGGATTTAGACCGACGTGTTGACCTCTCTGTTGTGCCTAGGTGGGGCTGCGACGTGTTGATCTTCCGAGGCCGGGCATGACCCAGGAAAGTGTGTCCGGCCAAATGGGATCGAGCGTGTTGGGTTATGTGGTGCACCCCTGCAGGGAAGTTTATCTATTCGAATAGCCGTGTCCCTCGGTAAAAGGACGACCCGGAGTTGTACCTTGACCTTATGATAACTAGAACCGGATACTTAATAAAACACACCCAGACAAGTTCCACAGACAATCCGGTGATTGCTTTTCCACAGGGCGACGAGGGGAGGATCGCCGGGTAGGATTATGCTATGCGATGCTACTGGAGATGCTACTTGGAGATGCCACTTGGAGGACTTCAATCTACTCTCTTCTACATGCTGCGAGACGGAGGCTGCCAGAAGCGTAGTCTTCGACTGGATTAGCTATCCCCCTCTTATTCTGGCATTCTTCAGTTCAGTCCACTGATATGGCCCTTGACACATCTACCCATGCATATGTAGTGTAGCTCCTTGCTTGCGAGTACTTTGGATGAGTACTGACGGTTGCTTTGCTCCCTCTTTTCCCCGTTTTCCACTTCTTCCCGGATGCCGCAACCAGTCTTTGGAGCCCAGGAGCCAGACGCCACCGTCGACGACGACTACTACACTGGAGGTGCCTACTACTACGTGCAGGCTGCTGACGACGACCAGGAGTAGTTAGTAGGATCCCAGGCAGGAGGCTTGCTCCTCTTTCGATCTATATCCCAGTTTGTGCTAGCCTTCTTAAGGCAGACTTGTTTACTTATGTCTGTACTCAGATATTGTTGCTTCCGCTGACTCGTCTATGATCGAGCACTTGTATTCGAGCCCTCGAGGCCCCTGGCTTGTATTATGATGCTTGTATGACTTATTTATGTTTTTAGAGTTGTGTTTTGATATCTTTCCGTGAGTCCCTGATCTTGATCGTACACGTTTGCGTGCATGATTAGTGTACGATTGAATCGGGGGCGTCACAATGGGATGGCTTGATAAACAGGTAATATGTGGCGCAGCATAGCGATAGAACAAAACAACTAGCATAGCAATGATAGTAGTGAGATCCAGGGTAGCGGTCATCTTGCATGAAATCCCGCAAGGAAGAAGAACGAGTCCATGAAGAAGACGAACGGATGAAGCCGAACCAACCGTAGACGAACAAATCCTCACGATCGCAATGAAACAGGAACTAACAAGAAGAAGCACACAACATAGGTAAACACACCACACATGAACAAGACATGATGCACAACAAGCATGATACATGACCAAGCTACATGAAGCTACTCATGGCAAGAGATGATGCAAACAAGAACAACACATCAAGGCAAGTTAAAATGAGGCGGGGAACAACGTATAACAATTCCGGTAAGTCCTCATATGCAAATTTCGAAATTGGTCCAGAACTTAATAAACCTTATGGTCAAGTTGTTAAACAGCAAGTTAAGATGCACCAAGAGGATCTACACGAGATTCTAGTCAAGTTACATATAAAGTTCATTAGATTTGGAGCTACGGCCTAAAAGATATGAGCAAAACAAGTTAAACATGGCATCGATGCAAAATGCATACAAACATCAAGCAAACACCTCAAAACAAGGATGCAACATGATAATATGAAGCTACATGCAAAATCAAGCAAGTTTCATATAAAGCACACTCAAAACGGAGCAACGGTGCAACACCCACACACTATACAAGTCATAACAACAATCTGTCCATAACAACAACTAGGCATCTTACAAGCATCAAAACAACATGCTACAGCACCCCAACATAATAACAAAAGGCATGGGCATGAAGTACTGGTAAATCATAACAAAACATGAACACTGAGCTATCTCCAGAAACAACTGGAACATGCTCAAAAACACATGGAGATATTGCAAATAATAACAGTTTCAGACTTTAGCAGAAATAACATCTGGTTGCAATGTTTAGAGCTATCAAACAACATGTTACAGGAAGCTATCATGGCAAACAAAGACATGGCATGAATCTACTAAACCCATAGATCAAAATACCCTTACTGACGATGAGCCAAAAAGGCATAGAAAATATGATGGCACCCATGTAAACATGGCAAGTTATATTACAGATTCATACATGGCAGGAATAATAATAAGTAGGCATGTTCGTGAGGTCAAGCCACTCACTACAGAGCAACACATGGCATGGCAAGGCAACCAACAGTAAGAAGGCATGATTATGAAGCTAGGCATGGCAAGAGCAAGTTCATAGGGTGCATGGATCACTAGGAAAACACATGGGAACAAGTGAACTTAATGTCAACAGGCTGACAGCAACATTTTCAAGCAACTTTGGAGCAAGATAACAACATGTTCCAGCAGACTATAATTGCAACCAACGGCATGAATGGATATAGCATGACATGTATATCAAAACATATTTATAGAGCATCTCCAGATTATGCATAGAATGATTGGTAGAAGCATGTTTACATAGCAACAAAATATTACAGAATCTGTCAGGAAAACAGCAACAGCAACTACCCTACTTAGCAAGCTTGATACACTCAGCACACAACTCACAAAAATACATGGTTAAAACCTCTGAAAAGATGGCATGGCATAGATCAACATTCATGTAGAGCTCATACTCATAGGATGCACACATCAATCGTGGCAAAAATGATAAATGAGCAAGTTATAACAGTTTCAGCAGATTAACATCAACATGCACTCTTCCAACAGCATTTCGGGCATCAATATGAGCTCAAATGAAAATGATGCAATGGAATGGAATGATCTACTCGTCGAGACGAACAATTTGACATATTATACGCACGAAACGGAGCTACGGGTGCAGAGATGTGATGCAATGAATATGGCATGATTATGTGGAAAAATTGCAGGACTTAGTCGTTTTCACCTCGCGAAAAACGGACGGGGATATCCCGGGACGGATCGGAGCGGGAAGGCGGGGACGTGGGAGCCCATTTGGTTGGCGGGGCGAGGCGGTACAGGGACGGCGCGGCGCAGATCCGGTGGCCGGAGCTCCGGTGAGCTCGCGGCGGCCGGAGCGAGCGGGGGATGACCGGAGGAGGCCGGGGCCGGCCAGATCGGGCGGCGGCGCGCCGGATCCGGGCAGCCGGCGGCGGGAACGCGGACGGCGGGCGGTGGAGCGAGCGCCGGGGCGGCTAAGGGCCGTGGCCGGCGGCGGCGGTGAGATGGCAGAGGAGGGCGCGCCGGCGCGGGGCGCAGCCGGCGGCGGGAACGCGGCGGCGCCCGCGAAGGACGGCGAGGGGCGACGCCGGCGCGGGGCGCAGCGCCGGCGGGGCGCACGGCGGCGGCAGCCGGCGGCGATGCTGGGCCTGGACGCCGGCAGGAGGCGCGCGGGCGACGGGGCCAGAGGGCGCGACGGCGACGGCGGCGCGCGGCAGGCTTCGGCCGGCGCGGCGGCGGCGCTTGGCCGGGACGGCGGCGGACACGAGCAGGCCCGGCGAGGCCCGGACCGATCCGGGGCGGGCCGGATCTGGGCCCCGGGCGGCGGCGGCGAGGTGGGCGCTGGCGGCGGTGATGTGGCGCGCTCCGGTTGGCCAGGAGCGGCCGCTGGGGCGAGGTGTCGCGATCTGATTGGTTCAGGTGAGGTGGAAGATGGACATGTCCGGCCGGAGTGGACATGTCCGGCGCGCGAGGGGAGCAGGGCTAGGGTTTGCACCGGGATTTTTTTGGGGGGAGCTAGGAGAGTCCAAATGAGGAGCGGTTTTCGGCCACGCGATCGTGATCGAACGACCGAGAGCATGGAGGGGAGTTTGCTGGGTTTTGGGCCACTTTGGAAGGGGTGTTGGGCTGCAAACAAAAGAGGCCTTTGCGGTTACCCGGTTAACCGTTGGAGTACCAAACGACCTCCAAATGGCACGAAACTTGACAGGCGGTCTACCGGTGCCATACCAAGGCCGCTTGACAAGCTTCTGTCCATTCCGAGAACGTTTAACACCCGCACACGAAAGAGAGGCAAAAGGGGACGCCGGGTGAGATAGGAGCGCCCGATTGCAAAACGGACAACGGGGAAAATGCTCGGATGCATGAGACGAACACGTATGCAAAATGAAATGCACATGATGGCATGATATGGAATGCAGATGATGACATGGCAAAGTGCAACACGCAAGCAAATGACATGGCAACGACGGCGGATAACTGGCAGACACCTGGCGCATCGGATCCGGGGTGTTACACCTCCATACCCTGAAAACATCCAAGAGCACCATGAAACCCTATTTCCACCGCCGCAACCTTCTGTACCCGTGAGATCCCATCTTGGAGCCTTTTCCAGCGCTCCGCCGGAGGGGGAATGGATCACGGAGGGCCTCCACATCATCGCCAAGGCCTCTCCTATGAGTTGTGAGTAGTTTACCACAGACCTTCGGGTCCATAGTTATTAGCTAGATGGCTTCTTCTCTCTCTTTGAATCTCAATACAAAGTTCTCCTCGATCTTCTTGGAGATCTATTCGATGTAACTCTTTTTGAAGTGTGTTTGTCGAGATCCGATGAATTAATCAAGTTTATCTATGAGAAATATTTGAATCTCCTCTGAATTCTTTTATGTATGATTGGTTATCTTTGCAAGTCTCTTCGAATTATCAGTTTGGTATGGCCTACTAGATTGATCTTTCTTGCAATGGGAGAAGTGCTTAGCTTTGGGATCAATCTTACGGTGTCCTTTCCCAGTGACAGCAGGGGTAGCAAGGCATGTATTGTATTGTTACCATCGAGGACAAAAAGATGGTGTTTATATCATATTGCTTGAGTTTATCCATCTACATCATGTCATCTTGCCTAATGCGTTACTCTGTTCTTATGAACTTAATACTCTAGATGCATGCTGGATAGCAGTCGACGTGTGGAGTAATAGTAGCAGATGCAGAATCGTTTCGATCTACTTGTCGCGGATGTGATGCCTATATACATGATCATGCCGAGATAATCTCATAACTACGCACTTTTCTATCAATTGCTCGACAGTAATTTGTTCACCCACCGTAATACTTATGCTATCTTGAGAGAAGCCACTAGTGAAACCTATGGTCCCCAGGTCTATCTTCCATCATATAAGTTTCTAACCTACTTTATTTTGCAATCTTTATTTTCCAATCTATATCATAAAAATACCAAAAATATCTATCTTATCTTATTATCTCTATCAGATCTCACTTTTCGCAAGTGGCCGTGAAGGGATTGACAACACTTTTATCGTGTTGGTTGCGAGGTTCTTGTTTGTTTGTGTAGGTACGAGGGACTTGCATGGAGCCTCCTACTGGATTGATACCTTGGTTCTCAAAGACTGAGGGAAATACTTACGCTACTTTGCTGCATCACCCTTTCCTCTTCAAGGGAAAACCAACACAGTGCTCAAGAGGTAGCCAGGCTCAGCTGACGTGAGCCATGACGACAAAGGCCAGGTGGGCATAGGGCGCAGGTTTCCTATTAGGTGCAAGGGAGGCAAGCCACAGGCGTGGAGTCCCGAGGAATCAGCCAAAGGTTTCCATTCTGGTGCAACAAGACCAAGACCGCCAGGACGGCAGGATGAAGGTCATCAATGAGCCCACCGCAGCATCACGACCAGAGGCTTTTCGCAGGCGAATACTACTTTTGTCAGGATAGACTGTACTACTTGTCCCCTTTCAAATCCTGCCGTTGTGGAATCCCTTCCCGCTCATATTTGGGAAGAGGACCAAGGCCACTATATATAGGACCTAGCCACCACCATAGAAAGGGACCAAGATCAGAACAAGGAGAGCACCACACCAGCTCAACAACACCTCACCTCCTGAGGCTTGTTCATCCACTGTACTAGTTCATCCATAGCCCCTCGAGGCAATCCACCACACCACACTGGATTAGGGTATTACACCACAATGGTTGCCCGAACCAGTATAAATATCTGTGTCTTTGTGTCTCTTTGAGCTCGACGTGCTAGGCTTAGAAGGATCGCGAGTAGGCAGGCTGGGCAGGTTGGGATCTCCGCACGCACCCCAGAATTTGAACCTCTCAAGGGTTGCCGGATCCCTAAATCCGACATTTGGCGCGCCGGGTAGGGGTGCATAAAATCCTCTCTTTCATCGTTCGATCCGCCACCGCTCCGACACCTCCATGGCCGACGCGCGAAAGGCTCGCGCTGAGCGTGGGACTACGGTCGCCGCCCACGTCACTCAGACGGCTCTGACGGGTGACGGTTGTGCCCGCCGTGCTCCTTCTCTGGTGGCCAACGCCGCCACGGGCCTTGCCAGCCACGAACAGCAAGCTTCATCGCTGCACCCGTCGGTGCGCCGTGACGGCCGGACCGCTACTCCATCACTGACCCCAGCAACTTCGTCATCCCACGCGCGCCGCAGCCAGGTGGACGCGCGGGCCTCTCTGCTCACGGCACGGGAGTTTCTTTGCTACTGTCCGGTGGGTGATATCTACGAGGAGTGGCTTGAGTGGATCGCTGAGCTCATCAGCGTCGCGTACGGGGTGTCCGACGGGCCAGCTCGCTCGCTGCCTCAGCAACCACCTGCAGCGGGTGACGTCGCGCATGGGGCTTCTCCTCCACCTCTGGCCCGGGGCACCATCATCGAGCCAAGGCGTATGGCTCCATGGCTCGACCCGCAGCGCCCGACGCCGGCTCGGGATGACGTGAGCTGCCAGGTGGTGCAACATCCCCAAGGAGAAGCGCGCGTGCTTCCAGCACCCCAGCACCAGGCTCGCGCGCCGCCACAGGAGGTGGCGGTGCGCGTGCACCAGGACCATGTTCCACCCCATCGACGACCTCCGATGGCCACGGCGGGATGTCGCGCATTCACTATGGAGCTCCGCAACGTCGTCTGGCTGAGCAAGTTCAAGCCTGACCTGCCTCCACGCTACGATGGCACCGCAGACCCCTTCGAGTTCCTATAGCTCTATGAGATGAGCATCGAGGCGGCCGACGGCAACGAGAAGATCATGGCAAACTGGTTCCCGATGGCCCTCAAGGATGGCGCACGTTCTTGTCTCCTAGACGTGGCCGAGGGGTCGGTTTTTTCCTGGGAGGAGATGCCCAGTGCTACCTCTTGAGCACTGCGTTGGTTTTCCCTTGAAGAGGAAAGGGTGATGCAGCAAAGTAGCGTAAGTATTTCCCTCAGTTTTTGAGAACCAACGTATCAATCCAGTAGGAGGCTACACGCAAGTCCCTCGTACCTACACAAACAAACAAGAACCGCGCAACGAACGCGATAAAGGGGTTGTCAATCCCTTCACCGCCACTTGCGAAAGTGAGATCTGATAGAGATAATAAGATAAGATAAGATAAGTATTTTGGTATTTTTATGATATAGATTGGAAATTAAATATTGCAATATAAAGTAGATTAGAAACTTATATCATGGAAAATAGACATGGGGGCCATAGGTTTCACTAGTGTCTTCTCTCATGATAGCATAAGTATTACAGTGGGTGAACAAATTACTACGGAGCAATTGATAGAAAAGTGCATAGTTATGAGAATATCTTGGCATGATCATGTATATAGGCATCACGTCCGCAACAAGTAGATCGAAACAATTCTGCATCTACTACTATTACTCCACACATCGACCGCTATCCAGCATGCATCTAGGGTATTAAGTTCATAAGAACAGAGTGACGCATTAGGCAAGATGACAAGATGTAGAGGGATAAACTCAAGCAATATGATATAAACCCCATCTTTTTATCCTCGATGGCAACAATACAATATTTGCCATGCTGCCCCTGCTGTCACTGGGAAAGGACAGCACAAGATTGAACCCAAAGCTAAGCACTTCTCCCATTGTAAGAAAGATCAATCTAGTAGGCCAAACCAAACTAATAATTTTAAGAGACTTGCAAAGATAACCAATCATACATAAAAGAATTCAGAGGAGATTGAAATATTTCTCATAGATAAACTTGATCATAGACCCACAATTCATCAGATCTCGACAAACACATCGCAAAAAGAGTTACATCGAATAGATGTCCAAGAAGATCGAGGATAACTTTGTATTGAGAATCAAAGAGAGAGAAGAATCCATCTAGCTAATAACTATGGACCCGAAGGTCTGTGGTAAACTATTCACAACTCATCGGAGAGGCTATGGTGTTGATGTAGAAGCCCTCCATGATCGATTCCCCCGCCGGCGGAGCACCGAAAAAGGCTCCAAGATAAGATCTCCCGGGTACAGAAGGTTGCGACGGTGGAAATAGGATTTCGTGGTGCTCCTGGATGTTTTTGGGGTACGTAGATATATATAGGCGAAGGAACTCAGTCAGGGGAACCACGAGGGTGGGGGGCGTGCCCACCCCCTAGGGCGCGCCCTGCACCCTCGTGGCCGCCTTGTTTACTTCTTGACGTCCACTCCAAGTCACCTGGATTGCGTTTGTTCCAAAAATAACTCTCCCGAGGGTTTCATTTCGTTTGGACTCCGTTTGATATTCCTTTTCTGCGAAACACTAAAATAGGAAAAAAAAACAGCAATTTGGGCTGGGCCTCCGGTTAATAGGTTAGTCCCAAAAATGATATAAAAGTGTTTAGTAAAGCCCATAAACATCCAAAACAGGTAATATAATAGCATGGAACAATCAAAAATTATAGATATGTTGGAGACGTATCAAGCATCCCCGAGCTTAATTCCTGCTCGTCCTCGAGTAGGTAAATGATAAAAACAGAATTTTTGATGTGGAATGCTACCTAGCATAATTCACAATGTAATTTTCTTTATTGTGGCATGAATGTTCAGATCCAAATGATTCAAGATAAAGTTTTAATATTGACATAAGAGTAATAATACTTCAAGCATACTAACAAGGTAATCATGTCTTCTCAAAATAGCATGGCCAAAGAAAGTTATCCCTACAAAATCATATAGTCTGGCTATGCTCTATCTTCATCACACAAAATATTTAAAGCATGCACAACCCCGGTTTTAGCCAAGCAATTGTTTGATACTTTAGTATTCTCAAACTTTTTCAATCTTCGCGCAATACATGAGCGTGAGCCATGGACACAGCACTATATGTGGAATAGGATGGTGGTTGTGGAGAAGACAAAAAAGGAGAAGATAGTCTCACATCAACTAGGCGTATCAACGGTCTATGGAGATGCCCATTAATATATATCAATGTGAGTGAGTAAGGATTGCCATGCAACGGATGCACTAGAGCTATAAGTGTATGAAAGCTCATCAAAAGAAACTAAGTGGGTGTGCATCCAACTTGCACACTCATGAAGACCTAGGGCAATTTGAGGAAGCCCATCATTGGAATATACAAGCCAAGTTCTATAATGAAAAATTCCCACTAGTATATGAAAGTGACAACATAGGAGACTCTCTATCATGAAGATCATGGTGCTACTTTGAAGCACAAGTGTGGAAAAGGATAGTAACATTGTCCCTTCTCTTTTTTTATCTCATTTTTTATTTTGGTGGGCTTCTTCGGCCTCTGTTTTTTATTTGGGATTCTTTGGCCTCTTTTATTTTTCACAAAGTCCGGAGTCTTATCCCGACTTGTGGGGGAATCATAGTCTCCATCATCCTTTCCTCACTTGGGACAATGTTCTAATAATGAAGATCATCACACTTTTATTTACTTACAACTCAAGAATTACAACTCAATACTTAGAACAAAATATGACTCTATGTGGATGCCTCCGGCGGTGTACCAGGATATGCAATGAATCAAGAGTGACATGTATGAAAGAATTATGAATGGTGGCTTTGCCACAAATACGATGTGAACTAAACGATCATGCAAAAGCAATATGACAATGATGATGTGTGTCATAAATAACAGAATGGTGGAAAGTTGCATGGCAATATATCTCGGAATGGCTATGGAAATGCCATAATAGGTAGGTATGGTGGCTGTTTTGAGGAAGGTATATGGTGGGTGTACGGTACCGGCGAAAGTTGGCGGCGCAAGAGAGGCTAGCAATGGTGGAAGGGTGAGAGTGCGTATAATCCATGGACTCAACATTAGTCATGAAGAACTCATATACTTATTGCAAGAATCTACAAGTTATCAAAACAAAGTACTACACGCATGCTCCTAGGGGGTAGGGTTGGTAGGAGTTAACCATCACGCGATCCCGACCTCCACACATAAGGAAGACAATCAATAAATAAATCATGCTCCAACTTCATCATATAACGGTTCACCATACGTGCATGCTACGGGAATCATAAACTTTTAACCCAAGTATTCCTCAAATTAACAACTACCCAACTACCATGACTCTAATATTACCATCCTCATATCTCAAAACAATCATCAAGCACCAAATTGATCATAGTATTCAATGCACTTTCTATGAAAGTTTTTATTATACCCAACTTGGATGCCCATCATATTAGGACTACTTTTATAACCAAAGCAAATACCATGCTGTTCTAAAAAACTCTCAAAATAATATAAGTGAATCAGCAGAGATCAATAATTTCTACAAAGTAAAACCACTGATGTGCTCTAAAAAGATATAAGTGAAGCACTAGAGCAAAAATTGTCTACCTCAAAAGATATAAATGAAGCACATAGAGTATTCTAATAAATTATGAATCATGTGTGTCTCTCCCAAAAGGTGTGTACAGCAAGGATGATTGTGGTAAACTAAAAAGCAAAGACGCATATCATACAAGACGCTCCAAGCAAAACACATATCATGTGGTGAATAAAAATATAGCTCCAAGTAAAGTTACCGATAGACGAAGACGAAAGAGGGGATGCCTTTCGGGGTGTCCCCAAGCTTAGGCTTTTGGTTGTCCTTGAATTTACCTTGGGGTGCCTTTGGCATCCCCAACCTTAGGCTCTTGCCACTCCTTATTCCATAATCCGTCAAATCTTTACCCAAAACTTGAAAACTTCACAACACAAAACTCAACAAAAAAATCTCATGAGCTCCGTTAGTGCAAGAAAGCAAACCACCACTTTAAGATACTGTAATGAACTCATTATTTATTTATATTGGTGTTAAACCTACTATATTTCAACTTCTCAATGGTTCATACCCCCCGATACTAGCCATAGATTCATCAAAATAAGCAAACAACACAAGAAAAAAAGAATCTGTCAAAAACAGAATAGTCTGTAGAAATCTGTAACTTTCGAATACTTCTGGAACTCTAAAAATCCAAAACAAATAGGAAGTCCTAGGAAATTTGTATATTAATCTACTGCAAAAATAATCAACTAAAAATCACGTTTCTGTGATTTATTAAAATTATTCTCGTGCGCGCAAAAGGTTCTGTTTTTCAGCAAGATCAAATTAACTATCACCCAAGATGATCCTATAGCTTCTACTTGGCACAAACACTAATTAAAACATAAAACCACATCTAAGGAGAATATAGATTAATTATTTATTACTAAAATGGAGCAAAAATCAAGGAACACAAAGAAAATTGGGTTTCCTCCCAACAAGCGCTATCGTTTAACGCCCCTAACTAGGCATAAAAGCGAGAATAGATCTAAGTATTGCTATCTTTGGTATTCAATTCATAAGTGGCTCTCATAATAGATTCATAAGGTAATTTGATTTTCTTCCTAGGAAAGTGTTCAAGCCTTTTCTTAATGGAAATTGGAATCTAATATTTCCTTCCTTCATATCAATAATTGCACCAATCGTTCTAAAGAAAGGTCTACCAAGAATAATAGGACATGAAAAATTGCAATCTATATCAAGAATGATAAAATCTACGGGCACATAATTCCTATTTGCAACAATAAGAACATCATTAATTCTCCCCATAGGTTTCTTAATAGTGGAATCCGCAAGGTGCAAGTTTAAAGAGCAATCATCAAATTCACGGAAACCTAGCCCATCACATAAAGTTTTTGGAATCGTGGAAACACTAGCACCCAAATCACACAAAGCATAGCATTCATGATCTTTAATTTTATTTTAATAGTAGGTTCCCACTCATCATAAAGTTTTCTAGGGATAGAAACTTCCAATTCAAGTTTTTCTTCATAAGATTGCACCAAAGCATCAACGATATGTTTGGTAAAGGCTTTATTTTGACTATAAGCATGAGGAGAATTCAACACGTGTTGCAACAAGGAGATGCAATCTACTAAAAAACAATTATCATAATTAAATTCCTTGAAATCCAAAATAGTGAGTTCATTGCTATGTAAAATTTGACCTCTCCAAACCCACTTTTACCAAATTTTGCATCAAGATCTAAAAACTCTGAATCCTTGGGATGCCTTTTAACTAAAGTTAGCTCATCTCTAGTCCCATCATTATCAAGATTCATATTGCAAAACAAAGATTTAATAGGAGACACATCAATCACTTTAATATCTTCATCATTATTATCATGAAAACTAGAAGAACACGCTCTTACAAAGCAATCTTTCTTAGCACGCATCCTAGCGGTTCTTTCTTTGCACTCATCAATGGAAATTCTCATGATTTGAGAGACTCATTGATATCACGCTTAGCTGGAATAGATGTATGTTTCAAATAATCAACATCAAGAGAAATTCTATCCACGTTCCTAGCCAATTCATCAATCTTAGGAATTTTTCTTCAAGCAAAGCATTGAAATTCTTTTGAGAGATCATAAATTCTTTAAAACTAATCTCAAAATGAGAGGGAACCTTATTAAAATTTCCATTAGAGTTGTAGGAATTACCCTAATTATTAGAGGAATTACTAGGAAACGGCCTAGGATTAAAGTTTCCTCTATAAGCATTATTACCGAAATTATTCCTACCAACAAAGTTCACATCCATAGATTCATTATTATTCTCAATCAAAGTAGACAAATGCATATCATTAGGATCAATAGGAGCACTCTTATTAGCAAAAAAATTCATAAGTTCATCCATATTTCCACTCAAAACATTAATTTCTTCTATCGCATGAACTTTTTTACTAGTAGATCTTTCGGTGAGCCATTGAGAATAATTAACCGTAATATTATCTAGGAGTTTAGTAGCTTCTCCTAAAGTGATTTCCATAAAGGTGCCTCCCGCGGCCGAATCTAAAATATTTCTAGAAGCAAAATTCAATCCGGCATAAATTTTTTGTATGATCATCCATAAATTTAATCCATGTGTAGGGCAATTGCGAATCATTAATTTCATCCTATCCCAAGATTGTGCAACATGTTCATGATCAAGTTGCTTAAAATTTATAATATCGTTTCTAAGAGAGATGATCTTAGCTAGAGGAAAATACTTAGAGATAAAATCATCTTTGCACTTATTCCATGAATCAATACTATTTTTAGGCAAAGACGAAACCCAATTTTTAGCACGATCTCTAAGTGAAAATGGAAATAAGTTCAATTTAACAATATCATTATCCATGTCTTTCTTCTTTTACATATCACACAAATCAACAAAGTTGTTTAGATGAGTAGCGGCATCTTCACTAGGAAGGCCAGAGAATTGATCTTTCATGACAAGATTCAACAAAGCAGCAATAATTTCACAAGATTCAGCATCGGTAACAGGAGCAATCAGAGTGCTAAGGAAATCATTATTATTGGTATTGGAAAAGTCACACAATTTAGTATTATCTTGAGCCATCGTGACAAGCAATCCAACACACAAGCACACAAAAGACAAGCGAAAAAGAGGCGAACGGGAAAGAGAGGGCGAATAAAACGGCAAGGGTGAAGTGGGGGAGAGGAAAATGAGAGGCAAATGGAAAATAATGTAATGTGAGGGAGAAGAGTTTGTGATGGGTATTTGGTATGTCTTGACTTGTGCGAAGACCTCCCCGGCAACGGCGCCAGAAATCTATGACGCCCCCAATTCAATCGTACACTAATCATACACGCAAATGTGTATGATCAAGATCAGGGACTCACGGGAAGATATCACAACACAACTCTAGACACAAATCAAAAAAATACAAGCTTTATATTACAAGCCAGGGGCCTCGAGGGCTCGAATACAACCTCGATGCACAAGAATCAGCGAAAGCAACAATATCTGAGTACATACATAAGTTAAACAAGGATGCCTTAAGAAGGCTAGCACAAAAGCAATACGATCGAAGAGGCAAGGCCTCCTGCCTGGGACTTTCTAAACTACTCCTGATCGTCAGCGGTATTCATGTAGCATCATCCATCGGCGGTGGCATCTGGCTCCAGGGATCCATCATCTGGTTGCATCAACCGGAAAGAAGGAAGAAGGGGAAGAAGGGGTAGCAAAGCAACCGTGAGTACTCATCCAAAGTACTCGCAAGCATCAGATCTATACTATGTATGCACTGGTATCAAATGGAAGGTTTGTATCTGTGGACTGAACTGCAGAATGCCAGAATAGAGGGGAAGGCCTAGCCTATCGAAGACTAGCATCTTCAAGCAGCTCCAAGCATCTTGCAGCATGTAGAAGAGTAAAGAATAGCAATTTATAATATTTAACAAGCATGTTGTAACATCAACGCCTAGAGATCCTTCCCCGACTCCCTGCGGGAAAGTAATCTCGGAGCCACATATGCATCACATATCTCAAGTATCCATTTCTAGCTATATAAGATCCGGATACAAGTCTGAACGTCCATTACCATGGACACGGTATTCGTATATATATCTTCCCTGCAGGGGTGCACCATGTTACCCAACACGCTCGATCACTCTGGCCGGACACACCTTTCTGGGGTCAATGCCCACCCTCGGAAGATCAACACGTCGCAACCCTACCTAGGCTCAGTAGAGAGGTCCCCGCCGGTCTACATCCTAAGCACTCCGAGGTCTTGGGCCCATCGCCGCAGCACTCCAGGTCATTGTGTGCAGGGTGGATACCAGCACCGCCTCGGATGGCCAGCACGATCCGACCGTGCCACAATGCTGAACTAGACGTCTGACAAAGCTTCGGCTGATACTGCGACGTCGAGGCCCATATCTATTCTCACGTGGTGCTTAGTGCGTAAAGGCTAGAGGCCAACTCAGAACAAATACCAAAACCTGTTAGTGCATTGGAGGCTCATGTAAATGAGCAGAGACTCACGATAAGGTGACCCCGTCGCCCCGTCTCGTGGACTTACGGCAAGGGCAAAGACGGCCCGGCCGTGCCACATGGAAAACTCGAGGGTGCTCAACGGGCCCGCCCGACTTTCACATCAACTCGCGGGTACCCCTCATTGTCGACCCGACTTCAACAATGGTCTCAAGTAAAGTCAAGGTAATCGTGTGTCCAAACATCAAGGGGGAAACCCGAGGAATCACCCATGGAGGATTCCACTCAATGTAATCATCAAGGTGAATATAAGAGGGACCACCCTCGAGGTTCACACTTGAGATGTTGAATGACAGAGCCATATCGGGAATGGCGAAAGAGGAAATCACCCTCGATGACCATGACCGAATAGCTACACTACAAAATTATCATCAGGAGTGTGTTATGAGGGATCACCCTCGGCACTCGATAGTAGCTCTGCAGAGTCGAGCAACAAAAGGGGCGTGATGTGATGTGAGGTGTCGGGCTCTGGTCATCGATCACGCTGATCGAGTCGTCGATGATGAAGCAGGGGCAACAAGGACAAGTATTGGGGGTCACTGATGGATCACTATCCAACCTATACTAAGCAGTTTAGGATAAGCAGGTAAGGTACAATGAGCAGGTTACAAAAGCAGGCTATGCATCAGAATAGGAGCAAACAATAACAATAGCAAAATCTAATGCAAGCATGAGAGAATGGAATGGGCGATATCAGGATGATCAAAGTGGGGCTTGCCTGGAAGCTCCGCTAAAAGGGAAGATGTATCATCGGTGACGTAGTCAAACACAGGGACATCAACAGCGGTTCGGGGTGTACCGGACAGAAGAGGGGGGAGAACCAGTAAATACAGAGCAAACAAGTGCAATACTATGCATAACATGACGAAACGCGGTGCTAGGGGTATTCTCACGCGGTACTACGCGATACCGGTGAAGGGGGGAAACATGCGGGAAGTTTTCCCGGAGTTAGGCATTTTCAGACAGATGAAACGGATGGGAAAGGTTTCATGTTTGTTATGCTAGGGGCATGTGGCAGACGAATGGACCGTGTATACGGATTCGTCTCGTCGTTCTGAGAAACTTTCATGTAGAAAACGTTTTCATCCGAGCTACAGTTTAATTTCTATTAATTTTCAAAGATTTATTAATATTCTGAAATTAATTTTAATATGAAAATAGTGCTAAAATGCTATGTGCACCCAGATCTGTGTACACAGAAGTGTACCAGAGGGTGACATGTGGGTCCAGGGGGTCCCAGTTGACCAGTCAACGTTTGACTGGTCAACAGGGGTGGGGTCCCCCTGTCATAGACTCATGTATCTAATTACAGATTAGAATTAACTAATCTAGTTTATTAGCTTAGTTAAACCTAATTAATTAAGTTAATTAAACAATTAATTAATTAATTTTTTAAACCCTTTTTTATAGGAGCCTGGGCGCTGGGGGCCCATGCCCATAGGCTAGTGGCACAAGGCCAGCGGGCCGGTGCGGGTTACCCAAGGGGCGCTACGCCCGGGCGAGGCCGTGGCCTTGACGAGGCCAGCGGGGGCGCCGGCGTGGTGGTGGCCAGCAGAGGCAGGGGAGGGCCGCGGCGAGCACAGTGGGGGCGAGTGGTTGTGGCCGGCGAGCAGGGCGGCGCGGGCGTGAGGCCGCGTGGCGGGGCACGCAACGGCGGACCCGGGCAAGACCAGGCGCAGGAAGCAGCGGGGCCGGCAGTTGAGCATCGGGAGCAGCTGGGCGCGAAAGAGGCGCACGGGCAAGACGTGTGCGCGCAAGCAGGTCATGGCTAGAGGCTCGTGGGTGCGGCGACGGGCGCGGTCGGGCTCGGTCGTCCATGGCGGTAGCGCTAGACGCACCAAAACGATGGGGATGCAGAAGGAGTAAAGGGAGGAGGGGACGTGTGGCTCACCGGGAGCCTATAGGTGTGCAAAAGGCGGCTTGAGGGAGGCTCACAGATGCCGAAATTCGATGGCGAGGTGGCAGTGCCTGAGGTTGAAGACGACGAGGATCCGGGGCTGTAGCGCCTCCCAGCTCGCGCTGCATGCCGTAGTCGACGCAGGTGATGACGGTGGTACTCCTCGACGTCTTCGCGTGGCCCGGGGAGGTCGTCGGCCATGACGAGGCGGCAGCGGCGGCTGCGTCGGGTGGGCACAGGGGAGGAAGTAAAGGAGGGAAGAAGTGGATCTGGAGGAGGGAGGCGAGGGAGATATTTGTGCGAGGGGGAGCTGACGAGGACGAGGGAGGGGAGCCCGAGGGGTCGGCCTTATCCCCTCGGGGCATCGCCGGCGAGGCGATCCGGCGGGGACTCGTCCCCTGTAGCGACAGGGTCGCTTGAACAGAAGGCGGACGGTAGGGCTGGCTGGGCCGACTTGGCTGGTCGCGGCCAGCTAGGCCAAGAGGCCCAGTTAGGCCAGGGGGGTTTCTTTTTCTTTGCTTCTTTTCTTTTTCTTATTTTTCTTTTTACAATTTTAGTTTTCTTTTAGTTTTGAATAGAAATTAGCTTTATAAAATATAGTAACAACATCTAAATTGGTTTTACTAATTATACCACTGCCACATTTAGTTTGAGGTTCAAATAAAATAGTTTAGTATTTTTATAATTTAAAAGGAATTTAATAATTCTTTTTAGCCACTGTTATATTCACAAAAGGGCATCTAAATACTTTACAAAAGTGTTGGGTCACAACCATAATTAGTTATGGAATATTTGCCACACTTTGAACATTTTAATTCGCATGTTTGAGAAATTTGAATCTTGTACCGTTTTGAATCTAAACGGGATTAGCAATAGTAAAAATGATGACGTGGCATAATTAGCCGAGAATTACTGTAGCTTAATTATCCGGGCGTTACAAAGCTCCTCCACTACAAGAAATCTCGTCCCGAGATTTAAGGAGTGGAGTAAGGGGGAAAGACTCGGGAAGGACGGAGCTCAACACAAGATAGGTACCTCTCGAGTTGAAATTCAAGAAAGTCATCAAGAGCAAGGTAAGAGGGTCCAATAAGAAGCTTCAAGTGGGTAGGCAAGCGTTCGTTGCCTGAAATAGAGGGTGAAAGGGGTTCAGAGCAATGGGAATAAGTATTGCGTCTGATAGTAGAATAGATCATTAGGAAGGTGGCTCATGATTTACATACGAAGCCAAGTGCAAATAATAATTCAGAGTCAAGGTTGTACAGGAGAGTCAGGTTTCGATCCTGTGGAATTATGGGTTATGGGACCACCATGTGGGTTAAAAGCAGGAATGGTGCTAACATTTTGTATGGTCATGATAGCAAGGCAGGTCAGAGGATAGCCTGTCAGTTATGTTGGCAACAACACTGGTACCAAGGGCGAGGGACGAAGAGAACCATTTTCCTGCTTGTTAAGACGAGGCAGACCAATAGGCAAAGTTCTCGTCCATCGGTGGCTACCGGAATGTCATCAACAATAGTAACAAGGTCTTACTGATAGAGTTGTACACCGAGGTGTTTACATAAGCAGGAAATTATCACTGCTCAGATATGATAGGTTACAAGAAAGGTTAAACAAAGCAATAGAGACCTGAATCAATTACCGGTGTTCTCGAGCGTCTAACAACTCAAAACTCGTGGAAAATTTGAATCGGTGAGAATAATAGTTGATGAAAAACTCATAAGAAGTTATGTAGTTCCGTGATATTCTCGAGATACCAGAGGGTAACACTCGAGGGAGCAGAACAAAGGTTGGACGGGTGAAATGATCTACGAAAGATAAGTACTTCCACTTGTCCGAGAAATGAAATCAAAGAAGAACAGTCATGGTTGGAACCACGGTTGCGAAGGACCAAACATAGATACTAGATGAACTTATCACAAGAGGATTATTATTAAAACAAGAAGTTTCCATGATAGGATGTACATCGTGTCCATGGGCATGAACACAAAGTTCAAGGTCGACTCCCACTTCTCCAATGCTTAACCTTCCATTTACTTCTTGCATTCGAAGAAGTTTTAGCGTTGAAATTTTACCTGACTAAAGGCCAGTAGAGTATAACCCGCATAACTTTTGAGTTCACACGGATTTAGGGAAGACATAGGTTCAACCATTGGGGCATCTTAGGAACAGATAACGCAAACTCCAGGAGTAATTTATACATGCTTGAAAGTAGAGTATGGTTGAGAAAGTAGAGGATACAATTTACCAAAGGCATTCTGTATCCGAGGAAAAGCTCACAAGGTGATTGAATATGAAGGACGCTATCGGATAAAATCCAACAAAGGACCTCGTGGTCCACAAGCGATCTGATGTGAGTATCGATACTC
This sequence comes from Triticum aestivum, assembly GCF_018294505.1. NCBI lineage: Eukaryota > Viridiplantae > Streptophyta > Magnoliopsida > Poales > Poaceae > Triticum > Triticum aestivum. Next base: position 422,086,710 of record NC_057813.1, on the reverse strand, counting down.
ACCCAGAAGAAGAAAGAATGCAAGGATATCAAACTATAGAAACAATTGACTAATTCAAAGCTCAAATTCAAAGGAGTTATGATTTCCAAAACGGTGGATCAGGAGCTGAGGCTCTGATCAAAGACAAGTAATTTGAATAGACATAGTTCAATAATCAATCATGGCTTGATTTGTCGAACACCATCTCATGTCCGGGAGTGACGTCTGAGCCGATGGAAAAAAATCTAATTTTGATTGAAGATTGCGAGCATTCACAAACACATCGAATCAATTGCTCAAAATTATGATGACAAAGGTTGCTAAAGAGCATTTCTAGACATATGGAAGTAACCATAGTTTAAGCAGGTAAGGAGGAACAAGAGTAATAGGCTACTAAGGAGTTTTGAAAGATCAAATAGCATTCCAAAGAATTTTGTGAAACACATAAACAACTATGGACAAACAGATACTCGACAAGCGCGAGTAATTATCCGTAGGGGTATTCATGTGGCAAAGAGCTGCAAGGCAGTAGGCACAAGGTATTCTCGGAACAAATAAGAAGAAATTCAAGGTATCTTGTATTATCAAGATCAATGAGGAATGACTATATGAACGACAACGTAGGTAGTTACACCTAAGGATTTATCGGTGGTAGGGATCGCAACGGCGAAGGGTACAAGGGACTCACTAAAACATCGGAGAGTATCTTCAGAATCTTCTAGTGCACCAAGCAATCATCTGGAGTAAAGGGGCTCTCCGGGAGAAAGTATTTACGAGAACCTAGAGTTATTGTTAGCAAAACCATTTAACCCGAATAACATAGAGATCAGATTCCCAGAGCGTAGATGAGGATTAAAAGATCCTAATACCACCCAATGGCGACGTGGGCCCGTAAGCCCCACAGCTATGTTAGTAAAAATAGTTTTTCAATGACTAGACTCAACTTCGGCCACGGAGTTGGAAAGGGGGTTCCTATAGGCAGTCGGCTCTGATACCTACTTGTGACGCCCCCGATTCAATCGTACACTAATCATACATGCAAATGTGTATGATCAAGATCAGGGACTCACGGGAAGATATCACAACACAACTCTAGACACAAATCAAAATAATACAAGCTTTATATTACAAGCCAGGGGCCTTGAGGGCTCGAATACAAGCTCGATACACAAGAGTCAGCGAAACCAACAATATCTGAGTACAGACATAAGTTAAACAAGGATGCCTTAAGAAGGCTAGCACAAAAGCAACACGATCGAAGAGGAAAGGCCTCCTGCCTGGGACCTCCTAAACTACTCTTGGTCGTCGGCGGTCTTCACGTAGCAGCATCTATCAGCGGTGGCATCTAGCTCCAAGGATCCACCATCTGGTTGCATCGACCAGAAAGAAGGAAGAAGGGGTAGCAAAGCAACCATGAGTACTCATCCAAAGTACTCGCAAGCATCAGATCTATACTAAGTATGCACTGGTATCAAATGGAAGGTTTGTATCTGTGGATCGAACTGCAGAATGCCAGAATAGAGGGGAAGGCCTAGCCTATCGAAGACTAGCATCTTCAAGCAGCTCCAAGCATCTTGCAGCATGTAGAAGAGTAAAGAATAGCAGTTTATAATATTTAACAAGCATGTTGTAACATCAACGCCAGAGATCCTTCCCCGACTCCCTATGGGAAAGTAATCTCGGAGCCACATATCCATCACATATCTCAAGTATCCATTTCTAGTTATATAAGATCCGGATGGAAGTCTGAACGTCCATTACCGTGGACACGGTATTCAAATATATTTCTTCCCTGCAGGTGTGCACCACGTTACCCAACATGCTCGATCACTCTGGCCGGACACACCTTTCTGGGGTAAATGCCCGCCCTCAGAAGATCAACACGTCACAGCCCTAACTAGGCTCGACAGAGAGGTCCCCACCGGTCTACATCCTAAGCACTCTGGGGTCTTGGGCCCATCGCCCCCAGCACTCCGGGTCGTTGTGTGCAGGGTGGATACCAGCACCGCCTCGGATGGCCAGCACGATCCGACCATGCCACAATGCTGAACTGGACGTCTGACAAAGCTTTGGCTGATACTGCGACATCGAGGCCCATATCTATTCTCGCGTGGTGGTTAGTGCGTAAAGGCCAGAGGCCAAGTAAAAATAAATACCCAAACCTGTTAGTGCATTGGAGGCTCGTGGAAACGAGCAGAGACTCACGATAAAGTGACCCCGTCGCCCCGTCTCGTGGACTTACGGCAAGGGCCCAGACTGCCCGGCCGTGCCACATGGAAAACTCGCGGGTGCTCAACGGGCCCGCCCGACTTTCACATCAACTCGCGGGTACCCCTCAGGGTCGACCTGACTTCAACAATGGTCTCAAGTAAAGTCAAGGTAACCCTGTGTTCAAACATCAAGGGGAAAACCCGAGGAATCACCCACGGAGGATTCCACTCAATGTAATCATCAAGGTGAATGTAAGAGGGACCTCCCTCGAGGTTCACACTTGAGGTGTTGAACTAAAGAGCCATATTGGGAATGGTGAAAGAGGAAATCATCCTCGATGACCACGACCGAATAGCTACACTACAAAATTATCATAAGGAGTGTGTTATGAGGGATCACCCTCGGCACTCGATAGTAGCTCTGCAGAGTCGAGCAACGAAAGGGGCGTGATGTGATGTGAGGTGTCGGGCTCTGGTTTTCGATCACGCTGATCGAGTCGTCCATGATGAAGCAGGGGCAACAAGGACAAGTATTGGGGTCGCTGATGGATCACTATCCAACCTATACTAAGCAGTTTAGGATAAGCAGGTAAGGTACAATGAGCAGGTTACAAAAGTAGGCTATGCATCAGAATAGGAGCAAACAATAACAATAGCAAAATCTAAAGCAAGCATGAGAGAATGGAATGGGCGATATCGGGATGATCAAAGGGGGGCTTGCCTGGAAGCTCCGCTGAAAGGGAAGAGGTATCGTCGGTGACGTAGTCGATCACTGGGACATCAACAGCGGTCTCGGGGTCTACCGGACATAAGAGGGGGGAGAAACAGTAAAACAGAGCAAACAAGTGTAATACTATACATAACATGTCGAAATGCGGTGCTAGGGGTGTTCTCACGCAGTACTACGCGATACCGGCGAAGGGGGGAAACTCCGGGAAGTTTTCTCGGAGTTAGGCATTTTCGGACAGATGAAACGGAGGGGAAAGGTTGCATGTTTGCTATGCTAGGGGCATGTGGTGGACGAACGGACCATGTATTCGGATTCGTCTCGTCGTTCTGAGCAACTTTCATGTAGAAAACTTTTTTATCCGAGCTACAGTTTAATTTCTATTAATTTTCAAAGTTTTATTAATATTCTGAAATTAATTTTAATATGAAAATAACGCTAAAATGCTATGTGCACCCAGATCTGTGTACACAGAAGTGTACCAGAGGGTGACATGTGGGTCCAGGGGGTCCCAGTTGACCAGTCAACGTTTGACTAGTCAACAGGGGTGGGGTCCCCCTGTCATAGACTCATTTATGTAACTACAGATTAGAATTAACTAATCTAGTTTATTAGCTTAGTTAAACCTAATTAATTAAGTTAGTTAATTAATTATTATTATTATTATTAAGCCCTTTTTTTACAGGAGCCTGGACGCTGGGGGCCCATTGGCCAGTGGCACAAGGCCAGCGGGCCAGTGCGGGTTAACGGGCAGGCGCCCGTGCCCGAGGGGCGCTACGACCGGGCGAGGCCGTGGACTCGACGAGGCCAGCGGGGGCGCCGACGCGGTGGTGTCCAGTAGAGGCGGGGGAGGGCTGCAGCGAACGCGGTGGGAGCGAGTGGTGGTGGCCGGCGTGCAGGGAGGCGCGGGCGTGAGGCCGTGTGGCGGGGCACGCAATGGCGGACCCGGGCAAGACCAGGCGCAGGAAGCAGCGGGGGCCGGCGGTTGAGCAGCGGGAGCAGCGGGGCGCGAAAGAGGCGCACGGGCAGGACATGTGCGCAGGAGCAGGTCATGGCCAGAGGCTCGCGGGTGCGGTGACGGGCGCAGTCGGGCTCGGTCGTCCATGGTGGTAGCGCTAGACGCACCAAAATGATGGGGATGCAGAAGGAGTAAAGGGAGGAGGGGACGTGCGGCTCACTGCTATGTCTTGAGCTTGCGTTGGTTTTCCTTGAAGAGGAAAGGGTGATGCAGCAATAGTAGCGTAAGTAGTTCCCTCGGTTTTTGAGAACCAAGGTATCAATCTAGTAGGAGGTTCCTCAAAAGTCCCACGCACCTACCCAAACAAACAAAGAACTCGCAACCAACGCAATAAAGGGGTTGTCAATCCCTTCACGGCCACTTGGGAAAGTGAGATCTGATAGAGATAGTATGATAAAATAGATATTTTTTTGGTTTTTATAATAGGGTTATTTAAATCTATGCCCTTCGTCTCTTAGTTGTGCTCACTTTTCCCCATTCGTTAACTTTTTACTCACTTTTCCCCATGAGTCAAAATTTTTGCCTTCACATTTTCCTCACTTTTGCCCCTGAAAAATTGCTCAAAACCAAGGCAAAATGAGCGAGTGGGGACAACTGAGCACAACTAAGGAATTGGGGGCATAGATGGAATAATCCCTTTATAATATAGATGCAAAAAGTAAAGATGCAAACAAAAGTAGATTGAAAGCTTATATGATAGAAGATAGACCCGGGGGCCATAGGTTTCACTAGTGGCTTCTCTCAAGATAGCATAAGTATTACGGTGGGTGAACAAATTGCTGTCGAGAAATTGATAGAAAAGCGAATAATTATGAGATTATCTAGGCATGATCATGTATATAGGCATCACGTCCGCGTCAAGTAGACCGACTCCTGCCTGCATCTACTACTATTACTCCACACATCGACCACTATCCAGCATGCATCTAGAGTATTAAGTTCATAAGAACAGAGTAACACATTAAGAAAGATGACATGATGTAGAGGGATAAACTCATGCAATATGATATAAACCCCATCTTTTTATCCTTGATGGCAACAATACAATACGTGCCTTGCAACCCTTTCTGTCACTTGGTAAGGACACCGCAAGATTGAACCCAAAGCTAAGCACTTCTCCCATGGCAAGAAAGATCAATCTAGTAGGCCAAACCAAACCGATAATTCGAAGAGACTTGCAAAGATAACTCAATCATACATAAAAGAATTGAGAGAAGATTCAAATATTTCTCATAAATAAACTTGATCATAAACCCACAATTCATCGGATCTCGACAAACACACCGCCAAAAGAGTTTACATCGAATAGATCTTCACAAGAGAGGGGGAGAACATTGTATTGAGATCCAAAAATAGAGAAGAAGCCATCTAGCTAATAACTATGGACCCGAAGGTCTGTGGTAAACTACTCACAACTCATCGGAGGGGCTATGGTGTTGATGTAGAAGCCCTCCGTGGTCGATTCCCCCTTCGGAGGAGCGCCGACGAAGGCTCCAAGATGGGATCTCACGGATACAGAAGGTTACGGCGGTGGAATTTTTTTTCGTTGGCTCCCTGGATGTTTTCATGGTACGTGGGTATATATAGGAGGAAGAACTACGTCGGTGGCCGCTTGTGGGGCCTAGGAGACAGGGGGCGCGCCCAGGAGGGGTGGGCGCGCCGTCCTATCTCCTGGCTGCCTCGTTTGCTTCTTGGCTTGCACTCCAAGTTCTACGGATCACGTTCGTTCGAAAAATCACGCTCCCAAAGGTTTCATTCCGTTTGGACTCCGTTTGATATTCCTTTTCTTCGAAATACTGAAATAGGCAAAAAAAACAGCAATACGGGTTGGGCCTCCGGTTAGTAGGTTAGTCCCAAAAATGATATAAATATGTAAAATAAAGCCCATAAACATCCAAAAGGGGTAATATAATAGCATGAAACAATCAAAAATTATAGATACATTGTAGACGTATCAAGCATCCCCAAGTTTAATTCCTGCTCGTCCTCGAGGAGGTAAATGATAAAAACAGAATTTTTGATGTGGAATGCTACCTAGCATAATTCTGAATGTAATTTTGTTTATTGTGGCATGAATGTTCAGATCCAAATGATTCAAAATAAAAATTCATATTGATAAAAGAAATAGTAACACTTCAAGCATACTACTCAAAGCAATCATGTCTTCTCAAAATAACATGGCTAAAGAAAGTTCATCCCTACAAAATCATATAGTTAGGCTATGCTTCATTTTCGTCACACAAAGATGTTCCCAAATTCTACACCCCCGATGACAAGGCAAGCAATTGTTTCGTACTTAAATAATCTCAAACTTTTTCAACCTTCACGCAATACATGAGCATGAGCCATGGATATAGCACTATGGGTGGAATAGAATATGATGATGGGGAATGTGTGGAGAAGAAAAAAAAAGAGAAAGTCTCACATTGACGAGGACAATCAACGGGCTATGGAGATGCCCATCAATTGATGTCAACATGAGGAGTAGGTATTGCCATGCAACGGATGCACTAGAGCTATGAATGCTCAACAAAAGAAAACTAGTGGGTGTGCATCCAACATGCTTGCTCACGAAGACCTAGGGCATTTGAGGAAGCCCATCGTATGAATATACAAGCCAAATTCTATAATGAAAAATTCCCACTAGTATATGAAAGTGACAACATATGAGACTCACTATATGAAAAACATGGTGCTACTTTGAAGCACAAGATATGAGACTTACTACATGAAGAACATGGTGCTACTTTGAAGCACAAGTGTGGAAGAAGAGATAGTAACATTGCCCCTTTTTTTCTTTTACTTTTTTTTCTTTGGCCTTTCTTTTTTTGGCCTTTCCTTTTTTTTCTTGGGCAATGCTCTAATAAGGATGATCATCACACTTTCATTGATTACAACATATGAATTACAACTCGAAACTAGAACAAGATATGACTCTATATGAATGCCTCCGGCGGTGTACCGGGATGGTGCAATGAATCAAGAGTGACATGTATGAAAAATTATGCATGGTGGCTTTGCCACAAATACGATGTCAACTACATGATCATGCAATGGCAATATGACAAAAGTAATGTATGTCATGATGATGAACGGAACGGTGGAAAGTTGCATGGCAATATATCTCGGAATGGCTATGGAAATGCCATAATAGGTAGGTATGGTGGCTGTTTTGAGGAAGATATAAGGAGGTTTATGTGTGATAGAGTGTATCGTATCACGGGGTTTGGATGCACCGACGAAGTTTGCACCAACTCTCAAGGTGAGAAAGGGCAATGCACGGTACCAAAGAGGCTAGCAATGGTGGAAAGGTAAAAGTGCGTATAATCCATGGACTCAACATTAGTCAAAAGAACTCATATACTAATTGCAAAAATTTAGAAGTCATCAAAAATCAAGCACTACGCGCATGCTCCTAGAGGGATAGATTGGTAGGAAAAGACCATTGCTCGTCCCCGACCGCCACTCATAAGGATGCACAAGCCAGGTACACTTCATGTTTCAAATTTGTTACACAACTTTAACCATACGTGCATGCTATGGGACTTGCTAACTTCAACACAAGCATTCTTTAAATTCATAATCCCCCAACTAGCATGACTTTAATGTCACTACCTCCATATCTCAAAACAATTATTAAGTATCAAATTGATCATAGCATCCAATTCACTCCCTATGATAGTTTTTATTATACCCAACTTGGATGCCTACCATTCTACGACCAATTTTATAACCATAGCAAATACCATGCTGTTCTAAAAGACTCTCAAAATAATATAAGTGAAGCATGATAGACTAGCAATTTCTACAAAATTAAGCCACCGCTGTGCTCTAAAAGATATAAGTGAAGCACTAGAGCAAAAACTATCAAGCTCAAAAGATATAAGTGAAGCACATAGCATATTCTAGCAAATTCAATCAAGTGGGCTTCTCCCAAAAGGTGTGTACAGCAAGAATGATTGTGGTAAACTAAAAATCAAAGACTAATATAATACACGACGCTCCAAGCAAAACACATATCATGTGGCGAATAAAAATATAGCTCCAAGTAAAGTTACCAATGAACGAAGACGAAAGAGGGGATGCCTTCCCGGGCATCCCCAAGCTTAGGATTTTGGCTATTATTGAATATCTTGGGGTGCCATGGGCATCCCCATTCTTAGGCTCTTGCCACTCCTTATTCCATAGTCCATCAAAGCTTTACCCAAAACTTGAAAACTTCACAACACAAAACTCAACAGGAAATCTTATAAGCTCCATTAGTGAAAGAAAATAAAACCACCGCATAAGGTACTATAATGAACTCATTATTTATTTATTTTGGTGTTAAACCTACTGTATTCCAAGTTCTCTATGGTTCATACCACTTAATACTAGCCATAGATGCATCAAAATAAGCAAACAACACACGAAAAACAAAATCTGTCAAAAACAGACAATCTATAGCAATCTGTAACTAATGCAAACTTCTGGAACTCTAAAAATCCTACCAAAATAGTAAGTCCTGGAGAATTTGTCTATTGATCAGCAGCAAAATAATCAACGCAAAAGAACGTTTGTGTGATTTAACAAAACTAATTTCATGCGTGCAAAGTTTCTGTTTTTCAGCAGAATCAAATCAACTATCATCATAGGTCATCCTATAGGTTCTACTTGGCACAAACACTAATTAAAACATAAAACACATCTAAACAGAAGGTAGAAGCAAAATTTATTACTAAACAGAAGCAAAAACAAAAAACACAAATAAAATTGGGTTGCCTGCCAAGTAGCGCTATCGTTTAACGCCCCTAGCTAGGCATAAAAGCGAAGATAGATCTAAGTAGTGCCATCTTTGGCACTCAATTCATAAGTAGCTCGCATGATCGATTCATAAGGTAATTTAACTATCTTTATTGGAAAGTGTTCCATGCCTTTATTTAATGGAAATTGGAATCTAATATTCCCTTCTTTCTTATCAATGATCGCACCAATCGTTGTAAGGAAAGGTCTACGAAGAATAATAGGGCAAGAAAGATTGCAATCTATATCAAGAATGATAAAATCTACAGGCACAAAATTTCTATTTGCAACAATGCGAACATCATTGATTCTTCCCATTGGTTTTTTAATGGTGGAATCCGCAAGGTGCAAATTTAACGAGCAATCATCAAGATAATGGAAACCTAGAATATCACAAAAGTTTTCGGAATCGTGGAAACACTAGCACCCAAATCACACAAAGCAAAACACTCAGGATCTTTAATTCTAATCTTTATAGTAGGTTCCCACTCATCATTAAGTTTTCTAGGTATAGAAACTTCCAAATTAAGTTTTTCATCATAAGATTGCATCAAGGCATCAACGATATGTTTGGTAAAAGCTTTATTTTGACTATAAGCATGAGGAGAATTAACAACAGATTGCAACAAGGAAATACAACCTTCTAAAGAACAATTATCGTAATCAAATTCCTTGAAATCCGAGATAGTGGGTTCAATACTATTTAAAGTCATGACCTCTCCAATCCCACTTTTACCAAATTTAGCATCAAGATCTAAAAACTTCGAATTCTCGGGACGCCTTCTAACTAAAGTTGACTCATCTCTAGTCCCATTATTATCAAGATTCGTATTGCAAAACAAAGATCTAATAGGAGACACATCAATAACTTTAAGATCTTCATCATTATTTTCATTGACACTAGAAGAACACGCCTTTACAAACCAATCTTTCTTAGCACGCAATCTAGCGGTTCTTTCCTTACACTCATCAATGGAAATTCTCTTGGATTTGAGAGACTCATTGATATCATGCTTAGGAGGAGTAGATCTAAGTTTAAGAGAATCAACATCAAGAAAAAGTCTATCAACGTTCCTAGCCAAATCATCAACTTTGAGCAATTTTTCTTCAAGCAAAGCATTAAAATTCTTTTGAGAATCATAAATTCTTTCACACTATTCTCAAAATCAGAGGGCATCTTATTAAAATTACCATAAGAATTATTGTAGGAATTTCTATAATTATTAGAGGAATTACTAGGGAACGGTCTAGAATTAAAGTTTCCTCTATAAGCATTGTTTCCAAAACTATTCCTACCAACAAAATTCACATCCATAGGTTCATTATTATTCTCAATCAAAGTAGCAAAGGCATATCATTGTGATCAAGAGGAGTATTTTTAGTAGCAAACAACTTCATAAGTTCATCCATCTTTCCACTCAAAACATTGATTTTTCTATAGCATGCACTTTTTTACTAGAAGATCTTTCGGTGTGCCATTGAGAATAATTAGCCATAATATTATCAAGAAGTTTCGTAGCATATCCTAACGTGATTTCCATACACGTGCCTCCCGCGGCCGAATCTAAAAGATTTCTAGAAGCAAAGTTCAAACTGGCATAAATTTTTTGTATGATCATCCATAAATTCAAACCATGAGTAGGGCAATTGTGAATCATCAATTTCATTCTTTACTAAGATTGGGCAACATGCTCATGATCAAGTTGTTTAAAATTCATAATATCGTTCCTAAGAGTGATGATCTTAGCGGGAGGAAAATACTTAGAGATAAAAGCATCTTTGCACTTGTTCCAAGAATCAATACTATTTTTAGGCAAAGACGAAAACCAAACTTTAGCATAATCTCTAAGTGAAAACGGAAATAACTTCAATTTAACAATATCATTATCCGTATCTTTCTTCTTTTGCATATCACACAAATCAACAAAGTTGTTTAGATGAGTAGCGGCATCTTCACTAGGAAGGTCGGCGAATTGATCTTTCATACCAAGATTCAACAAAGCAGTATTGATTTCACAAGACTCAACATCATTAAGAGGAGCAATCGGAGTACTAATGAAATCATTATTATTCGTATTGGAGAAATCGTATCTTTCTTCTTTTGCATATCACACAAATCAACAAAGTTGTTTAGATGAGTAGCGGCATCTTCACTAGAAAGGTCGGCGAATTGATCTTTCATAACAAGATTCAGCAAAGCAATATTGATTTCACAAGACTCAACATCATTAAGAGGAGCAATCGGAGTACTAAGGAAATCATTATTATTGGTATTGGAGAAATCACACAATTTGGTATTATCTTGCGCCATGGCAACAAGTAATCCAACACACAAGCAAACAGAAAAAGGCAAGTGAAAAAGAGAGGAGAAGATTGGGAAAGAGAGGGCGAACAAAACGGCAAGGGTGAAGTGGGGGAGAGGAAAAAGAGAGGCAAATGGCAAATAATGTAAATGCAGGGAGATGAGTTTGTGATGGGTACTTGGTATGTCTTGACTTGAGCGAAGACCTCCCCGGCAATGGCGCCAGAAATCCTTCTTGCTACGTCTTGAGCTTGCGTTGGTTTTCCTTGAAGAGGAAGGGGTGATGCAGCAATAGTAGCGTAAGTATTTCCCTCAGTTTTTGAGAACCAAGGTATCAATCCAGTAGGAGGCTCCTCAAAAGTCCCACGCACCTACACAAACAAACAAAGAACTCGCAACCAACACAATAAAGGGGTTGTCAATCCCTTCACGGCCACTTGCGAAAGTGAGATCTGATAGAGATAGTATGATAAGATAAATATATTTTTGGTATTTTATAATATAGATGCAAAAAGTAAAGATGCAAATAAAAGTAGATTGAAAGCTTATATGATAAAAGATAGACCCAGGGGCCATAGGTTTCACTAGTGGCTTCTCTCAAGATAGCATAAGTATTACGGTGGGTGAACAAATTACTGTCGAGCAATTGATAGAAAAGCGAACAATTATGAGATTATCTAGGCATGATCATGTATATAGGCATCACGTCCGCGACAAGTAAACCGACTACTGCCTGCATCTACTACTATTACTCCACACATCGACTGCTATCCAGCATGCATCTATTGTATTAAGTTCATAAGAACAGAGTAACACATTAAGAAAGATGACATGATGTAGAGGGATAAACTCATGCAATATGATATAAACCCCATCCTTTTATCCTCGATGGCAACAATACAATACGTGCCTTGCAACCCTTTCTGTCACTTGGTAAGGACACCGCAAGATTGAACCCAAAGATAAGCACTTCACCCATGGCAAGAAAGATCAATCTAGTAGGCCAAACCAAACTGATAATTCGAAGAGACTTGCAAAGATAACTCAATCATACATAAAAGAATTCAGAGAAGATTCAAATATTTCTCATAGATAAACTTGATCATAAACCCACAATTCATCGGATCTTGACAAACACACCGCAAAAAGAGTTTACATTGAATAGATCTCCACAAGAGAGGGGGAGAACATTGTTTTAAGATCCAATAAGAGAGAAGAAGCCATCTAGCTAATAACTATGGACCCGAAGGTCTGTGATAACCTACTCACAACTCGTCGGAGGGGCTATGGTGTTGATGTAGAAGCCCTCCGTGGTCGATTCCCCCTCCGGCGGAGCGCCAGCGAAGGCTCCAAGATGGGATCTCACGGATATAGAAGGTTACGGCTATGGAAATTGTTTTTCGTTGGCTACCTGGATGTTTTCGGGGTACGTGGGTATATATAGGAGGAAGAAGTACGTCGGTGGCCGCTTGTGGGGCCCAGGATACACGGGGCGCGCCCAGGAGGGGTGGGCGCGCCCTCCTATCTCCTGGCCGCCTCGTTTGCTTCTTGACTTGCACTCCAAGTTCTCCAGATCACGTTCGTTCCAAAAATCACGCTCCCAAAGGTTTCATCCATTTGGACTCCGTTTGATATTCCTTTGCTTCGAAATACTGAAATAGGCAAAAAAACAGCAATATGGGCTGGGCCTCCGGTTAGTAGGTTAGTCCCGAAAATGATATAAATATGTCAAATAAAGCCCGTAAACATCCAAAAGGGGTAATATAATAGCATGAAACAATCAAAAATTATAGATACGTTGGAATCGTATCACTCACCGGGAGCTTGTAGGTGTGCAAAAGGCGGCTCGAGGGAGGCTCGCAGATGCCGGAATTCGACGGCGAGGCAACAGTGCCCGAGGTTGAAGACGACGGGGATCCGAGGCTGTAGCGCTTCCCAGATCGCGCTACTTGCCGTAGTCGGCGCAAGTGATGACTACAGTACTCCTCGATGCCTTCGCGTGGCCCGGGGAGGTCGTCGGCCACGACCACGAGGAGGCGGCAGGGGCGGCCGCGTCGGGTGGGCACAGGGGAGGAAGGAAAGAAGGGGAAGAAGGGGATCTGGAGGAGGGAGGCGAGGTAGATATTTGTGCGAGGGGGAGATGACGAGGCCGAGGGAGGGGAGCCCGAGGGATTGGCCTTATCCCCTCGGGGTGTCGCCGGCGAGGATCTCCGGCGGGGACTCGTCCCCTGTAGCGACGGGGTCGCTTGAACAGAAGGCAACCGGCCATCCCGGCTGGTCGCGGCCAGCTGGGCCAAGAGGCCTAGTTAGGCCAGGAGGGTTTCTTTTTCTTTGCTTCTTTTCTTTTTCTTATTTTTCTTTTTACAGTTTTAGTTTTCTTTTATTTTTGAATAGAAATTAGCTTTATAAAATATAGTAACAACATCTAAATTGGATTTACTAGTTATACCACTGCACATTTAGTTTGAGGTTCAAATAAAATAGTTTAATATTTTTATAACTTAAAAGGAATTTAATAATTCTTTTTAGCCACTGTTATATTCACAAAAGGGCATCTAAATACTTTACAAAGTGATGGGTCACAACCATAATTAGTTATGGAATATTTGCCACACTTTGAACATTTTAATTCACATGTTTGAGAAATTTGAATTTTGAACCATTTTGAATCTAAACGAGATTAGCAATAAAAAAATGATGATGTGGCATCATTAGCCGAGAATTAATGTAGCTTAATTATCCGGGCATTACAAAATCCTTCTTGCTACCTCTTGAGCACTACGTTGGTTTTCCCTTGAAGAGGAAAGGGTGATGCAGCAAAGTAGTGTAAGTAGTTCCCTCAGTTTTCGAGAACCAAGGTATCAATCTAGTAGGAGGCTACACGCAAGTCCCTCGTACCTACACAAACAAACAAGAACCTTGCAACCAACGCGATAAAGGGGTTGTCAATCCCTTCACGGCCACTTGCGAAAGTGAGATCCGATAGAGATAATAAGATAAGATAAATATTTTTGGTATTTTCATGATATAGATTGGAAAGTAAAGACTGCAATATAAAGTAGATTAGAAACTTATATGATGGAAAATAGACCCGGGGGCCATAGGTTTCACTAGTGGCTTCTCTCATGATAGCATAGGTATTACGGTGGGTGAACAAATTACTGTTGAGCAATTGATAGAAAAGTGCATAGTTATGAGAATATCTAGGCATGATCATGTATATAGGCATCACGTCCGCAACAAGTAGATCGAAACGATTCTGCATCTACTACTATTACTCCACACATCGACCGCTATCCAGTATGCATCTAGAGTATTAAGTTCATAAGAACAGAGTAACGCATTAGGCAAGATGACATGAAGTAGAGGGATAAACTCAAGCAATATCATATAAACCCCATCTTTTTATCCTCGATGGCAACAATACAATACGTGCCTTGCTGCCCCTTCTGTCTGGGAAAGGACACCGCAAGATTGAACCAAAATCTAAGCACTTCTCCCATTGCAAGAAAGATCAATCTAGTAGGCCAAACCAAACTGATAATTCGAAGAGACTTGAACCAATCATACATAAAAGAATTCAGAGGAGATTCAAATATTTCTCATAGATAAACTTGATCATAAATCCACAATTCATCGGATCTCGACAAACACTCCCCAAAAAGAGTTTCATCGAATAGATATCCAAGAAGATCGAGGAGAACTTTGTATTGAGAATCAAAGAGAGAGAAGAAGCCATCTAGCTAATAACTATGGACCCGAAGGTCTGTGGTAAACTACTCGCAACTCATCGGAGAGGCTATGGTGTTGATGTAGAAGCCCTCCATGATCGATTCCCCCTCTGGCGGAGTGCCAAAAAAGGCTCCAAGATGGGATCTCCCGGGTATAGAATGTTTCAGCGGTGAAAATAGGGTTTCGTGGTGCTCCTGGATGTTTTCGGGGTACGTAGATATATATAGGCGAAGGAAGTCGGTCAGGGGAGCCACTAGGGGGCCACGAGGGTGGGGGCACGCCCACCCCCCTAGGGCATGCCCTGGACCCTCGTGGCCGCCTCGTTTACTTCTTGACGTGCACTCCAAGTCTCCTGGATTGCATTTGTTCCAAAAATAACTCTCTCGAAGGTTTCATTCCGTTTGGACTCCGTTTGATATTCCTTTTCTGCGAAACACCAAAATAGGCAAAAAACAGCAATTTGGGCTGGGCCTCCGGTTAATTGGTTAGTCCCAAAAATGATATAAAAGTGATTAGTAAAGCCCATAAACATCCAAAACAGGTAATATAATGGCATGGAACAATAAAAAATTATAAATACGTTGGAGACGTATCACGCAGCCGCTTCATCGCCAACTTCCAGGGCACTCGCGACCGTCCACCGGCCGCGGGCGACCTGCGCCGCGTCAAGCAGCAACCTGGAGAGACCCTGCATAAGTATATCCAGCGCTTCAACAATGTTCACCTCAAGATTCCCAAGGTGTCTGACGAAGCCATCATCTCCGCATTCACCGATGGTGTCCGTGATGTCAAGATGAAGGAGGAGCTAGCCATCCATGAGGATCTCTGCACCGCTCTGGAGATGTTCAACATGGCGAACAAGTGTGCAAGGGCTAAGGAGGGACGCCTCTCCCTTCTCGAGCTCCCTGATGCTGATCCAGAAGAAAAGAAGACCAACACCAAGGACACAAAGCGCAAGGGGCCAGCCGTGCTTGCGGCCGAGCCAGAGACCAAGCGCGGCAGCGACCACCCCGAGTCATCCAAGGGCAAGCGGTCGTTCTGCGCCTTCCAAAACGTCTACATTCACAACACCAGCGACTGCTAGGAGCTCAGGATCTCCGCGACGGGCACCACGGTCGACGCCCTGAGCGCAACAATCGAGGGTACGGTCGTGGAGGTGGCCGAGGTGGAGGATGCTGGGATGGACGCGACCGCCGTCAGGAGTGGCATGACCAGCCTTGTGAGGACCGCTGGCAGGACCAGCGTCGTGAGGGCAACTGGAGGGAGCAGCCTCATGAGGACCGCCCTTAGGGCAACACAACTTTGCCTCCTCTTCCTCCACCGCCAAGAAGGAACGAAGATCACCACCAGGACGAGGGGGCTGGGGGCTTCCAGGCGCCTCGGGCCATCGCCTGCATCTTGGGCGGCTCACAGGCCCCGGCTTCCCACCGTGTCTTCAAGCAGTTTGCGCGAGAGGTGAATGCGTCGCTCCCCAAGCCTGAAGCAACTCGCCCTCTCAAGTGGTCCAAGTGCGCCATCACCTTCGACTCCTCAGACCGGCTCAAGTGCATGATCACAGCTGGCGTGCTCCCAATGCTCTGATCCCCCATCATCAGCAACATGACCGTCACCAAGAACCTCATAGATGGCAGAGTAGGGCTCAACATTCTCTCCATTCAGACGTTCGACACGCTCCAGGTGTCGTACTACCAGCTGCACCCCACCAAGCCATTCTCAGGAGTGACCAACGGATCAACACATCCAATCGGGCAAGTTTGCCTCCCTGTCACCTTCGGCAAGCGCAACAACTACCGCACCGAGCTTATCGACTTTGACGTCGCCGACATCCGCCTGCCCTACAACGCCATCCTAGGGTACCCAGCACTGGCCAAGTTCATGGCGGCCACACACCACGGCTACAACGTCCTCAAGATGCCAGGAAGCAGACGACATCGCCAAAAGAGCCTCTCGCAGGCTCCCTCAGGAGCCAGAGGTGCTAGAGGAGTGGCTCTTCAAGCCATCTGCGACCCCGCACGTGATGACTCCAGCACCACCTTAGGAGGACTTTCCACAGGCACCCGAGACGGGTGCTCCAGCCTGTGGTCACCCCGCAGGAGCCCGCTTGCTGCACGCGCTCGAGCCTCAGGAGGGCTGCTGGACCGAAGAGTTCAAGGCGTACTTGCTTCAAGGGACCCTGCCAGCGAAGGAGGAGGACGCTAGGCGCGTGGCCCGTCAGGCCACCGCGTACTGCATCAAGGAAGGTGAGTTATATCGCAGGAGGCCCAATGATGTTTTGTTGCGGTGCCAGGGAATAGGGGCTCGATCTACTGGCGGACATACATGGTGGGGACTGCGGGCATCACTCCTCGTCGTGCACCCTGGTGGGAAAGGCGTTCCGCAGTGGCTTCTACTGACCCACCTTGCTCAACAACGCTACAGAGCTGGTGCGCTCTTGTGAAGCATGCCAGTTTCACGCCAAGGAGATCCATCAGCCCGCTTAGGGCCTCCAAACGATCCCGCTCACATGGCCGTTTGTGGTCTGGGGGCTGGACATCTTGGGTCCATTCCCTTGGGCGCCAGGGGGCTATCGATACCTCTACATCGCCATCGACAAGTTCACCAAGTGGGCGGAGGTAGAAGCCGTGCACACCATCCCAGCTGGATCAGCCGTCAAGTTCATCAAGGGAATCGTGAGCCGATTTGGGGTCCCCAATGGCATCATCACCGACAACGGCTCGCAGTTCACCAGCAACCTTTTCAAAACATATTGTGCTAACCATGGAACGCAGATCTGCTACGCCTCAGTAGCACACCCACGGAGCAATGGAAAGGTGCAAGGGCCAATGCGGAAGTCCTGAGGGGCCTCAAGACCCGCACCTTCAAGAAGAAGATCGAGGCCTGCGGCAGGGGCTAGCTCGACGAGCTGCAGTGTGTGTTGTGGTCCATCCGCACCACTGCGACCAAGCCAACAGGAGAAACGCCATTCTTCCTCGTCTACGGAGCAGAAGCGGTTCTCCCTCACGAGGTCAAGCGTCGCTCCACGCGGGTCCTGGCGTTTGATGAAACACAGTAGGACGCCATGCGGAGGATAGATCTCGTGCTGGGGGAGGAACGCCACCGTCAAGCCTCGATCCGATCAGCGAGGTACCAACAGGCGCTGCGGTGGTACCATTGCTGCATCTCTGCTCCAGGACGTTAGAGGTGGGCAATCTCGTCCTGTGGCAGGTGCTCTCCAGGGAGGGGCTGCATAAGCTCTCTCCCATGTGGGAGAGCCCGTTTAGGATTGCCCGTGTCTCTAGGCCTGGCGCCGCGCGCTTGGAGACACAGGACGGGCTCCCCATCCAGAACGCCTGGAATATCCAGCACCTCCGGAAGTTCTACCCCTGAAGAAAGGCTTCGGCCTGTGAAGCAAGGCTCCGGCCTGTGAAGGTCTCCACTCGTGACACTCTCACATAATAATGAGTGAGGTTGTACACGACCCGGAGTCTCCTGAGAGTCGCCCTGGGGCCTTGATACGTCTCCAACATATCTATAATTTTTGACTGTTCCATGCTATTATATTACTCCCTTTGGATGTTTATGGGCTTTATTTTACACATCTATATAATTTTTTGGACTAACCTACTAACCGGAGGCCCAGCCCGTATTCCTGTTTTTTTTTTGCCTATTTCAGTATTTTGAAGAAAAGGAATATCAAACGGGGTCCAAACGGAATGAAACCTTCGGGAGCATGATTTTTGGAACGAACGTGATGCAGAGGACTTGGAATGCAAGTCAAGAAGCAGCCGAGGCGGCCACGAGACAGGAGGGCGCGCCCACCCCCTCTAGGCGCGCCCCCTATCTCGTGGTCCCCTCGGGCGGCCACCGACGTACTCCTTCCTCCTATATAATCCTACGTACCCCGAAAACATCAAGAGATCCAAGGAAACACAATTTCCACCACCGTAACCTTCTGTATCCGCGAGATCCCATCTTGGAGCCTTCGTCGGCGCTCCGCCGAGGGGGAATCGACCATGGAGGGCTTCTACATCGACACCATAGCCCCTCCAATGAGTTGTGAGTAATTTACCACAGACCTTCGGGTCCATAGTTATTAGCTAGGTGGCTTCTTCTCTCTTTTTGGCTCTCAATACAATGTTATCCCCCTCTCTTGTGGAGATACATTCGATGTAAACTCTTTTTGCGGTGTGTTTGCCGAGATCCGATGAATTGTGGGTTTATGATCAAGTTTATCTATGAGAAATATTTGAATCTCCTCTGAACACTTTTATGTATGATTGAGTTATCTTTGCAAGTCTCTTTGAATGATCAGTTTAGTTTGGCCTACTAGATTGATCTTTCTTTCCATGGGAGAAGTGCTTAGCTTTGGGTTCAATCTTGCGTGTCCTTACCCAGTGACAAAAAGGGTTGCAAGGCACGTATTGTATTGTTGCCATCGAGGATAAAAAGATGGGGTTTATATCATATTACATGACTTTATCCCTCTACATTATGTCATCTTGCTTAATGTGTTACTCTGTTCTTTATGAACATAATACTCTAGATGCAGGAAGGATTCGGTCGATGTGTGGAGTAATAGTACTAGATGCAGGCAGGTGTCGGTCTACTTGTCGCAGACGTGATGCCTATATACATGATCATGCCTAGATAATCTCATAATTATTCGCTTTTCTATCAATTGCTCGACAGTAATTTGTTCACCCACCGTAATACTTATGCTATCTTGAGACAAGCCTCTAGTGAAACCTATGTCCCCCGAGTCTATCTTTTATCATATAAGCTTTCAATCTACTTTTATTTCCATCTTTACTTTTTGCAGCTATATTATAAAATACCAAAATTATATTTATCTTGTCATACTATCTCTATCAGATCTCACTTTCGCAAGTGGCCGTGAAGGGATTGACAACCCCTTTATTGCGTTGGTTGTGAGTTCTTTGTTCGTTTGTGTAGATGCGTGGGACTTTTGAGGAGCCTCCTACTGGATTGATACCTTGGTTCTCAAAAATTGAGGGAAATACTTATGCTACTATTGTTGCATCACCCTTTCCTCTTCAAGGAAAACCAACGCAAGCTCAAGACGTAGCAAGAAGGATTTCTGGCGCCGTTGCTGGGGAGGTATTCGCTCAAGTCTAGACATACCAAGTACCCATCACAAACTCATCTCCCTTGCATTTACATTATTTTCCGTTTGCCTCTCATTTTCCTCTCCCCCAGTTCACCCTTGCCGTTTTATTCGCCCTCTCTTTCTCAATCTCCTCCTCTCTCTTTCGCTTGCCTTTTTCTGTTTGCTTGTGTGATGGATTACTTGTTGCCATGGTGCAAGATAATACCAAATTGTGTGATTTCTCCAATGCAAATAATAATGATTTCCTTAGTACTCCGATTGCTCCTCTTAATGATGTTGAGTCTTGTGAAATCAATACCGTTTTGCTGAATCTTGTTATGAAAGATCAATTCGCCGGCCTTCCTAGTGAAGATGCCGCTACTCATCTAAACAACTTTGTTGATTTGTGTGATATGCAAAAGAAGAAAGATACGGATAATGATATTGTTAAATTGAAGTCATTTCTGGTTTCCCTTAGAGATCGTGCTAAAGTTTAGTTTTCGTCTTTGCCTAAAAATAG
Source organism: Triticum aestivum (assembly GCF_018294505.1). Taxonomy (NCBI): domain Eukaryota; kingdom Viridiplantae; phylum Streptophyta; class Magnoliopsida; order Poales; family Poaceae; genus Triticum; species Triticum aestivum. The sequence goes on along the minus strand of NC_057813.1, from coordinate 422,066,354 downwards.
TATTGATTCTTGGAACAAGTGCAAAGATGCTTATATCTCTAAGTATTTTCCTCCCCCTAAGATTATCACTCTTAGGAACAATATTATGAATTTTAAACAACTTGATCATGAGCATGTTTCCCAATCTTGGGAAAGAATGAAATTGATGATTCGCAATTGCCCTACTCATGGTTTGAATTTATGGATGATCATACAAAAATTTTATGCCGGTTTGAACTTTGCTTCTAGAAATCTCTTAGATTCGGCCGCGGGAGGCACGTTTATGGAAATCACATTAGGAGATGCTACAAAACTTCTTGAAAATATTATGGCTAATCATTCTCAATGGCACACCGAAAGATCTTCTAGTAAAAAAGTGCATGCTATAGAAGAAATCAATGTTTTGAGTGGAAAGATGGATGAACTTATGAAATTGTTTGCTACTAAGAATACTCCTCTTGATCCCAATGATATGCCTTTGTCTACTTTGATTGAGAATAATAATGAATCTATGGATGTGAATTTTGTTGGTAGGAATAGTTTTGGTAACAATGCTTATAGAGGAAACTTTAATGCTAGACCGTTCCCTAGTAATTCCTCTAATAATTATGGAAATTCCTACAATAATTCTTATGGTAATTTTAATAAGATGCCCTCTGATTTTGAGAATGTTGTGAAAGAATTTATGATTTCTCAAAAGAATTTTAATGATTTGCTTGAAGAAAAATTGCTCAAAGTTGATGATTTGGCTAGGAACGTTGATAGACTTTCGCTTGATGTTGATTCTCTTAAAATTAGATCTTCTTCTCCTAAGCATGATATCAACGAGTCTCTCAAAGCAATGAGAATTTCCATTGACGAGTGCAAGGAAAGAACCGCTAGATTGCATGCTAAGAAAGTTTGCTTTGTAAAGGCGTGTTCTTCTAGTTTCAATGAAAATAATGATGAAGATCTTAAAGTTATTGATGCGTCTCCTATTAGATCTTTGTTTTGCAATATGAATGTTGATAATAATGGGACTAGAGATGAGTCAACTTTAGTTAGAAGGCATCCTAAGAATTCGGAGTTTTTAGATCTTGATGCTAAATTTGGTAAAAGTGGGACTGGAGAGGTCATGACTTTAAATAGCATTGAACCCACTATCTCGGATTTCAAGGAATTTAATTATGATAATTGGTCTTTAGAAGGTTGTATTTCTTTGTTGCAATCCGTTGTTAATTCTCCTCATGCTTATAGTCAAAATAAAGCTTTTACCAAACATATTGTTGATGCCTTGATGCAATCTTATGATGAAAAACTTAATTTGGAAGTTTATATACCTAGAAAACTTAATGATGAGTGGGAACCTACTATAAAGATTAGAATTAAAGATCATGAGTGTTTTGCTTTGTGTGATTTGGGTGCTAGTGTTTCCACGATTCCGAAAACTTTATGTGATATTCTAGGTTTTCATGATCTTAATGATTGCTCTTTAAATTTGCAGCTTGCGGATTCCACCATTAAAAAGCCAATGGGAAGGATCAATGATGTTCTCATTGTTGCAAATAGAAATTTGGTGCCCGTAGATTTTATCGTTCTTGATATAGATTGCAATCTTTCTTGCCCTATTATTCTTGGTAGACCTTTCCTTAGAACGATTGGTGCGATTATTGATACGATGGAAGGGAATATTAGATTCCAATTTCCATTAAGAAAAGGCATGGAGCACTTTCCAAGAAAGAAAGTCAAATTACCTTATGAATCTATCATGCGAGCTACTTATGAATTGAGTGCCAAAGATGGCACTACTTAGATCTATCTTCGCTTTTATGCCTAGCTAGGGGCGTTAAACGATAGCGCTAATTGGGAGGCAACCCAATTTTCTTTGTGTTTTTTTGTTTTTGTTGCTGTTTAGTAATAAATTCTGCATCTACCTTCTGTTTATATGTGTTTTTATCTTTTAATTAGTGTTTGTGCCAAGTAGAACCTATAGGATAACCTATGATGATAGTTGATTTGATTCTGCTGAAAAATAGAAATTTTACGCGCACGAAATTAGTTTTGTTAAATCACAGAAACGTGATTTTGCGTTGATGCTTTTTTCTGCTCATCAATAGATAAATTGTCCAGGACTTCCTATTTTGGTAGGATTTTTAGAGTTCCATAAGTTTGCTTTAGTTACAGATTGCTACGGACTATTCTGTTTTTGACAGATTCTGTTTTTCGTGTGTTGTTTGCTTATTTTGATGCATCTATGAATAGTAAAATAGTTTATAAACCATAGATAAGTTGGAATACAGTAGGTTTAACACCAAAATAAATAAAGAATGAGTTCATTACAGTATGTTATGTGGTGGTTTTGTTTTCTTTCACTAACGGAGCTTATAAGATTTCCTGTTGAGTTTTGTGTTGTGAAGTTTTCATGTTTTGGGTAGAGCTTTGATGGACTATGGAATAAGGAGTGGCAAGAGCCTAAGCTTGGGGGTGCCCATGGCACCCCAAGATATTCAAGGATAGCCAAAAGCCTAAGCTTGGGGATGCCCCGGGAAAGCATCCCCTCTTTCGTCTTCGTTCATTGGTAACTTTACTTGGAGCTATATTTTTATTCGCCACATGATATGTGTTTTGCTTGGAGCGTCGTGTATTATATTAGTCTTTTCTTTTTATTTTACCACAATCATCCTTGTTGTACACACCTTTTGAGAGAAGCCCACTTTATTAGAATTTGCTAGAATACTCTATGTGCTTCACTTATATCTTTTGAGCTTGATATTTTTTGCTCTAGTGCTTCACTTATATCTTTTAGAGCACGGCGGTGGTTTAATTTTGAAGAAATTGCTAGTCTCTCATGCTTCACTTATATCTTTTTGAGAGTCTTTTAGAACAGCATGGTATTTGCTATGGTTACAAATATGTTCCTAGAATGACGAGCATCCAAGTTGGGTATAATAAAAACTATCATAGGAAGTGAATTGGATGCTATGATCAATTTGTTGCTTGATAAATGTTTTGAGATATAAAGGTAGTAATGTTAGGGTCATGCTAGTGGGTAATTATGAAATTGATAAATACTTTTGTTAAAGTTGGCAAGTCTCGTAGCATGCACGTATGGTAAAAGTTGTGTGACAAATTTGTTGCATGAGGTGCTCTTTTGATTGTCTTCCTTATGAGTGGCAGTCGGGACGAGCGATGGTCTTTTCCTACCAATCTATCCCTCTTGGGGCATGTGTAGTAGTACTTTGCTTCAAGGGCTAAGTAGACTTTTTCAATAAGTATATGAGTTCTTTATGAGTAATGTGAGTCCAAGGATATATGCACACTCATCCTTCCACTTTGCTAGCCTCTATTACTACCGGGCAACTTTCACCGGTATCATAAACCCTTTATTTACCTTCCTCGAAACAGCCACCATACCTACCTATTATGGCATTTCCGTAGCCATTCCGACATATATCGTCATGCAACTTTCCACCGTTCCGTTTACTATGACACACTTCATCATTGTCATATTTCTCTTTGCATGATCATGTAGTTGGCATTGTATTTGTGGCAAGGCCACCTTCATAATTTTCATACATGTCACTCTTGATTCATTGCATATCCCGGTACACCGCCGGAGGCATTCATATAGAGTCATATCTTGTTCTAGCTTTGAGTTGTAATTCTTGAGTTGTAAATCCATAGAAGTGTGATGATCTCAGTGAGGAAAGGATGATGAAGACTATGATTCCCCCACAAGTCGGGATGAGACTTCGGACTTTACAAACAGAAAAAAAAAGAGAAAAAAAGAGAAAGGCCAAAAAAGGGAAAGGCCAAAGAAAGAAAAAAAAAGAGAAAAAGAAAAAAAAGAAAAGAAAGAAAAAACAAAATGAGAGAAAAAGAGAGAAGGGACAATGCTACTATCTCTTTTCCACACTTGTGCTTCAAGTAGCACCATGATCTTCACGATAGAGAGTCTCCTATGTTGTCACTTTCATATACTAAGTGGGAATTTTTCATTACAAAACTTGGCTTGTATATTCCAATGATGGGCTTCCTCAAAATGCCCCAGGTCTTCGTGAGCAAGCGAGTTGGATGCACACCTACTTAGTTTCTTTTGTTGAGCTTTCATATATTTATAGCTCTAGTGCATCCCTTGCATGGCAATCCCTACTCACTCACATTGATATCTATTGATGGGCATCTCCATAGCCCGTTGATACACCTAGTTGATGTGGGACTATCTTCTACCTCTTTTTGTCCTCACAACCACCATCTTTTACCACCTTAGTGCTATGTCCATGGCTTACGCTCATGTATTGCGTAAGAGTTGAAAAAAGCTGAAGCGTGTTAAAAAGTATGAAACAATTGCTCGGCTCGTCACTGGGGTTGTGCATGATGGGAGTATTCTGTGTAATGAAAATGAAGCATGGCCTAACTATGTGATTTTGTAGGGATAAGCTTTCTTTGGCTATGCTATTTTGATAGGACATGATTATTTGTTAGTATGCTTTGAAGCATTATTATTTTTATGTTCTATAAGCTTTTATCTTGAATCATTTGGATCTGAACATTCATGCCACAATAAAGAAAAATACATTGAGAATTATGCTAGGTAGCATTCCACATCAAAAATTCTGTTTTTATCATTTACCTACTTGAGGACGAGCAGGAATTAAGCTTGGGGATGCTTGATACGTCTCCAACGTATCTATAATTTTTGATTGTTCCATGCTATTATATTACCCCTTTTGGATGTTTATGGGCTTTATTTTACACATTTATATCATTTTTTGGACTAACCTACTAACCGGAGGCCCAGCCCGTATTGCTGTTTTTTTGCCTATTTCAGTATTTCAAAGAAAAGGAATAACAAACGGAGTCCAAACGGAATGAAACCTTCAGGAGCATGATTTTGGGAACGAACGTGTTCCAAAGGACTTGGAGTGCAAGTCAAGAAGCAGCCGAGGCGGCCACGAGATAGGAGGGCGCGCCCACCCCCTCTGGGCGCGCCCCCCTATCTCGTGGGCCCCTCGGGTGGCCACCGACGTACTTCTTCCTCCTATATAAGCCTATGTACCCCGAAAACATCCAGAGAGCCAACGAAACATAATTTCCACCACCGTGACCTTCTGTATCCGCGAGATCCCATCTTGAAGCCTTCGCTGGCGCTCTGCCGGAGGGGGAATCGACCACGAGGGCTTCTACATCAACACCATATCCCCTCCGATGAGTTGTGAGTAGTTTACCATAGACCTTCGGGTCCATAGTTATTATCTAGATAGCTTCTTCTCTCTTTTTGGATCTCAATACAATGTTCTCCCCCTCTCTTGTGGAGATCTATTTGATGTACACTCTTTTTGCAGTGTGTTTGTCGCGATCCGATGAATTGTGGGTTTATGATCAAGTTTATCTATGAGAAATATTTGAATCTCCTCTGAAGTATTTTATGTATGATTGAGTTATCTTTGCAAGTCTCTTTGAATTATCAGTTTGGTTTGGCCTACTAGATTGATCTTTCTTGCCATGGTACACGTGCTTAGCTTTGGGTTCAATCTTGCGGTGTCCTTACCCAGTGACAGAAAGGATTGCAAGGCACGTATTGTATTGTTGCCATCGAGGATAAAAAGATGGGGTTTATATCATATTGCATGAGTTTATCCCTCTACATCATGTCATCTTGGTTAAGGCGTTACTCTATTCTTTATGAACTTAATACTCTAGATGCAGGCAGGAGTCGCTCGATGTGTGGAGTTATAGTAGTAGATGCAGGCAGGAGTCGGTCTACTTGTTGCGGACGTGATGCCTATATACATGATCATGCCTAGATAATCTCATAATTATTCACTTTTCTATCAATTGCTCGACAGTAATTTGTTCACCCACCATAATACTTATGCTATCTTGAGAGAAGCCTCTAGTGAAACCTATGGCTCCCGGGTCTATCTTTTATCATATAAGCTTTCAATCTACTTTTATTTGCATCTTTACTTTTTGCATCTATATTATAAAATACCAAAAATATATTTATCTTATCATACTATCTCTTTCAGATCTCACTTTCGCAAGTGGCCGAGAAGGGCTTGACAACCCCTTTATTGCGTTGGTTGCGAGTTCTTTGTTCGTTTGTGTAGGTGCATGGGACTTTTGAGGAGCCTCCTACTGGATTGATACCTTGGTTCTCAAAAACTGAGGGAAATACTTACGCTACTATTGCTGCATCACCCTTTCCTCTTCAAGGAAAACCAACGCAAGCTCAAGACGTAGCAGGCCTCATGGGGGCTCCCTCCCACGTCCTGGTGGCAGCACTTAGCTCTGCGCTGGTGAGAAGACTAGATTAGGTGCCGGACGCAACTGTTCATTTGCTTTCTGAAGTTGCTTGCAGTTTTTTAGTAGTCTTTCAATGGATTTGGTATTCTCGAACGCTAGTTCCTCGAGTTGTGTTTTCTCCTAAGCTGCTTTTGTCTAAGGACGTGAGAGAGGTGGCAGTCGCCCGCCACTTCTCCTCGCGCTCCTCGCGTGTGGGGCTAGGTAGGTGTGTGCGCCCAGGGCTTGCCTTTGCGCACACACACCACGCCGAACCCCATTATTTTGGCTTCATCCTCGCGAGGAACCCTCGATCGAGTCCAGTGGCGCCAACACCCCTCATGTCCGTGCCCCCCGGGCAGCGCGACGCGGTGCATCACGTCGAAACTAACCTATGGCAGGGGGCTTGCATAAGGGGGAGCAAGCCGCTAGACAAATTTTCTCTTCCTTCAAAGGCAGCTCTGCCCTGCTGCGGCTCCTAAGGGTGCAAGGTGTACCTCCTGAGGGCACAGGGCGTATCTCCTGGGGGCCCTGTCAAGTACCTAAGGTCAGGTTCTCATGAGGCGGAGGACGACTGCACATACCAAGCTAAGCCTTCCTACCTTAATCCGCTCAAATTGCAAACACTATAGAACAGCATCAAGATGGCAATTATAACATAAAAAGGCATAGCAGCAACCGTTCATTACACGCCCCAGTAGGGTACATTCTTTTTTTCGGATTGCAGGAGAAAGGAAAAGCTAAACAAAGAGGGCCCGAAAGCGTACAAGCTTGGCACCAGCGCCGCATCCTCAAGCAGCGCCTCAAGGTAGCTCGACGCTCCACCAGTTCTTCCATAGGAGATCTGGGGCCACTGACCTTGAGTCCAAGTTCGCCGGCCCCCAGCTTCACGCCGGGCTCCTCTCTAGCTTCACTGCAGCGCTACGGAAGGACAAACCACCGGCGTCCTCGACACGAGCACAACGACGCGGAGGCCAGTCATAGCCACCGCTGCTCGAGCTCTCAACCGAGGAAGATCTGCCGCCATGGGAGGAGGTGCGCGCATCGCCAAGGCCGAGCTCACTGTTGCCACCATCGTCGTCGCTGCTGTCCTTCGGACAGCACCCCACGCCGCGACCGTCCCTCCTGAACACCCCCACATAGAGGGTCGCCAGGCCTTCATATTTGAAGTGGAGGGTGCACCTTCCGCCCAGGCCGTGCGCACGGGCGTAGGTCTGCCAGCCGCGGGCCAGTACCACGCTGCTAGAGGCGGAGACCTCGGTACCAACCCACGAAGCTCTGTTGTAGCACCCGTCAGCATGCAGCCAGAGGCCATCAAGCCCTGAAGAAGGAAGCTCGCCGGAGAAGAAGTGTGGGAACCGGAGTGAGGTGCCAGCCGGGCTCTCCGACCACACCATGAACTCAGGGAGCCCCTCCAGCGAGGAAAAGTGCGGCTGAGGCGTGCGCATGATTACGTCGCTCCTCCCTTCATCATGGGGGCTACTCTAAAACCGGTGGCCCCCACCGCGGGAAGAGGTGCCATCGTGGGCACCTAGAGCAACGCTGCCTCTGGGGGGCGCACGCCCGCGCCCCCTGGATGCTGCCGGAGGGACCATAGGGAGATCGCGGGGACGGCCACGACCCCTCTTGGGAGGAGGAGAGGCTGGCCCCTCCTTGGAGGCCTTCCCCTTCTCGGCCGCTCAAAACCTCTTCGGCGACGCCATGGTACCGAGACGGAGAGGAGAGAAGCAGGCGGGAGCAAGACAAAAGAGAGATGGGCAGGGGCTCCACCCGCTCGCACATTTATAGCCGGGAGAAGGGAAATCGTCGGCCTCCCACGATTTCCAGTAATGATGATCCTCTCAGCATGCAGCATGCATTTGTTAAGTCGAGCAGTTGCCGAGGCAGCATTGGGAAGCGGAGCCGCCCACGTCCAATTAATCGCCACGCGTCATCAAGGCCGCAACCGGTTAGGGCCTGCGGCGCTGCGCACTTGCCCTTTGGCTTCGCCTAGGAGCCAAGTCCGAGCGCGCCTTGGGCCCGGGGGCTACTATCGGCATCCTGGATTCGGGGTTATCTAGCCCTGCCTGCCTGCGGCCCACTGCGTGACTCCATCGACGGCCTGGTACGGCCTGGTATCAACAGTAGCACCACAAGACCCATGCGAGGGGCCAAACCTCACGAGGCGGACGATGCCAAGACCCCCGAAGGAAGTGGCCTCCTCAGGAGGGCTCTTGAGGGGCGGAGAGTTCTATGCAAGCTACCTCACGAGGCTCAGCTAATGTGAGCCATGACGACCAAGGCCAGGCGAGCGCCAGGCGGGTGCAGAGTGTAGGTTTCCTCTTTGGTGCAAGGGAGGCAAGCCACAGGCGCAGTCCCGAGGAATCAGCCAAAGGTTTCCATTCTGGTGCAACAAGACCAAGACCACCAGGACGGCAGGACAGAGGTCATCAACAAGCCTACCGCAGCGTCACGACCAGAGGCTTTTCGCAGGAGAAGACTACTTTTGTCAGGATAGACTGTACTACTTGTCCCCTTTCAAATCCCGCCGTTGTGGAATCCCTTCCCTCTCATATTTGGGAAGAGGACCAAGGCCACTATATATAGGACCTAGCCACCACCATAGAAAGGGATCGAGATCAGAACAAGGAGAGCACCACACCAGCTCAAGAACACCTCACCTCCTGAGGCCTGTTCATCCACTGTACTAGTTCATCCATAGCCCCTCGAGGCAATCCACCACACCACACTGAATTAGGGTATTACACCACAACGGTGGCCCGAACCAGTATAAATCTCTGTATCTTTGTGTCTCTTTGAGCTCGACACGCTACGATTAGGAGGATCGCGAGTAGGCAGGCTGGCAGGTTGAGATCTCCACACGCACCCCAGAGTTTGAACCTCTCACGCGTTGCTGGATCCCTAAATCCGACAACATGTATTCCTTAAATAGTCATACGTGCTTATGGAAAAGAACTAGCATGACATCTTTTGTCCTACCCTCCCGTGGCAGTGGGGTCCATAAGGAAACTAAGGGATATTAAGGCCTCCTTTTAATAAACAATCGGAACAAAGCATTAACACATAGTGAATACATGAGCTCCTAAAACTAATGTAATCACTGGAAAGAATCCCAATTATTGTCACCTTGGGGTATGCGGATCATAACACGTAGCAGGTGCATATAACTTGCATGGTAGGATCAAGAACACAAATACATTCATGAAAACAAAAATGGTCCATATATGAAATCATGGCACTCGGGCCCTAGTGACAAGCATTTAGCATAACAAAGTCATTGCAACATCAATCTCAGAACATAGTGGATACTAGGGATCAAGCCTTAACAAAACTCACTCCATTACATGATAAATCTCATTCAACCCATCACCGTCCCACAAGCCTATGAAGGAATTACTCACACCCGGTGATAAGCATCATGAAATTGGTGATGGAAGAAGGTTGATGATGACGACGACACTGAATCCCCCTCTCCGGAGCCCAAAACGGACTCTAGATCAGCCCTCCTTATGAAGAAAAGGAGGTGGCGGCGGTGTCGTGTCATAAAACCTAATGATTCCTTCTCTCTGATTTTTTCTTGGCAAATAGGTACTTATGGAGTTGGAGTTAGGGTTGGGGGGCTGCCAGGGGGCCACAAGCTTGAGGGACGCGGCCCAGGGGGTTGGCCCCGCCCCCTCGGCTTGTTGTGCCCTGGTGTCCCCTCTTTGTAACTTCTTTCGCCAGTATTTTTTTATTTATTCTGAAATAATTCTCCGTAAATTTTCAGCTCCATCCAAGAAATTTTATTTATGCACAAAACAACACCATGGCAATACTGCTGAAAACATCGTCAGTCCGGGCTAGTTCCATTCAAATCATGCAAATTAGAGTCCAAAACAAAAGCAAAAGCGTTTGGAAAAGTAGATACGTTTGGGACATATCAACTCCCCCAAGCTTAACTCATTGCTTGTCCTCGAGCAATTTAGTTGACAAACTGAAAGTGATAAACAAAAAATTTCACAAACTCTTTTTGTTCTTGTTATTGTAACCATATTTAACTAATGTTCAAGTTTTCAGCAAGGATTACGAACTAACCATATTCATGATAAAATTTAGGACTCACATTTACTCTACCAATGACATTACCAACTAGCGAGCAATAATAAGATATCTCGGATGCCAACAATTTGTCAAAACAATCATGATATAATATGATAACCTGGTATCTCGCTAGCCCTTTCTGAGACCACAAAACATAAATGCAGAGCACCTCCAAAGTTCAAGCATCGACTAAATATTGTAGTTCATGGTAGAAGAGATCCAGTCATGATGCACACATCATTAACTAGACACAATGCATGAGAATGACAATAGTGCTCTTTGGACTGGTGCTTGTTTGAGAAGGTGATGACTCAATAAGAAAAGTAAAATAACACAAAGGTAAATAGATAGACCCTTCACAGAGGAAAGCAGGGATTTGCAGAGGTGCCAAAGCTCGAAGCTTAAATCATAGATAAAAATAATTTGGGAGGTATGCCTTTCCTGTCAACTCACGACTGGGTGTTTTCAATATCTTCCATGCTAAACTAATTAGCGGCAGTTACCAAGCGGTAAAGTAAAGTTTACTCCCCCTCCACCAACAAACACAAGCCATGGCTAGCCGAATCCTCAGGTGCACTCCATACCAACAACTTTTTGCGGGAGTTTGCTTTATTATTTGCAATTTTAAACATGGAGCTTGGCATCCCGATTACCAACCCCTCTCATGCAAGGACAAGTGAATAAACACTCATCATGAGAATAACCTGCTTAGCATGGAAGATATTGACCACCCCCTGTCGCTTCATGAGTGGTACGGGCACAGAAAACAGATGTTCATTTGAATATTTAGAGGTGGCACATGCAAATTTACTTGGAATGGCAGAATAATACCGCATATAGGTAGGTTTAGTGGACTCGTCTATAACAATTTTTTTAGGGATTTGGATGCACAAGCAGCATTCCCGCTTAGTACAGGTGAAGGCTAGCAATTAGGTTGACAAGCGACCAACTAGAGAGCAAAATCGGTCATAAACATGCGTTGTGAATAATTAACATTGAATACTAGCATGAGTATGATATAAACACCATGAATATAAATATCGTGGAGGCTATGTTGGTTTGGAATCAACCACATGCGTGAACATGTGCCAAGTCAAGACACTTGAAACATTCAGAGGTGGATACCATATCATCATACTACATCATAATCATTTTAATGCATGTTGACACTCAAGATAAACCATTATCCAGTCCTAGCTAAGCATGACATAAGTAACTATAATCTCTAATTGTCATCACAAACATGCTTACTCATAATAATACTCAATCAAGAGCGATGAGCTAAACATATTTACAAAAACAAAAACAAGAGGAGTTCATACCGGCTTTTCTTCACCTCAATCACTTCATCGAATCATCGTCATTATTTCCTTTCACTTGCACCACCGAATGATATGAAAAGTAATAATAGTGCAAGTGTGTCGTGGACTAAGCTGGAATCTACAAACATTTTATTCAGAGGAGAAGACAAGGTAATTTGGGCTCTTTGCTAGATCAACAATAACGCATATGAAAACCACTCAACATGTTCATCGTGGTCTTCTCCTCTCGACAACCCAAAGGAAAGGAAAGAAATTCAGAGAAACACACTGAAATATTTTTGGAGTTTTCGTTTTTCTTGAAGGAAGCAAATTAATGAAAGGAAAACAAAAACAAGAAAAACTATATACACGGGAAAGCTCCCAACAAGTAAAAGAAGAATGGTAAATCTTTTTGGATTTTTTTAACACTACAACCAATTTAAACTAAAAATAAAAACTGAAAAGAAACGAGAAATATTTATGTATTCTCGAAGGTTTTCAAACACATAAGGAGAAAGCGAGAAAATAAATCTAACATAGATAATAAATGAAACAGAATGAACACCGACAACTGAAATAAAATGTGTGAACATGAATGTAATAGGTGAGAGATACATACTCCCCCAAGCTTCGGCTTTTGGCCTAAGTTGGTCTATGGTCCCTGGTAGACAGGGTAATACCCGTAGTCGAAGTTTGGGTCGTACTGATATGGAGCCGCCATTGCTTGACGTGCTGCCTTTTCAAGGCGAGCGGTCTCTACCGCCCTCTCATACTCCTCGGCATCCTCCTCAAGTATGAAGTGTCTATGTTTTCCCCAAAAATTAAAGAAAGGAGCAGGCAAAGTAATATGAAAGACACGATTCTTGTTAAAGATTAGCCTGTATCTGGCTGGAAGGTCTGGTGACGTTCCATAGCGTCATTATCCACAAAATTAGGTGGCAAAGTGTCATTTCCTTTAATGGGTACCCCTAGATGAGCGGCTAAGCGAGTGGCATAAATCCTTCCAAAGAAATCACTCGCTAAGGCATTGATGTGTAAACGGCGTGCAATGGTCACTCCCATGTTAAATTGTTTATCACTCAACACAACACTCTTAAAGATGCTCAAATCAGGGGCAGAAAGATGGCTAGGGTCCTGTTTACCATTTATGCATCTTCGTGTGAATAGAGCAAAATAATGTATAGCAGGAAAATGGATGCTCCCTAGAGTAGCTTGTGTTATACCTCTAGTTTCTCCCCTAGTAATATTCAACAAGAATTAATTGCAATCAGATTTACGAGGTTCGGTGCATATCCCCCAAAACGGAATTTTACATGCTTTGCAAAACTCAGTGAGGTCTAAACGAAAGGGATTTTCATATAGGTTGAAGATGACATCATGAGAATTTCGATGTGGCACATAAGAGACTTCCGCACAAAAGAATCAGTGAGATTATAGTATTGCAAGCACTTATCTGATATGAATTCCATCAATCCGGGATTGTGCACGTACATGTCAAACTCTTCCTTAATGCCGGCTTGCATCATGAAAGAGTCCGACGGCCATTCACACGGTCGCACATGGGCTTCCCGCGGAGGTTAGAGGTCCGGCTCATGTATAGCAAGCCTTGGAGAGCTCTTGCTCGAGGAACCACCTCGGAACGTTTTCCTAAACATTTTCTCCCTCTGATTTTTTTGAAACTTTTAGTGACTCGCGACAAAAGAGAACTAAACTCAACAAATTGATGGCAACTACTCCCATAAGCATCTAGAAGCTATATCATGCATAAAAACTACGTTGGACCATACAAATTTGACATGCAAGCTTAAGAACATGGTCACCACAACAACAAAAATTTGCAATATATAAAGCACTGGAACAAAAACTAATTGGACCATTGGAGGAGTCACACACTAAAGAACTATCTCCCAAAATAGTTTTGGAAATGGAGTTCTGAGAAAGGAGATCGAACATTGCAGTCAAATGATCACGAACAAGGGTTTGAGCAAGCAAGTGATTTTTTCTAGAGGAAGAAAAAGGGAATGGGTGGATGGGATAAGTGAGTGGGTCCCCGTGGGACTCACAAGCCCACATGGCGCGCCCTGGGGGTGGTGGGCCCTGTGAGCTTGCGGCTCATAGGTGCACACCCCCCCGGGTTGTATCATGTGCCAAAAATTCTTGTATATTCCACAAAAATCATACTAAATTTTCAGGGCATTCTGAGAACTTTTATTTCCTGGTCATTTTTTATTGCACAGAAAAATTAGAAAATAGGAAAATCATGGCATTCCAACTTTATTGATTTTAAATAACATAAAGTAAATAAGGGATACAGTAGGTTGTGCTTACTAAATTCATCGACCACATGCCTCTAAAAAATAATCCATTAATAAGGTTGATCAAGTCTTATTAATAAACCACTTTCGATTAACATGAAACTGAAGAATCTTCATAAAACACTAAGTTACCTCAAGGGGGATATGCATCTCCCCCACAATAAGTGTTTCATATTTCTTTTTAACAGTAGGAAGAGAGAGTTCAAAACTTCCAATAGTAATTGTTAGACCTTTTTCAATAACATTAATACCATTCACTTGGAATTGCTTCTTCGGAAAGTGTACCATATGCTCATTACCATTGATATGAAAACTGACCTTGCTTTTGTTGCAATCAAGAACAGCCCATGCAGTATTTAAAAAGGGTCTACCTATGACGCCCCCGATTCAATCGTACACTAATCATACACGCAAATGTGTACGATCAAGATCAGGGACTCACGGGAAGATATCACAACACAACTCTAGACACAAATAAAATAATAAAGCTTCATATTACAAGCCATGGGCCTCGAGGGCTCGAATACATAACTCGATACACAAGAGTCGGCGGAAGGAACAATATCTGAGTACAGACATAAGTTAAACAAGGATGCCTTAAGAAGGCTAGCACAAAAGCAACAATGATCGAAGAGGCAAGGCCTCCTGCCTGGGACCTCCTACCTACTCCTGGTCATGGGCGGCCTCCACGTAGTAGTAGTCGACGGGGGTGGCATCTGGCTCCAGGGATCCACCACTTGGTTGCATCAATTGGAAAGAAGAAAGAAGGGGGAAAGGGGTAGAAAAGCAACCGTGAGTACTCATCCCACTACAAAAAAAGACACATCCGTGACATTTTGGGCTAAACAAAAAAAAATTCTATCATACTTATGACACTTCTATGACGATAATTGTGACAAAACCCGGTATCGTCATAGATGTGGTGGGCTCCTACTTCTATGACAAAAAATCATGACAGAAAATGGGCTTTTCGTCCTGGGCAGGCCGGAAACGCAGCTGCATGACATTCTTTGGGCCGTCCATGATGGGAAAAACCATGGTAGAAGCGAGGGCGAGGAAAATTTCGGGGAGTTCCCGCTTACGGTGGGTGGTCGGGGGCCGAGCGATGCGCGTTTCTCTCGTACACGTACGCGCGTCTTTGCAAGGCATTGACTCTAACTGAACCCGAGCGAGGCGTTGGGCTCTAACTGAACCCGAGCGATTGCTCTGCAGGCTACGCGTTACTGAACCCGAGCGATCGATCGATGGCTGTTAACTAAACCTAATCGAGCGATTCCTTCGCTACTGCTGCTAACTGAAGCCGATTGATGCTGCCTCTCTAGATGAACAGTGAGTGTTGTGGGGGCGGTGGATGAACAGTGAGCGGTGGGGGTGGATGAACAGGGCCCCGTGGAGTTGCCTCTGGATGAACAGGACGACCCCGTGGAGGGCTGGATGAACAGTCGACGGTGAAGGGGTGCCCGTGGAGGGGTGGTTGAACAGTAGCCGGTGGAGTAGCGCGTGGTGGAGGCTGGATGAACAGGAGCCCGTGGAGGCTGGAGGAGGTCGATGGTAGCCCGTGGAGGCTGGAGGAGGTCAGCGATGGAGATGAACAGTATCCCGTGGAGTCCCGTTTTGCGGTACGCCACACCCGTCCCGATGAACAGGACCCCCGTTTCAACCGTAATGCTCCAACACAAGTCCGTTTCGTCCGTTTTAAGGTACGCCACACCCCTCCCGATCAACAGGACCCCCGTTTCGACCGTAGCAGGTCCGCTTCCTCCGTTTTGCGGTACGCCTGAATCCTCCCGATGAACATGATCCCGTTTAGAACGTGGTCGGTCGAACACAAGGCCGTTTCCTCCGTTCCGCGGTACGCTAAGCCTCGTTTCCATCATCTGTTCCATCCAAGCCGGTTGGCTCCCATGCGTTCTACTGCCTCCCGATGAACGCGACGCATTCCATTGCCTCCCCATGAACATGATGCATTCTGTTGCCTCCCCATGAACACGACGACGACGCAATTTCTCCGTTCTGACCCAGCCATGTACACGAGCCATGTCTGTACATATGCGCGAGTAGGCATTCGAGACCCTGCCCGTATGTGTACGTGGTCGTATTTTCTTTCTTGCACCCTGGCCGTTGTACGTACGTGTACATGCTACGTGCGCGCCTCTACTACGACACATGCGCGCCTCTACAACGACCAGTATGTACGTACACGTTCGCGACTAGGTGGGTCCCGACTGTCAGGCACTTCCTTGCCTGCGAACATGTAGCTGGTGGGTCCCAGCAGTCAGGGGGGCGAATCGTTTTTTTTGCCTGGACGCACTTCCTTGCGTGCGAAGATGTAGCTGGTGGGTCCCAACAGTCAGGGGGCGAATCATTTTTTTTCGGACGCACTTCCTTGCATGCGAATATGTAGCTGGTGTGTCCCAGCAGTCAGGGGGAGAATCATTTTTTTTGCCCAGACGCACTTCCTTGCATGCGAAGGTGTAGCTAGTGGGTCCCAGCAGTCAGGGGGGCGAATCGTTTTTTTTTTGCCCGGACGCACTTCCTTGCATGCGAAGATGTAGCTGGTGGGTCCCAGCAGTCAGGGGGAAATGTTTTTTCCGCAAAATATAGTGGCCCGTTCGGTGGGTCCCAGCTGTCAGGTGGAGGAATCATTATTTTCTGCGTAATAAGGAGGCACTTCCTTGCTGCGGCCGTGGACCCAGCTGTCAGCCTCTCCACGTACAGTCCACGTCCGATGGAAGTCATTCCTTGACCATGTTGACCACGCGGCGCCGAGAGCACCACGATGGTGGATGACGGCGAGGCCTAGGAAGGGGACGACGCGGAGACGGGGAAGACGCAGCAGTGGATGCTCGCACGGAGAGGAGTACAAGGGTTCACTGGTTTGGCTGTGGTGTGAGGCTGCCGTCACCGTATAATAACAGGGGGAGTGGGTGAGTGGAGGGATGGCCTGGCCAGTGGTGGGAGTAGTAGGGGGCGGTGAGGCCTTCGCGTTAGCACAGCCGGCCACGAGAGGCAGGAGCAGGCGGCACAACCGGCGCTGCTTCGGGCGGCTAGAGCAAGAAGACCAGAGGTTGAAGAAGCACGACGGTCGTTGGATGGACATCGTATGGTCACTACAGCTAGAATCGTTTATATTGACTAAGTTGACAAAGCCCTTGGTACGTCAACTTAGTAGGCCCACAGGTCAGGTTCCGAAACGGTGCGCCCCAGATGTCAGGGGGAGGAATCATTTTTTGGGCGGGTGAAGCTAGAATACCAGAGATTGAAGAAGAAGCACGGCATCCCTTGGATGGACATCCAACGGCGACGGCTACTAGAACTGTGTGTTGACTATAAGTTGACAAAGCCTTGCATACGTGTCAACTCTCTTTTATTAGGGGACGCATCAACTTAGTAAGGCCACAAGTGTGTGGCAGAGAACTTATAGCCTATTTGAGATTTGTAAGAATGTGCAGCCCATTTTTGAATTCTAATGGAATTTACTACATCCCATTTACACTTTGTTAAATGTACAGCCCATTTCAGCCAATCGTTCAAAACAGAATTCAATAAAACTTCCCACATTTTGATGGGATCCGAAATATTTTTATCCCCAAATTTCTAGTTAGATTAAATACAATTCCAATATAAATTTATATTACGTAAAAATCCAGCAAAACAGTGCGCTCGCAACAATTAATGAAATTAAAATTTTCAATATCCAAAAATAATATTTATAAAGAAATTACGTGTTTGGTGCATTTTTTATAGTTACTGCCCAGTTTTTATAATTACATGCCATTTATTATTTCTTAAGGCCCATTTTCTTGTTAAGCCTAATGCATCCCTCCTAGGAAAGATTTGCAGCCCAGCGGGGCGGAGATTAACAACTTGACCTTGCCTGGGTATTCCTAAAAAAAGTATAGCTGGGCTAGCCATTTTCAGCTTGAAAAATAATAATATTTGGGCTGGATATCTGGCCTGGGCTAGACGAGCCACAGCCCGCCCAGTTAATACCTGCAGCGATGTTTTTGTTGGTCTTCAGAGGAGAAAATTAATATCTGGGCTAAACATCAAAAAACTCTGCAGTGCTCACACCTCAAAAACACAAATACTTCTCGAGCTGCTTGGTCCCAGCTGTCGGCCGCTTCTTGCGCAATTCTCTCGTTTATTGACTACATAGGTTGACAATGGTGTGGGACCTTGGAAGCAAATATATATATATATATATATATATATATATATAATATGGAGGCACTTGCGTACGTGAGGCTATATATGGCCCTGGTGGGTCCCCATTGTCATCCTCTCCAAGTAAAGTCATCTCCTCGCCCGCGCACGCTTTTCGCCCGAAACAGTCAGCGCCGCCCGCCCCGCTTCCCGGTGCAGGCGATTGCTCCGCCTTCAAATGACACAAGTGTCGATCGTCCGTCCATCTGCCGCCCACATTACTGATACACAGTTGCCAAGGCGGCTACTCCGGCGCCACACGTTCGTCCCTCCGTCGCCCACCATTGCTATATAAACTGTTGCGCCGGCCATTGCCGCAGTCATCCGCATCTATTCCCTTTCTCCTGTCTGCACCACTACTGCCCACCATGGCTTCCTCGCGCTCCAGCGCTCTTCCGGACAGGCGGACGACGGACCACAAGGAGATGTCAGCCATTGCTGCCGACCGGCTGGCCGACAGGCAGCCGGAGGACGATGACATCCTAATGGAGAACATGGTAGTTGACGATCCGGCGCCAAACCCCTCCTCCGTGCCATCCTCGTCGATGCATTGCACCATGACCATCGGTGAGGCCCATGCCCAATATATGGACATGGTGAGGCAAATGCGTGAGGAGCAGTTCCGGGAGGCGCAGGCCGACGCCGCCTACAACCACCATCTCCTCCAGGAGCACCTGCAGGCGAAGGAGCAGATCACCGAAGAGCGAGCAGAGCAGGAGGCGCTGCTCGACTTGTACCGCTCCGCCCGTGAGTGCCGCCTCGAGCGCTGGCGGTACCGCATGCGGGTGGCGGGGGCTGCGGCCGCCTACAAAGAGGGTGATGAAGCGGGCGAGGCGCTGTTTGGCGGGACCGAGGACGAGGCAGAGGACAATGCCGGCTCCGACGAGTGCCCGCTCTGCTGGCGTCGATGAGGCCCTGCTCCGCCGAGGCCACACGGCGTCAACAACGAGGCAGAGGACACCGCCAGCTCCACCGAGGCCCCGCCCTGCCAACAATGAGGCAGAGGACATCGCCGGCTCAGCCGAGGCCCCACCCTGCCGGCAACGAGGGGGAGGATTTCTACCGCTCCGCCGAGGCGCCGCCCGCCGGCAATGAGACAGAGGACATCACCGGCTCCGCCGAGGCCCCGCCCCGCTGCCAACGAGGCCGCGCCACATAGAAAACGAGAAAGAGTAGAACACGGTAGGTCGCCGCCGCTCGGGTCCAAGTAAGGCCACCGCTGGTACCCTTCGGTTGAAGCCAAGCTAGGCGGGTTGACAATTGATGGCCGATTAGCTTCTTGGCGGCGATGTGGAATCGGAGAGCTGTGTTGGAGAAGAACACTACTTCTACTTAACTGCTGGTGCAGTTGGCCAACTGACACGTGGGCCCAACAGGCCACATGTCAGTTACGCAACTGCACCTGCAGTTAAGTCACTGAAGCTTCTGTTCGGCTCAGCGGGACACAGGTGGGTAGCTTCGGTTAATTAATTATACCTCCAGCGCACCCCTTTTTAGTTGAAGAATTTATGAAATGTAATGAAATCCGGCATGTTTATATGAAATCCGACCGTATATGAATGAATTTATTTCGATTAGTTCGAATTCCTGTATCACTGGCATTGGATGAACATGCAAAATAATATGTACTAGCATTATTCCCAGGGTGATCACCTCGTTTGCAGAAGTTTCACATGTAGTCCCTCCGGTCCTTTCTAGTCTGCATACAAGTTTTGTCTGCAGTCAAAGTATCTCTAGTTTGACCAATCTTATAGAAAAAAGTATGCACTTTCGCAATGTGCGAAGTAAAAAGGAACAGAAGGAGTACAAAGAGTTTGAGCAGCTTTTTAGCGTTTCTGTACATTGCAATCAAACACACAGGGTTCATAGAGAACATTTAAAACAATCGATGATTATGCATCTCAGCGACTCACATGTCAGAGGCAATATTTACTTCACAATTAAAGAATAAAGAAAAAATTGATCGACGCTACTGACAGCAAAGGGCGTCCCATTCGAAAATATCAAACGCATGTCTTGCTAAAATCAATGAGCAAACTTTGACAAGGTTGTCCCATTCCAAAATTTTAAATGCCTACAATTGTGGAATAGGCAGGGTTTGCCATCAGTTCAGACATTGACATGGCACCTCGTGCTAAATAAACTAGCTATTCTTTTTGTGCAGTTCCACCAAAATCAACCAAATTCGCGCGTAGCTTGTATGATCTCGCCCTTATATGTTGCAACGCCTTGAACTTATCGGCACCTCCTTTCTTGTGGTGGAAATAAATGATTCGATGTATGCATGAATATTTTGTGCAGTTCCCATTGAAATCAAGCTGAGCACCCCTGTTTGCACAAATACAAAATAGTGATTAGTATAAAGCAAACTGTACTATGAATTGACAGTTTAAACAGGCACCTACATGGTCCATGTAGAGCACACTTTTAGAAAAATGGAACTCACCAGAAAGAATCCTAGAACAACATTGTACTCGCGCATCACAGCAAAAAAATGGAGATTTGTCAGTCCTTCTGAGCTGAAGTTAGTTTGGTCTTGTGGGGAGTAATGTAACCATCCTTCAACTGCTCCTTCTGATGAGAAGATAGACAGGGCTTCTTCATACTGGCATAATCGGAACTAGTCACTTCACGTAGTCCATATTCTTCTTCAGAGGAAGATGATCCTGTTGTGCAAAGACAAGAGGACAACTAAATGCTAGCATCCCTGTTTGCTCGAAAAAAAGGAAAGGAAATATTTAAAACAGCTCAGATGAAGCACTTCTCAAGGACAATACCACTTTTTCATGACAGTATCTAAACAGTAGCACAACACCAATAGAGATGACAAAGCTCAATCATATGGATGAAATCAGTGGGCGAGTACCAACCTTTGTCAGGAGGCTTATTGTGTAGAGCATACAGATGAAGCACTTCTCCGGAACCATCTGTTGCTATCTACGGTGGTGGCCATGCTTACTATATACTCCTCGATTAGTTTAATGTTTCCAACATCTTCTTGTGTGGTATCTTCAAAGAAGATCCCTGTTTGCACAAGTAGAGATAATTACGTATTACATTAAGAGTGGCATCAAATCAGTGGCAAAACAATTGCTCGTTCCAGCCATAGCAATAAATTAAGATGCAAAACTATATCATTACTTGTGTCATCACAGTTCCAGTGCTTCATTACAGCACCGGGAGTTGATTTTTGTTTTTCTTCCGCTTGTTCTTCCCCTTCATCACTTGGTTCAATAACAGACAAGCTTCGCCTTCAATGTAAGATTTGGCATGTCAATTAGGGAGCACAAGTATAGTACTAAACTTAATTTTCTGATGAAAGTGGCAAAATACAGGCCAACAGTTGTGAAATATCCTTATCTTACCTCAATGGGATATTACGGTGCACATACAGATTGGAAGTCTTGTCTCCATTTGTGCAGTTCACTAAAATCAAGCAACATTATCGTACAAGTAGCACAACATATGAAAGCACACTGCAGAATCATGTGAAAGAAGGCTAGTACTGACCTCTCATGATGCGGAATTCAAACAACTCACAAGAAGAAGATCTGAACCAAATTTTCCAACACGGATAGGAAGTAAGATCTCCTCTTGTGCAGTTCCACTAAGATCAAGCAATCAAGCAATGTTGTCGGTGTGACATTTTGGTTGAACTGCACAAAACACTCTTAAAACAAAAGTGTTTTGTGCAGTGCAACAAAAGGTCACAATGGCAACGAGGTGAAGTAGATAACCTGTTTACACAGAGGTGCAAAGGAAACAACTAGTGGTCAATAACGGTGGATGACACAGAAGCCAACAAAAAGAAGCATCTACCTTATCTAAATGGGAAAGAAAGCAAGATAGTAGCATTTCTCAAACGGTGGCATTGATTAATATTAACATAGAGATTATATTAACAATAAAATTCGTTAAACATGTAATTTGCTTTTAACTGTGGCATTGCATCAATTTTCCAGCGGCATTATTAGAGGGTGTTTGTTTACAGGGACATTTTGGTGTAGGGACTAAAAAAACTCCGTGTCAGTCCCATCTAAACCAAACAGGAGGGACTTTTAGGGACTAAAAGTGGGCATTTGGGACTAAAGAAAGAAGACCCCGAGGGAGTCTTTTTGGGACTTTTTCCAACAGTTGCCCCTGCCACGCATCGCACCTTGTCTCTATTAGTTCATTACTAGGGGTAACATGGTCTTTTAGCATGTCATTTAATAACCTCTAATCCATGTTTAGTCCCTGGAACCAAGAGGTAGGAACTAGGGAGTTTTTAACCAAACAGGGCCTTAGATTAACAACAACTAATGAGTTGCACGTGATAGTGGACGCACCAGCACCATGTGCATCTACCGATGTACTGTGGTCATGCACAGTCTGTTGCAGCAAAGAACAAACAACCAAGGAGCATATTTGTGTTGGTCCCAGTTTTGTTATCTTTAGACACCTTTCCCTATGTGAGCGCAGCAAATCTAGTCCTGCTCAAACTCTACAGCCTTGTCCCCCAAAACAAAAGATCAGTTTGTCATAGATGTGTGTACTGCATTTGTCATTGTTTTCCCTTTTTGACCAACGTAGGTGTTGGATAGCTAGTCTGTACTAGTACTTTCGCCCCTTCCTTTCCTCTTTGAACCACGTCCTAGATTTATGCCATACAACTTCCCCCACTACTTTTCCCCATTCCTTTCCTCTTTGAACCACGTCCTAGATTCATGCTATACAACTTTCCCCTTCTTTTCATATTTGAACCACGTCCTAGATTCATGCTATATATAACTTTTCCCACTACTTTCCCCCACTCCTTTCCTCTTTGAACCACGTCCTAGATTCATGGTATACATGCAGCTAGAGCAATGCATGTGGAGTAAGTAAATTATACCTTAAGGTTCTTGGGGCGTGGTTCGGTGGGCGACGGGACGACGGCGAAGAAGAAGGGGGCGGAGGCCCTCCCGCATCGCCACTAGGTGCAAGTGAACAGCTGCACCGATAGTGGATTCCCTCCCTCGCCGACGGCGACAGCATTAAGCCTCCTTCCCTTCCCGGCGGACGGATCCTGCCGGCTCTTTGAGTAGCAGTGAGGGAAGAGAGAGGCCAACAAAGTCTTGTTTTGATCTGGAGAGGGCAAGAGAGTGTAAAGAGAGCAACTACAAGTGCTGAGGCTCAGCGTGTATATATATACTGGAGAGAGTGTGAAGCATGCAAACCCTAGAAAACAAGCGCCGAGGCTGCAGCTTATACGTGATGAGGTGATTATACGATCACTACGAGATCGTATAGCTCCGTTTCCATCCATTTTGACCAGTCAAAGAATTCTCCTGGCACAAATTATGCTCAAGTGTAGTTATCGAACCCGAGACCTCAAGTTTGATGAGCGAACAGGCTAACCAGCTACACAACCCTCCCGTTATGTTCAACGAGAGGAAAATAACCTTTTATACATTCCTGCATTCGTGTGACAAGCATGCCGTGTTTTTTGTGTGTGTGTGGGAGTCATTGGGATTTCAACCATAATCGTGTGATGTGGATTTGGTGGTAAGGCTATCCACAGTGGTGCAAAAATAATGCAACCTTAGTCACCTTACCTCTCTCCATGTAGTACATTGGGTCCCACCAGTCAGAGGGTGAAACAAACAAATTAATAAGAAAAATTAAAAGCGCCAGCGGTGTATCTTACCTCACACATCTCGCTACTGCTCGGGAACACTGTCCAATTGATCCCTCTGTTCACTCACGTACTATTTTAAGTGAATCCTTATTATAACATGCACACAATTTTGGGCACTTGTATTCGACCTAAGTCAGTGTGCCACCGTATCTAGGTGTAATAAGTCACGTTAGAAGGTGTAACGGACCAAGGTGCGTGCGTGTGTGTGTGTGTGTGTGTGTGTGTGTGTAATAGCATGTGTGTGTTAGAGAGAGCGACAGATCGACCTACTCCCACAAAGAGATGGTGTGTAGTGTACGCTTTTAGCCGCGAGAGTCGGTGCATCCTATCGTTTTCGGGCGTGTACAGTAGGGACATGCGGACAGCCTCCACGCCCGCTCCTGACCAGCCTGACCCACCCAAAGCCCCTCCATCGCCCGCGCGCGCTTCCCGCCCGAAACAGTCGGCGCCGCTCCAATCGGTGCCGCATTCATGCCCGGGCAGAGCGGATGCGACCTCTCAATGGCGCAAGAGTGATGGTTGCTTCGCCTGTCCAACTTACTGCTGGGTCTATGTGATTTGACGACTCATTGGTCTTTATTACTGAGGTGGTAGGACTACTGGATGTCCCACGCTTTCGGCGAAAGGAGGTACTACTAGATTAAAATTTTCTTCATTCTTACAGCGGAGGAGTGCAAGAGCAGTGAAAACACGCAGGCTCAGTGATTACATGGCCCACCTCACACTATCACCATATTTTCTGGACACCGTGCGACACCTAACTCTTTACATAGTACTCCCTCCGTTCCTAAATAGTAGATGAGTCCCCGCGCATTGCCGCGGAACAACTGTATATCTCTCTGCGCAAAATTATCGATTTCATAGAACTAAAAAAACTCTATAACCGCATGACAAATGTGGTAGCCAAACTAAATAAACTCCCATCATCATTTAGATCATCCCACGTAAGGAAAAAAGATCAGCCAACTCCTACTGCATAATGGGATTTTATTTTTCTTTTTGACATGTTAATCGGACTTAAAAGCTCACTTACATGCATGCTACCGGTGCATGCTTGCATGCAGACATGTTGATGTGATTTAAAACCCACTCACATGCATGCCACGGTATTTCTGCATGCTTGCATGTGGCTTAGTGCGGAACCTCTCAACGTCTAGATCAGACGGTTATTATAGACTGATTTAGTTCATCTAACAGCTACATTAATTTTGATGATGTGGCTCAAGGAGAGTGTAGAGAATTCCTAGTAGTGGGGGCTAGCTACTACTAGTAGATAAGTCTTTGTAGAGATTCCACTAGGTGAACTACATAGGGAACAAAATGAATGAATCTACACTTAAAATGCACCTATATACATACGCATGTGGTTCATGGTGAAATCTCTACAAAGACTTATATTTAGGAACGGGGAAGTACTAGTATAGTACGTACTGTAATTTATCAGCGAGATAAACCTGTACAATGCTATGAAGCTTCCATCTTCTGTTACATGTATCTTGCGTCCAAGGTTGCCCGTTGCAACATGTCATCAAATACAAAGGAGACTAACATGCATGCTATTGCATCTCAATGATTGACTGAGCATAGCAAATATGTACTCCCTCCGTTCCAAAATAAGTGTCTCGACTTTGTACAAACTTTAGTACAAAGTTGTACTACTACTAAAGTTGACACTTATTTTGGAACAGAGGCAACTAAAGAAAAAAAACGATCCATGCAGTCCCTAGCCCTTGAACCGTGAACTCTAACCAGGCTTCAATTTGCTGGCAATGTTTGAGCTCCCTAATAAATGAAGTTTGAAACCTTTTGACCATCGGATCATTTTGTGCAGTTTCACCAAAATCAAGATGAGCATCCATGTGCCATTGTCGGTCCTAAAAACAATGTGTCCCCATGATCATTTTACATCACGATATCTTTTTCTTCTGGTTATGTGTTTTCCTCTTCACTTTTATTTTTATTTATTTGAAGGAATCGTCCGGGCAGAAACGAGGAAGAATCTCTTCTGTCGTAGAGGCCTCGTCGAGTGCTTCCGCTACGCCAGGAGATGATGATCCATGAAAAAACAAAGTGGGACATCAAGACGCCGATGGAAAAGATGGATTTCGGTCGGAGCCATCCGCAAGCCGCACCCCTCCCAACCAAGAAGTACCCTCCATTTCATTGTTGAAAAAGCAAATAAAGAATGTTCTGAGATCCTGTCGAAATCGTAAGCTGCCCAAAACCAAATTGGAAGAAATTTACAAGGATCTTAACCTGGAAAATGCGAGCGAGGAAAAACGGGTAAAAAAAACCAGGTGCTCAAGGGCATTTCAAGGCGACGCCTTTATTTTTTAAAATAACATGAAGGATAAACTCCATATCGACTTAATTGTGAAAGTCCACGATTGGGATCGCGCACGAAATAGAAATTTACTTGTGTAGGTTTCTCATAGCAAATAGAGAAACCGAGGCCCCTACTAACCAGTGGGTAGGTGGGGGGACAAGAGTGGGAACTAGGGCTTCTTTCACTTGTTTGTTTTCCTATATCTCTGAACTCAACGGCTCCCACAATTCAGAGCGATAGCGAATTCATACGAGGACTACAAAGTGAATAATTGCATTCCTTCCAGGTGGTCGAGCGCATGCTTTCCTCGGTTTCGGATCAAGGGACAAAGATAGATCCTCGGTAATGGCAAAGGGGATAGCCTTGCTTTTGAACATTCATGTGCATATATTTTCATTAGATGTGCAATTGAAATCAGTAGGAGAGAAGCTTTCATCCCTATATTTCCATTGAAATGGAATTAGCGATACCTTTGCTTTTAGTTTGAATTCATGAATCCTGTTTCTAGTGGCGAGTAACTACTATGAAAGATAGGAAAACGGGAAAGGCAAAGCACAGGAAAGAAGAATATATTCAATAATGTCATCCCTGTTACGGTACCGGATTCAACTTGTCGAGGCTTCTTCTCGTAACGTCACTCACTGGATCAAATCAAAGGGCTCGGTTATTGCTCCTCGGCAAAGGCAAAGTCAATTCAATAGGAATCCGAATCCTAAAAGGCAAGACCCAAACCACCGGTCGATCAACAGTTCTTCTTTCACATCCATCTCTTGATACCTGTTTTCTTGCTTTTCTTACCACTGTTGTAGTGAACCGCATCTCTAAGCACCGGGAGTCGTGAACCATGCACAAGGTCCTTCTTAAACTAGAAATAAGTGAAATAATTGTTCTGGGTCACCTTGGCTTTTGTGTTCAGTAGTTAGTAGGGGAAGTTGCCCGGCTTGGTATCTCTCTTCCCTGTAGAAAACCAATCACAAGTCCCTCCTTATTTTCACTCCAAAAAGCTGGAAAAAGAGCAAATCTCGGATAGCCTAACTTGTTTTTTTGCCCTGGAAAAGGCAGCTACTATCCCTGCTGGATTTCCAGAAAATGGAATGTACCTAGGGAACCCTATTGATCAGATCAGACACTGAACCTGGTGATCTTTCTCCTGCTGGCAAGTATCGATACATGTCTCCTAATGAATTGATCTTCTCTTGGGATCTGATTCACACAATCGGAAAGCCCTTGCGATGTGGGTCACCCTTTTCCTCTATACGTCTGTTCAGCAAAGGGGGCTTGCTATTCTCTGCAATTGAAGGTTGGGCCTACATATCTCTTATTTGTGTGGATAAACCATCCAACCTTTCTTCTTTATTTCCATAAAAGCGTAGGTAGAATGCGTATAGTAATGGTAGAGCTGATGTATGGCTAAGCAGGGCTGATGGAGCTCTTGGAAAGAAGTCAGTATCCATCTTATCCCTAGTCTAGCACTCTGCTGTGAAGTTAGAAACCCATTAACAAGCAAGGCTGTAGTGAACCTCTTCCTTAAGGGATTGTGGAATGCACACATCCCGGAATACAGTTGGGTGATCCATTAAGCTAAGCAAGAGCTATGAACAACCTAGTGACGCGGTGGCAAGCATCGATACGAGGAAGGTGATAGATCAGATACGATTTCCTTCATAGGATAATCTTTTTCCTTCGGTTTGTGGAATGATAGGAAGGGCCTAATAGTAGTGATTTAGTGCGATGTGAGGTGCCCCGCGCGTGAGACTTTCTTAGGTTAAGAAAATAATAACAGGGCGGCTTTCTTACACTCGGCTCTATAGCACTCTTTGAGTAAGTTCGTTAACGAGGTAGCAGTTCTACATGAATGAAAACAGACCTATCTTCTCTTTCTTGGGCGGGGCACCAAATTCATGTATCTTTACCAATTAACCAATTTCTTGACGCTGGGGTGGATCCTAAATAGATACCACTTCCTCATGAATTTATCTTGAATCGGGACCTTTTGGCTCAACTTTATCCTAGTTTTGCTGAAGGAGCAACCCCTTTTTTCACTTTAAATTGGTCCAAACACGCAGAATTTCTGACTTTTCGCGGAGGACTAGATCCAGTAACTGGTGGTCTCTGGCTGACCGATATTGCGCACCATCATTTAGCTATTGCTATTCTTTTCCTAATCGCAGGTCATATGTATAGGACCAATTGGGGTATTGGCCATGGACTTAAAGATATTTTGGAGGCTCACAAGGGCCCATTTACAGGACAAGGCCATAAGGGTCTTTATGAAATCTTAACAATGTAATGGCATGCTCAATTATCTCTTAACCTAGCTATGCTAGGCTCTACAACCATTGTTGTAGCTCATCATATGTATTCTATGCCTCCCTATCCATACATAGCTACTGACTATGGGACACAACTTTCCTTGTTCACACACCACATGTGGATTGGCGGATTTCTAATAGTCGGTGCTGCTGCACGTGCAGCAATTTTTATGGTAAGAGACTATGATCCAACTACTCAATACAACGATCTATTAGATCGCGTCCTTAGACACCGGGATGCAATCACATCCCACCTTAACTGGGTATGTATATTTCTAGGTTTTCACAGTTTTTGCTTATACACTCATAATGATACCATGAGTGCTTTAGGCCGTCGACAAGATATGTTTTTGGATACTGCCATACAATTACAACCTATCTTTGCTCAATGGGTACAAAATATCCATGCTACTGCACCTGGCGTAACAGCTCCTGGTGCAACAACAAGTACTAGCTTAACGTGGGGAGGCGGTGAGTTAGTAGCAGTAGGTGGCAAAGTGGCTTTGTTACCTATTCCATTAGGAACCGCAGATTTTTTTAGTCCATCACATTCATGCATTTACCATACATGTGACTGTATTAATACTTTTGAAAGGTGTTTTATTTGCTCGGAGTTCCCGTTTGATACCCAATAAAGAAAATCTAGGTTTTCGCTTTCCTTGCGATGGGCTTGGCCGAGGGGGAACATGTCAAGTATCCACCTGGGATGATGTTTTCTTAGGTTTATTCTGGATGTACAATGCAATTTCAGTAGTCATTTTCTATTTCAGTTGGAAAATGCTGTCGGATGTTTGGGGTACTATAAGTGATCAAGGGGTGGTCCACTCATATTACAGGGGAAACTTTGCACAGAGTTCCATTATGATTAATGGGTGGATTCGAGATTTCTTGTGGGCACATGCATCGCAAGTCATTCAGTCTTATGGTTCTTAGTTATCTGCATATGGTCTTTTTTTCTTAGGTGCTCATTTTGTCTGGGCCTTCAGTTTAATGTTTTTATTCAGCGGCCGTGGTTATTGGCAAGAACTCATTGAATCTATCATTTGGGCTCATAACAAATTCTAAGTTTCTCCTACTACTCAGCCTAGAGCCTTGAGCATTATACAAGGACGTGATGTAGGAGTAACCCATTACCTTCTGGGTGGAATTGCCATGACATGGACATTCTTCTTAGCGAGAATTATTGCAGTAGGATAGTGGCTAGGAGGATTTGAAAGGCATTATGGAATTAAGATTTCCCAGATTTAGCCAAGGCTTAGCTCAGGACCCCACTACTCGTCGTATTTGGTTTGGTATTGCTACCGCACATGATTTCGAAAGTCATGATGATATTACTGAGGTACGTCTTTATTAGAATATTTTTGCTTCTCACTTTGGGCAGTTAGCAATAATCTTTCTATGGACGTCCGAAAATCTGTTTCATGTAGCTTGGCAAGGCTGGATACAGGATCCTTTACATGTAAGACCTATTGCTCATGCCATTTGGGATCCTCATTTTGGTCAACCCGCTGTGGAAGCCTTTACTCGATGAGTTGGCTTCCTGCCATAATCTTGTTGTCTTCTTCTTTCCCTAACCTTATCTTAGCCTTAGGCGCCTCTCGGAAACTTCATAATTTGAATCACTTTCCTCTCCGGGTAGTAACCATAACTTTAACTAGGAACTCGGCATTATAGGACCGAGTCTTCTTTAGTAGTAGCTGTCTGAGTTTTTCCGCTTTCCCCGATCTCGGCCACTTCATCCGTTGTGGCCCGTAATGTCACAGCTTTCAGGGTTGGGTTCTGATAGAACTCTATCCATAGATACCTCCTCCCTTTGCTCGTATATAGCACTTAGAAGAGTGACTTCTCCCCGATAAGGGTTTATAGTATAGAGAGGATGCATTTCTATAAATAATAGTAATCGTAAAAGACAGAAAGCAAAGACTAGATTCGATGTCCGGCATTTCTTTCTGATCGAGTTTTTTGAAGATTTATTGGACTTGAATTCCCACTTGATTGCTTCTTCTCTCTCCTCATGTTTTGCTAATAGTTTTTATCAACATGGAGATATGAAAGTAGAGAACGCATTGCATTCAATGTGATTTCTACTGCCTTGCTTCGATTTCGTGCGTTTAAAGGTAGGGTTGAGCAACCAATCATAGCCAGCGAGGATGCATTTCACGTGCCCCTATTTAGTTAGTACTTTCAAGTTAAGAGCGAGAAAACAAACTATCATTTAATAAAAAAAAGTGCAACGGCTGTAGAGTGAAAAGGCCATGAGGATGGCTACGGCTTTGAAGCTCCTTTATCTACCATAGATAGAATGGAAGGGTTTTTTCTCACTGCACTGATCCACCAATGCTAGGGATATCCAATGGGATGGAGCTATTTCCCTTGGCACCTTATAGTCCTCAGACGATGAACAGAGCACTAGATGCCCTAATCTACTCCTATGCTAAGTGTCTTTGTTTGGTTTGATTTCTTGTGAAAGCGGCTAGCCCCATCACTAAGCATGCATGTTCCATATGAAAGGTGATGTAGGTAGGGCTGGTAGGGGAAGTAAGAAATAGGTGAGACTCGTTAATGAAACTAGACTTCAACATTAGATTTCTAAGTTCTGTTTCCAACATTACTAGTGTTTCCTTGCTTTTCATAATAGAAAAAGATCAACTAAACTAAACCAGAGATTGTCGTAGAGATTGGCAGGACTGGGTATTATTCTAGGCGATGATATGGATGGAATTTCTTGAAACATAACTCACTTCACTTATAATCGAATTTGGAAAAGGGAGACTAGCTGCTGCAATAAATCAAGAAGAAAGAAGGTGCAAAAGAGAAGCTCAATGAGAGAGATTCTAGACCAGTCATGGTCGGGGCTGATTGATCGCTCCTTAAAAGGGAGTTAACTGCTTCAAACCATACATGAAACTTATCTCATAGAGTGAGCTACCCCAGATAGCGAAGGATAACTATTGACTTATTGGGAAACCCGCCTCCAATACATGCTTATCCCAGACCCCCTATTCCTTCATTTAAGGTTTTCATGGCCGATTCAATAACATAGTTCGCACACCTCTTTTCAATTCTCTAGAGATAGTTGTCATTTATCTCTTCTTTCGGGTCCCTCCTATTTGGTTGGAAGTTTCCTGCTCCAGTTGGGAAAGCAAGGGCCCTAGTTTCGTTATTGAGTCTCGTTATGGTGGAATATGAATGAATCCTGGAATGGAATAAAAACATGAGTAAAATGCATCGTAGTCCCTCAATCAAGCAGTCAACTACTTCATATCTAACCTTATGTATTCTTTTCCCGCACCTTAGCTTCAAATAATTGAATGAATGAGTGCTATTTCAGAGTTCCAGTTTAGGTATTAGCTCGCTACAGTTTAGTCAGTAGTTCTGTCCCTTTGTTCGGTGAACTAGTTCTGGATATAAGAATTAGAATGAGAGTGGCTATGTATTCGGATTACTTAACTCGCTTTCCTGTTTCCGAATCCCTTCTTTCATACAATCCTAATTCACAATCCAAGTCTTGCTTGATTCTATACTGAAAAACAGACCTTGTGCCATGGATTTGATGAAGCTTGAAAGGACTCCCCTTGTTCGAAGCCAAAGATAAGAAGCATACGGGTGACAACCCCAATCCTTATATATCAATCCAATTACCTGAGGAACGAAGAACTAAGTTTGCTTGACGCCCGAAAACAACTTGTTTGTTTTGGTGGAAGAGGAAGAAATAGAGAAAGATCGCCGCTTTTCATATGCTAATTCGTGATCAAAGTAGAGCGAGTGAGGGAGCTATACCCGGGACTCAATCAACATATGCCAAGTGTTCCGTAATCTATGGGAAATTGAAGAAGCGTGATTAGAATAAGATTACTGGGACTAGTTGATGAGACATAAACTCATCACAAATACAGTATGTAGAAGCCAGTAGAGGTATGTGCGGGGCAAAGAAGTAGAGAAATATCCACATGGAGTGATGTGGGTTACTGGAGCAGTGGTGCAAGCCGGCTATAAAGGGAGTTGTACCTGAGGGACGTAGCTCAACCTTGAGGAGGGCGGCGGGAGGCGGCAACTGCCCACGTCGCGGCAGTGAGCAAGGGACGAAGGCAACTTCACTGGCTTTGTGAGAGACAACAGCGGGGACACCTGATCGGGGCGTACCGACAGTGGGTTTTCGCCGTCGGCGACGGTGACCACATCTACACTAAGCATCCACCCCTTCCCCCAGCAGACGTGATCCGCCAGGATGTTAGAGATGTCGCCACAGTCGTTTTGTGTGTGAGAGTGTGAAGAGAGCAACCCCAGCAAGCAACCGTGTAGGCTGGCCTGTCCTGACTATGTATATAGTGGAGCGGCTTCCTTTTCTCTCCATATGAACCTATCATATTGCATACGTGCCACTGAAGAAAAAAAAACTTTACTTATAAATGACGCGGCGCCTACTACTCGTTCTCCTATAACCTTGCGCTTGGCATCTCCAAAATATTAACTTTGTGATTGGCTCTTCGCCTCTTCGGGAAGTCGAGCAATAATGGTAGTGCAGTATATATCGTTTTGGCTATATGAGACCGAATGAATTGTTGCACGTCCACCACGTGGGCGAGGGTCGAGGGGCGAGGGATAGTGCTACATAAGGAGCAAAATGAGTGAATCTACACTCTAAAATACGTCTATATACATCAGTGTTTGGAGTATGTACTAGTAGTTCATCTTGAAATCTACTAAAGGACATATATATTCCAAACAATATGACATAATCTCTATAACCAAGGTAGTAGGGACGAGGAGTAAACGGAGGGAGTAGTAAATTTTTCTCCTCGTCCTGCGAGTCACAGCGCGCATGGGCGAGGGAGCGGGCGTAAGGCAGAGCAAGCTTCACCTCATCCTACGAGCCACCGCTCCCGTGGGCGGGGGAGACGGTGTACTAAGCAAGCTTCTCCTCGTTCTGCGAGTTGACGGGATACATCGAAAGTACTCCAGTGTATAGAGCCTTGCCTCTAAGGTAGGCCCCACATGGTTTGCCTCTTTTTTTAAATTTAACATAATGCGTCAAGTCGCAATTTGTTTGTTCACCCGTGGTAGACGATCCTCCCTCCACCAAGTGGACAACCAGTACACGTGCCAAATTACCACGTGGGCTGCCTTTTTCATACAGAAATGAGCTCCACTGTGTACCTGTGCGGGTGTGGTTGGGAAAGAGACGGGAGTACGTGCGCCGTGCATGCACCTCTTCTCTTCGTGCACGTCCCCCACCTACATGGGTGTGTGTGAGAGATACAAACCGCGTTCGTGAGTGTTTTTTGTTTTGGGGTGGGGGTGGGGGTGGGGTGGGGGTTGATTTCGTGAATTATTTGTGGGAATATGTGTCGATGACATCTCAAACAAAATTTTGCATGCAGTGTGTGTGAAATGGAGGCCTATCCATGTCATATATAGAGGGTCGGGCAATCCACGAGAAGAGAGGGAGGGGTCATAGATATCGATAGAGTCGAAGAGAGGATCAAGTGGGTGGGTGCGAGATCGATGAAGAGAGCCATCGAAATTGTGTGTGTGTGCAAGTCAAAGATATAGGGCGACTATAGAGGTAGGGGGGAGGGGGTGGGGAGGGGTAGGCAGAGGCCTAACTATAGAGGTAGAATGACTCGTATATGCATTGAGAAGGAGAGACCCAGCTATGTCTTGAGGGAGATCGGTCGACATCCATACATAACTGAAGGACCGGAAATATGATGGGACAGAGAGAGAGAGAGAGAGAGAGAGAGAGAGAGAGGAGAGAGAGGGAGGGAGGGAGAGGGGTAGAGTGTTGGATGGGTGATGGAGTTGCTTCTCGAAGATGGTGGGAGAGGCCTACTAGACAAACTGAGGGTGGAACTGCAATGTTATCAATAAGAGTGGGGATGTGTTTCTGTGTGTGCCTGTGCATGATAGATCTGTCGGGACGCATCCATGGATGATGAAGGGGAACCATGTGTTTGGTAAGCAAACCTAAGTAGATCGGTAGATCAATTGTTGTTTGTCGGAGGAAAGGAGAGACATAACTAATGAGGTAGATCGATCAACACGTGGGTAAAAACGAGTTATAAGGACCTAGCTAGCTATATGTATAGCGAGAGATCGGTCGGTGTACGTCCATTTGTTAGAGGCAAATAAGGCCCAGCTAGATGGATAGATAGAGAGAATGGAGCTAGGAGGTGGTGAGAGAGGCACAGCTACTAGCTAGATAGGGGAGGAGTGTGCGGTTGTGAGATCGATGAAAAGAGGGGAAAGAGTTTACACGTGTGTGTGACCGTATGAGAGACACAAGGCAAGGATACATAAAGGAGGAGATTGAAGGTGTGTGTGTGTGTTGTAGGCTGGCATCGCTGGAGAGGTTTATCGATCGGTGTGTGTCGGAAAGGAGTTGTGGAGACTCTGGGAGAACGACCTAAAGAAAAAAAATGAATGTGCCCGGTGGATAGAATGCCGAGGGAGGGGGAGGGCTAGGAGGGCATGTGCATGCATGAGAGAAAGTTAGTGGTAGCTACAAAGGTTAGAGGATTGTGTGGGTGTAAGAGACTAACAAAGATCATAATTTGATATGAAAGCGGATTCATATATTTGAATAGGAGATTATAGTGTTTTAAACATATGCATGCATGAATATAGCGGTGATACATGTGCTGTGCACATGATATACAACAATGTGATAATGCATGGCGTTTGCAACTCACAGCTAAATACCGAACAATCTAAACCATACCATACATCAAACAATCTCACATTTTATTTGAATTTGTGATAATGTGTGGCGTTTTCAGCTAACAACTAAATATCGAACAATCTAAACAATACTATATATCGAACGTTCTCACATTATTTGAATTTGTGGTAGTGTGTGGTGTTTGCAACTCACATCTAAATACTTGTAGGCGTAGGGGGAGGGGCACCATACATAATGTGATAAACACATTATACATATGAGACATGGTTTAGATTATGAAGATCTAGCTAGAGCTAGAAATGTAATGTGATTTGAAATAAACATAAAGTGGATTAAAAAAATCGAGTTCGAGTTCATATAATACACATAGTTCATATGTAACTCGAGACTAATCATGTGGTGTGCTGTGAAGATAATACACAAACGATGGTTTAACTTGAAAATAATGATGATTGTAGATCTTATTAAAATAGACAAACGAATTCAAATGCTTTGACTTCACAACAATCATTACTGTAGATCTTATTCAAATAGAGAAACGAATTCAAATTTAGTTCATATTGAAGTGGTAGTATATACATTTGGAATGCACTAAAACGTTCATTTGAGTAGGTTGCATGCATTATACATGTAGCGAAATATTTTAATTGAACATAACATGAATTCAAAGTTTTGAATAACATTTGTAGTACTCATTGATTTGGTACAGTACACATCAGGCTTGTACGGAAATTTCAACTCGCACCTTGTTAGCCCGAAATATTTAAGATATGTCTTTGTCTCAGTCATGCTCCGATTACTCCCTCCATCTCAACCCGCGCCTTGCTATTCCCAAATTACAATGCGCACGAAAACTCCCCCCTCCTATGAATCCCGACATGCGAAATGCCCATGGTACCCCTGAACCGAAAGAACCGCCTCAAATCGGTGGGGGTACTTTTTTAACTTACCCCACATTTCAGACAAGCGCGTTCCTAAGCCATGGTTCCCCACTGCCATCCCATCTGCCCACCCATTTGTACACCGAGGCCGTGAAAACCCGCGACGAAGCCCCACACCCTGCTCCGTCCGCCAACTAGCCGGAGCCTCTTCCCCGACGATGTCGTCCACAGCAACACATCAATGTCCCTCATCCACCGTACCAGATGAGGATCCGTCGTCGATCTCGTCGTCCCGCTGGTTCGGCCACCCCGTCCTCCACCTCCAAGGAGCTGCCCCGACATTCCCCTCGTCTTTCGCGCCACCTCCATTCCCACACCGCCGTCTTCACCTGCACCACCGGAAGAGCATCATCATCACCATTTCCTCGGATGAAGCTGCAACCTAATCGGCGCTACCAAAGAGGTTGTACACTAATCGCCGCATTTTCTTCTTGATTTGATCTCACGGTGCTGCCGGCGCTTGGTCCTGGGCCGACACGGCGCGGCTCCATCCATGGCGGCATTGCCGGCCACTTCCTCCACGGCGTCGCTCCCTCGGCAGCGACGTCCACATCAGTAGGAGATGCTACTGCTTTAGTTGTCGCTCGCGCTGCTGCTCTGCTCTTGCTCTCGGTCCCCTGCCTAGTTTGCTCTTGCTCGCGCTGCTGCTCTCGCTCTTGCTCTTGCTTGCGATGCTGCTTCGATTTAGCTACACTTCAGTCGACTGAATCGAATTTTGGTTCAGTCGATTTTCAGGGGGTGGGGGGCTCGCCAGGGTGAAGGAAGAACCAGCAGCATCTTAGGGCTCACCGGAGAGGTGCCCCATTATGTATCTTAGGGTTCAGGGTGGGGGCGGTGGTCGCCGACGGTGGCAGGGCGGTGGCGTGGGGATCGCCGGAGAAAAATCTTGGCACGGGGGGCTAGAGGGATGGCCGGGGTGGCGACGGACCGGTGGTGGGGAGTGTTTTCGGGGCGGGCAGGGCGGCGCACCACCGGTTGCGGCGGCGGGGGCTGCTATTTGGCCGGTGGTGGCTGGCGGCTCAGGGGGTGGAGGTTGAAGATGAATTGCACGCCCTTGATTTCATATCCAACGACTGCAAAATCGACTGACCAGAGATGAAAAAGTCAGCCAACCGACGTGTAGCCTCACCTGGCTAGTGCGTTCAGTTTCGACAGCAAAATTTAGTTTCGACAGCAATATTCAGTTTCAACAGTTAAGTTCAGTTTCAACAGTTAAGTTCAGTTTCGACAGTTAAATTCAGTTTCGACAGTTAAGTTCAGAGATGAGCGGCTGATGTATTTTACATCTAGCATTTTGTGGTTATGTATTTTACATCATGTATTGGAGATGCTATTAGAATTCCACTCAGGTTAACGTTGTCTCTCTTGTCCTGCTTCAGCCTCGGCGTCGTACAACTCACCGGAGTTGCTCCAACAACGAAACCCTCCATCACAGCGGAGCAGTACCTCAGGCTCCATCTCCAGACGCCTAATATCTTCTTTCCCTCCTCCGACAGCCAAGTCACCCGGAGCATCCTGACCGGCCAACCCAATCATGCTGAGATCGACATGGCTTCGCCAAAGAGGTTGTACACTTGTTGCATCTCTTTTTTACTCTACATGTTATATATATTGTCCACTGAGCACACGAATTTGTTCCTTTAGTGTCTCCTTGAAAGAAAAAACATAGGAATTTTAATTTTCACTTGTCCTTCTTTTCAAATTCCTATTCATGAAGCACAAGACTAAGAGATAGTAGCATAATAGTATTATAACCGTACATTTTCTCGTGGTTTGACTTAATCTCACCATGCTTCCTTGCATCCTATGATCTTCCAATTGTTGTGAATCAAACACCCAGATAGGCAGAAATCCTGTGTTTTTAAATTCTCTGTTTTGCACGTGCATTCCTATCCTATTCCTGTCTATTTCCTATCCCTTCATTCTTGGAATCCTCCAATTCAAACGAGCCCTTACAGAATTACTTCTCTTACAGATAGTTGTCAAAGAAAACCTTGCGTGGTTTGTCCCGCTCCTGCTGCGGCGTCGTCCACCCTAGCTCAGCCGCTCCAATGACAGAAGGGTCCAGCACAGCAGGGATCCGGCCTCCAGACTACCTTTCGCCGCCTCAGATCTTCTTCCCCGCCACCGGCAGCCATGAAAACTGCATTACCATCATCAACCAAGCAGATGACCTCGAGGACTACAA
The DNA here is from genome assembly GCF_018294505.1 of Triticum aestivum. Classification (NCBI taxonomy): domain Eukaryota; kingdom Viridiplantae; phylum Streptophyta; class Magnoliopsida; order Poales; family Poaceae; genus Triticum; species Triticum aestivum. Next base: position 422,028,101 of record NC_057813.1, on the reverse strand, counting down.
GGGTCCGCAAGAGAGGTCGCACTCTTTCGTGTCTGCTTACATTATGCATCGCTTAATATTACATGCTACTTTATCGTCCTGTTCACCGATTAGACTCTGAGTCAGCTCCAAACTAATGGTCAAACTTGAGTTTTTAAATGGTTGTGGGGTACATATTGGGGCTGCAATCAATAGTATCTATCTACTATCTGGTTAATCTCTGGTGTCTACTATGAGTTTCATGTTGGGTGGGAAACAAACAGTAAAGAAGCCATTATCTGTATTTTTTAACTGAAGCCATTATCTGCCTGCTATTATTGGTTTTGGGTCTATCCACAGGTTGCTACCATCACTCTGGATTTCTGCATGCACTCCTTACATAATCTCACTATATTTTATTCCTATGCATGACAGTTATTGTAAACAATGCAACTGAACATGTAGAGCAAAAGAGACGAACCTTGCATGGCAATAAAATTTCATGCAGACGTCGCTCCATGGTAGGCGCAAAGGCAGCCCCTCTCCATGCATTTCGTATTGTAATGGAGAAGAAGATATCTGTTCTGAGGGGGATTCAGAAGGAAAATACAACTCCTATTTACCCCCTGAGTTCTTCTCTCTAACTTGGCATGCTGATGTTGGTTATATCATGCATATGGTGTCTTGCATTGCTTACTTTATACATCAAATATGTCATCTGCTTAGTTTAGACATCCCTTGAGCGAATGCCATCTGTTTAGTTTATTCATCGTTTATGTGAATTATGCAACGCCATCTTGTATAAATTACATAATGAAATAAAGTTCTAGCCACGAAATTGCGTGGGTGGACCCGCTAGTTTTTTAAAAGGCTAGAGGGGGGGCAGTCTTGCTTGGTTGGTTTCAGGAGAGGTGAGGGCCTTTGTGATTTGACGGCTCATTACTGCTGGAAGGTGGGGCCTTGTGATTTGACTGCTCGTATAAATGTGCCGACAACCTGATGAGGAGCAAAGAACTGCGCGGTATACTCAAGTTTTCCACTAGAGTAGTACTACGACGGAGGAGCACGAAACACGGCAGCCCAGTGCCATATGGAGATAAAAAATGATCTAATTTGCTAGTCATCTCATTGTTAGCATTGTTCTATTCATGCCTCGCAGAGAACGTGACACGTGCGGCGAAACACCCGAAGCAAAAGAAGAAACAAAGGAGCAAAAGAAGAAGGAAGATTATCACCCCAAATGATCTAATTCACCGCGGAGTCGTAACTGCTTCTTCATGGCCTCCACGACCTCCATCTCCTTGCACGTCTCCTCCGCCATCTTCTTCATTCTATCCATGACGCGGGATTTCTCGACGCGAGCCTTCATCATCTATTCTACGGCCGCATTACGTACCTTGATAGCAGTCGGGTGCTTGATGCGGAGCTTCGCCAACTCCTCCTTCTGTTCCATGACGAGGGCCTGTAGCATCTTCATCGAGGAACTACTATTCTCATGCAGCTTCTTCCAGTCGGCATTCTTATCCTTCAGCAGGTCGAGCTCGTGGCAGAGCTTCGCCTTGTCCTCCTGAAGTTGCAGGATTTTGCCGGTCGCCTTCTTCTCGGAGACAATGCTCTTCTTCAGCAGGATCACCAAGCCGGCGGTCAACTCCCCCTGCTTATTGAGCTCAGCGGGCATGTCGTCGAGGCTCTCCTTCAGAACCTCCACCAAGCCATGGATGAACTCCTTCTGCTTATTGAGGTGCCTATTGAGCTGATCGGGCATGCCGTCGAGGGATAATGACTCCAGCGCTGCCAGCTCGGCATGTTCGCCTCCGCGGCTAGGGCTCTCCTGGGAGCCATCGCCTACCTGTGAGAGGTCTTTCGAGGTCTCTGCGTGGCGGGCCCTCTTTTTTTGCTGCAGCCTTGGTTGCCGCTCCCTTGTTACGAGTAGTTCTCGACCTAGAGCTCTGCACATCGGGCATGGCTAGGATGGACTGTAGCTACCAGACCTCAAATGGTCAAGTCTCTGTGCATCAGTGTCATCCCTGGATCGGTAATGCTGACACGCACAGTACTCGACGAATTATAACAGAGTTTTAATCACACACTTATTACATCGAGTCCTCATAAAGAGTACTATTACATAAATAAATCATGGCTGAAGGCCATCTAAACTAGATAACAGCGGAAGGCTTCCAAGGAAATGAGTCCATCAACTCCAACGGCATAGCTAAGTGCAAATCAATGACCTATCGCACCTTATTTGTCGTCTGAGTAGTTTGCAACATAAGACGTTGCAGCACGAAACGGGTCAGCACATGGAATATGCTGGCATAGTTACACTATAAAGCAATGATAATGCGAGAACTATATCTACATGCAATATTTGGCTGGTGGAGGCTGTAAGTTTCATGGTTTTGCATAAAGCTAGTTTTTCCCTACAACAAAGGAATAAATTTATTTAACTACTTCCATGTTGCCCATTATTGGAGAAGGTTCCTCCAACTCAAATCCCAATTAAAAGTATCATCATTAACCCAACATCAAAGTTAATTAGACTAACGTGATGTGATAACATCAATAGATTCAAGTAATAAATACTCAAGATGTCCGTAACCGGGGACCCGGCCAACCATGATTAGTTTATACACTCTGCAGAGATTTGCACACTTTTCTCCACATGACTCGACCGCATCCATCATCGGATGATCGTGACGTAGCCTTTCTGAAGCATTAACTCTCTACTCCGGGTAGACAGTACCACCTACAACCCTCTACATCTGCTAGTCTACCTCTTGAAGAGCTCACGCAAATTACTCAACTATGCCAGAGCCCATAATGGCATGTGGCTGCACACAGAAGTTTCTAGCATGAATAATCTTATGATCTCTTTGAGCCTGGGTGGCATTCCATAGGATAATCACATGGGTACACCGGGATTTCCAAAAACAGACAACACTGGGTACTCTAGGTGCCTCAACCAATCCACCCAGATTTGTAGTAAAGTTGCCACCTTAATGTCATCCTATCAAAATAACTCTCAAACTTCCATGTGTGAATCACGATCCAATCCCCGTCTATGAGCATGGATAAGCAATAATAAGCATAATGTATATTCCCGAGGTGATCAAAAGGTATTAGGTTCCTACGTCAAACACTACAACCAAAACCACATGTTCCCAATCCTACCAATGCAAGTATTTGTGGGGCAGAACTAATGCATAGTAAAAACTGGGTATAAAAGAGTATGATCAAAGTGTAACGTGCCTTGCTGACGATCCACAAACTCTAGAGATTCGTAGTAACAAGCTTTGCACTCCGGGTAATCTAGCGTAGACAAACAATAGCATACATAAGTAATCACTCAATCGAAACACGAGAAAACTCAAGAAAAGATCCAAATCGAACACGAAACAAGCAACGGCTTAAACTAACAAGAGTCAAAACCTAACAGCATTATTAATATGTGAATTAGATCTTAACAGAAAGTACAAGTGATTAGCTACGATTCGCAAAATGATTCAACTCAAACGGAACAACGAAACTGAAAATACGAACGAAACAAGATCATTTACTAATCTGGACTAAAGTCAAATTTTACAGTACCAAAATCATGTTGAAGTAGGTTAACTGAGAAGAGGGCTTCGAGACGAAGATTTTGGCGTTGGTTTCATCTAATTTGGATAAACGAGTAAAAAGTTATACTAATTTGGAAATCAGGGGTTGAATCGCGATAAAAATAATCGTGGATAAATCTCTGGCAAAAATAAAATAAAAAGAAAAGACTAACGAAAGAATGTTCGCTGTCTGAACCTAACCGGCGAACAACGTTCGTTAAAACGAACGAATGGACGAACGTCCGCTAAATAAATAAACCGATGAAAATCGAACCGATCTAATAAAAAAATAGATCTAGGGTTTATATAAAAAAAGGACGGTTTTTATACCTAAACCGAAAAGAAACCGATGGCGACGAAGTCAACGGCGGCGACGGCGGGCAGTGACGACGTGGCTCCACGGGGCGGCAGTGCGTCGGCGCAGGCGGTGGGGTGCGGGGTGGCGGCGGCGCGGCGGCAGCCAGCGGCGGCGGCGGCGAACAGCACTGCGAGGCGGTGGCGATGCAACGGCGCGGCGATGGCAAGCGGCGGTGTCGGCGGCTTGGGGTCCTAAGGGGGGGCCCCGGGCTTGCTATATAAAGGTGGGGACGGTGGTGCTTGCTTGGGGAGGGGGAGAGGCGGCCGGCGGCGGCTCAGACTCCGGCAGGAACCCGGCTCGGCCACGCACGGGAGGCGGCGGCGCTGACGGGCCGGCTGGGCCGCTAGCCCAACTGGTCCAGGAAACTTCTTCTTTTTTTAAATAATTCACCCGAACAAGAAAAATCCTAATAAAATATAAAAAAATTCTAAAAATGCCAAAAACAATCTTCACCGTCTAAATAAAATATTTAGAATAAAGTGAACATTTTTCTGGCCTAAAAATGCAATTTTGAAAAATGCATATTTTTCTAATTCAAATAAAATAGAAAATAAAATACCAGAAAAATCATAATTTGATTGTAAAGTTCTTTCTCCAATATTTCTCTGAATTTGAAGAAGTCATATTATCTTCTCTCGTTTATTTTAATATTGGAAATAATTGGAGTGAAAAATAATAAACCCAAATTTGATCCTTTTCTTCAAATTTGAAATAAATTCAAATATGAATTTGGTGAAACCTACAACTCTCTTTGTGGGTCCTTGAGTTGCTTGAGATTTCTAGGATCTCAACCAAAATGCAAAAATAAATATGACATGCATATGATGATCTATGTATAACATCCAAATTGAAAATTGGGATGTTACAAACCTACCCCCCTTAAGATGAATCTCGCCCTCGAGATTCGGGTTGGTCAGCAAAAAGGTTTGGGTGGTCTCTATGAAGGTCTTCCTCTCGTTACTAGCTGTCTTCCTCCTCGGTATGGTGTCTCCACTGAACTTTGCAAAACTTGATAACCTTGTTGCGAGTTACTTGGCTAGAAAACTCGAGAATCTTGACTGGCTTCTCCTCATAAGTCAAATCACTGTCTAACTGAATCGCTTCCAGGGGCATTGTATCTCTCAAAGGAATATCGGCCATCTCCACGTGGCACTTCTTCAACTGGGAAATGTGAAACACATCATGAACTCCTGACAATCCATCTGGCAATTCCAGCTTGTAAGCAACTTCTCCCATACGTTCCAAAACTCGGTATGGTCCCACAAAACATGGTGCGAGCTTTCCCTTAACTCCTCGAAGCGGGGACACACGAAGATAAACTCCGTCTCTGACTTTGTAAACTGTCTCCTTGCATTTAGAATCCACATAACTCTTCTGCCTGGACTGGGCTACCTTGATTCTATCGCGAATCAACTTAACCTTCTCTTCAGAGTCTTTGATTAAATCGGGTCCGAACAACTTTCGATCTCCAACTTCATCCCACAATAACGGTGTGCTGCACCTCCTTCCATACAAAGCTTCGAAAGGGGCCATCTTCAAACTGGCTTGATAACTGTTGTCATAAGAGAACTTTGCATATGGCAAATTATCGTCCCAACTAGATCCATAATCTAGCGCACAAGCTCTCAACATGTCCTCCAGAATCTGATTAACTCTCTTGGTCTGTCCATCTGTTGGCAGATGAAAGGCTGTACTAAACTCTAGCCTAGTACCCAAAGTCTCATGCAACTGATTCCAGAACTTTGAGGTAAACTGGGTTCCTCTGTCCGATACAATGGTCCTCGGAACTCCATGCAGACATATGATCCTGGTCATGTATATCTTCGCCAACTTAGCACTCGTATAGGTGGTATTCACCGGGATGAAATGAGCTACTTTCGTCAAACGATCGACTACAACCCAGATAGAGTCATAGCCTGAATGAGTCATGGGCAATCCAGTGATAAAATCCATGCCAAGCTTATCCCACTTACTTTCGGGTATCGACAATGGCTCTAGCAATCCAGCTGGCTTCTGCTGCTCTGCCTTAACTCTCTGACATACATCACATACTGCTACATACTCGGCAATATCCTTCTTCATTCCTGTCCACCAGAAACTCTCCTTAAAATCCAGATACATCTTAGTGTTTCCTGGGTGAATTGAATATGGTGAATCATGGGCCACCTGCAGAATCAACTTCCTGATCTCGGGGTCATTAGGCACATATACACGATCCTCAAACCATAAGGTGTCGTGCTCATCCTCACGAAATCCTTTAGCCTTTCCTTTGCTCATCCTTTCCTTTATCTCGGCAATCTCCTTGTCAGTCTTCTGGGCTTCTCTGATCTTACCCATCAAACTGGACTGAAATTACAATGCTGCTACATAAACTCTCAGAACTATTTCCAAACATAGCTCGTGAAGATACTCTGCTAACTCCTTGGGTAATCCTCCGGTCATGAGTGTATTAATGTAACTCTTGCAGCTCAACGCATCTGCTACTACATTGGCCTTTCCTGGATGATAGTGCAGTTTCATATCATAATCCTTAATAAGCTCCAACCATCTCCTCTGCCTGAGGTTCAACTCCTTCTGCATGAAGATATAGTTCAGACTCTTATGATCCGTGTATACCTCACAATGGTTTCCGATGAGAAACTGTCTCCATGTCTTCAGTGCATGCACTACGGCTGCTAACTCCAAATCATGGGTAGCATAATTTAGCTCATGAAGTTTAAGCTGTCGTGAGGCATATGAAACAACTCTTCCTTCCTGCATAAGCACTGCTCCAAGTCCTCGACGTGAAGCGTCACAATACACTTGATAATCCTTTCGTTTATCTGAAAGAATCAGCACTGGGCTGTAACCAAACGTTTCTTCAACTCCTGAAAACTGGCTTCACACTCCTCAGTCCGTTTGAACTTGGTGTCCTTCTTCAACAATTCTGTCATGGGCTTTGCAATCCTGGAGAAATTCTCAATGAACCTCCGATAATATCCTGCGAGTCCGAGAAAACTCCTGATCTCTCCAACTGATGTGGGTGCCGCCCATTTAGTTACAGAAACAACCTTGGTAGGGTCTACTGCTATTCCTTCTCCTGATATAAATGTCCGAGGAATCCAACTTCCTCTAACCAAAACTCACACTTGCTGAACTTGGCATACAACTGATGTTCTCTGAGCTTCTCAAGTACCAAACGCAAATGCTTCGTATGCTCCTCTTCATTCTTCGAGTAGACCAATATATCATCAATGAACACCACGACGAACTTATCCAAGAACTCGATAAACACCTTGTTCATCATGGTCATGAAAGAGGCAGGCGCGTTAGTCAGACCAAATGACATAACAGTATACTCATATAGCCCATACCTTGTGGTAAAAGATGTCTTAGGTATATCTTGCTCTCGAATCTTCAACTGGTGATAACCTGATCGAAGATCTATCTTAGAGAAAATTTTAGCTCCTTGCAACTGGTCAAACAAATCGCTAAACATCAGCAAAGGGTATTTGTTCTTGATCATCACTTCATTCAATGCACGATAATCAACAACCATCCTTAATGATCCATCCTTCTTCTCTACTAGAAGCACTTGGGCTCCCCAAGGTGAGGAACTTGGTCGAATGTAACCTTTATCCATTAACTCCTTAATCTGCTTCTTAATTTCTTCCAAATCCTTTGCGGGCATCCGATACAGTCTCTTTGATAATGGCCCGGTGCCTGGCAATAGGTCAATCAAAATTTCAATGTCTCAATCCAGTGGCATGCCTGGTAACTCCTCCGGAAATACGTCGGGGAAATCCTTCACCATTGGTACTTCCTCCTATACAACTCCTGATAAGGAATTCACTTGAGTCCTCTTCGGCACATGTCGTGATATATACTTGATCCTTCTTCCTTCTGGGGTGGTGAGGAATATCGACTTGCTAGAACAATCAATGTTCCCTCCATACTTCGATAACCAATTCATGCCTAATATTATATCCAATCCTTGTGACTCCAAAATTATTAGGTCCGAGGGAAACACAGTTACCAATCCTCAAGGGTAACCGATCACACCATAGGCTGGCCATATACTCTGCTCCTGGTGAGCTTACTAACATGGGTGACCTAAGGGCTTGGGTTGGCAGGTTATACTTATCCACAAATCCCCTTGATATGTATGAATGCGATGCACCAGCATCAAAAAGAATGAGTGCGGTAAATGCATTAATCAAAAACTTACCGACAACTGTGTCGGGTTGATCCTCAATCTCCTCCATGCTGATGTGGTTAACCTGACCTTTGGTGAAGGGGTTGGGCTTCTTGGCAAAACTTCCATTGCCATTTCCATTCTTTGCTTCAGGACATTCAGTGGCATAATGTCCAGTATTCTGGCACTTGAAAGAGGTAATGTGGCTCAGATCCCTCTGGGCAGGTGTTTAAGGGTTGGAACGGTTCTGGCTGCTACTTCCTCCATTCCCATTGCCATTCCTCGTGCCATTATGGTTGTGCGAACTTGCTCCGTTGTGCGTGTGGCCTCCATGGTTATGGCCTCCATGGTTGTGGATATGTCCTCCCGAGTATGGGGAATAGCGGGGCTTCTACTGAGCTCCTAAAGTGTACCTCCCCTGTCCATACTTCCTCTTGCGATTATCAATCTGTTGCTGCTTGCCTTCAATCATAAGAGCCCTATCTACCAACTCCTGGTAGTTGTTGAATGTTGCCATCATCAACTGCATGCTTAGCTCATCATTCAGTCCTTCCAGAAACTTCTCCTGCTTAGCAGCATCTATAGCTATGTCATCAGGGGCATAGCATGCTAACTTACTAAACTCATCCACATACTGGCCCACCATACGTCCTCCTTGGCGCAAGTTGCGAAACTTGTGCTTCTTCATGCTCATAGCTCCAGCTGAAACATGGGCAGTGCGAAAAGCCTGCTGAAACAGATCCCATGTAACAATGTCAATGGGGTAAGTGGCTGTGAAATTCTCCCACCATGATGTTGCGGGTACATCAAGCTGATGTGCGGCAAAACGCACTCTCTCCGCATCTGTGCATCCTGTAGTGGTTAGCTCTCTTCCAATCTTGCGGAGCTAATCATCTGCAACAATCGGCTCGGTGCTACTAGAGAACACCGACGGATTCAACCTTAGGAAACGGGCTAGGTTAACAACAGGGGGTGGTGGTGGTGGGTTGTTGTTGTTTTTGTTGTTGTTGTTGCCTTGGTTCTGATTCTGGACTAAAAGTTTCATCGAGGTATTCTATTGCTAGATCAACTGAGTGAGCTCCGGTGGGAAGGAAAATCCATTGTCATGTCTCGGAGGCATCTGATGGGTTTAGAAGGGGTGAGAAAACAGAATAGAAAAGGGGTCTAAGAGAGATTCACTACCCATAATGCTCATGAGACAAACACAATCAATTTCACTTCAATCAATAGCACACAAGATTACAAAAGCGGTCTAACCAATAACTACTAACTCGATCGTTGCAACTACTTGGAGGGAAAATACTACTAATTACAATGGTAGTCGTCTAGAAATTTTCATCTGAAGAAGACTCCATAATATCTTCTCCAGCTTCATTAACGTAGTCATCATCGCTATCAGGGTCGGAGTCGGTGTCGTCGAGGATGATGTAGTCTCCTGGCTGATTGTCCTTCTTTGGCGCGGGGTATCCCATGAATACTCCTAGCTTCCTTGTCAGGCCGTCATTCTTTTCCACCAATATAGCAATCTCCTCCTCGTATCCATTGCGCGTAGACTTGATCTCCTCTTCCAGCTTGTTGTTTCTCCTCACCAGTTTCTTGATCTTCTTCATGTGGATAATTTGTTGATTCTCCTGTCGACGAATATGATCTCCCATCTCTTGAATGTAAGCTGCAATTGATCCATCCCTCCTGGTACGAATCATCTCCCATTTGTCATCTCCGCAACCACATATCTGGTAGACGGTATTCTCCATATCCTTGTGATGCACCTCACATATGCATCCAAAGGTGATTTGTGCGTCCATGCTTTTTCCAATACTCCAGCTTGGTGCATCCAGGTAGAAATCAATAGGCTCTGTTGTTGGCGCAAAGCTCCTCCTAGGTATCCAGACTTTGATCTTCCAGCGCTCCTCTTCTGGTACAGATGTAGAGAAAGTCCCTGTGAAGCTTGGTAATCTGATGTTCAGATACTTAGTGACTTCCTTCAAGTGCTTTCCGAAAGGGGTGCCATCATCCGGGTGAGTGAACTTGTTCCTGGGGTCCGCCATCTATAGAGTAGAACGAGAGGAAAATTAGAAATGAGTAGAGAAGAGAAATCCTATGGCTCATTCTAGTGGTCGCGTCCTACAGTCAGCGTGTGCTCTGATACCATCTTGTAGCGACCAGACCTCAAACGGTCAAGTCTCTGTGCATCATTGTCATCCTTGGCTCGTTAATGCTGACACGCACAGTACTCGAGGAATTATAATAGAGTTTCAATCACACACTTATTACATCGAGACCTCATAAAGAGTACTATTACATAAATAAATCATGGCTGAAGGCCATCTAAACTAGATAACAGCGGAAGGCTTCGAAGGTAAACGAGTCCATCAACTCCAACGGCATAGCTGAGTGCAAAAAAACGACCTGTCGCACCTTATTCGTCGTCTGAGTAGTCTGCAACATAAGACGTTGTAGCCCGAAACAGGTCAGCACATGGAATATGCTGGCATAGTTACACTGTAAAGCAATGATAATGCAAGAACTATATCTACATGCAATATTTGGCTGGTGGAGGCAGTAAGTTTCACGGTTTTGCATAAAGCTAATTTTTGCCTACAACAAAGGAATAAATTTATTTAACTACTCCCATGTTGCCCATTATTTAAGAAGGTTCCTCCAACTCAAATCCCAATTAAAAGTATCATCATTAACCCAACATCAAAATTAATTAGAGTAATGTGATGAGATCACATCAATAGATTCAAGTACTAGATACTCAAGATGTCTGTAACCAGGGACACAGCTAACCATGATTAGTTTATACACTCTGCAGAGGTTTGCGCACTTCTCCCCACATGACTCGACCGCATCCATGATCGGATGATCGAGACATAGCCTTTCTGAAGCATTAACTCTCTACTCCGGGTAGACAGTACCACCTACAACCCTATACATCTGCTAGTCTACCTCTTCATGCGCTCATGCAACTTACTCAGCTATGCTAGAGCCCATAGTGGCATGTGGCTGCACACGGAAGTTTCTAGCATGAATAATCTTATGATCCCTTTGAGCCTGGGTGGCATTCCATAGGATAACCACACGAGTAATCCAGGATTTCCAAAAACATACAACACTGGGTACTCCAGGTGCCTCAACCAATCCACCCAGATTTGTATTAAAGTTGCCACCTTAATGTTATCCAGTTAAAATAACTCTCAAACTTCCATGTGTGAACCACGATCCAATCCCCCTCTACGAGCATGGCTAAGCAATAAGAAGCATAACGTATATTCCCGGGGTGATCAAAAGGTATTAGGTTCCTACCTCAAACACTACAACCAAAACCACATGTTCCCAATCCTACCAATGCAAGTATTTGTGGGGCAGAACTAATGCATAGTAAAAACTGGGTATAAAAGAGTATGATCAAAGTGTAACTTGCCTTGCTGACGATCTACAAACTCTAGAGATTTGTAGTAACAAGCTTTCGCACTACGGGTAATCTAGCATAGACAAACAATAGCATACATAAGTAATCACTCAATCGAAACACGAGAAAACTCGAGAAAAGATCCAAATCGAACACGAAACAATCAACGGCTTATACTAACAAGAGTCAAAACCTAACAGCATTATTAACATGTGAATTAGATCTTAACAGAAAGTACAAGTGATTAGCTACGATTTCAAAAAGATTCAACTCAAACGGAGCAACGAAACTCAAAATAAAAACGAAACAAGATCATTTACTAATATGGACTAAAGTCAAATTCTACAGTAACAAAATCATGTTTAAGTTGGTTAACTGAAAAGAGTGCTTCAAGACGAAGATTTTGGCATTGGTTTCATCTAATTTGGATAAATGAGTAAAACGTTATACTAATTTGAAATCAGGGGTTGAATCGCGTTAGAAATATTCGCAGATAAATCCCTGTCGAAAATAAAATAAAAAGAAAAGACTAACGAACGAATGTGCGCTCTCTGAACCTAACCGGCGAACAACGTTCGTTAAAATGAACGAACGGATGGACATCCGCTAAATAAATAAACCGACGAAAACCAAACCGATCTAATAAAGAAATAGATCTAGGGTTTATATGAAAAAATCCGACGGTTTTTATACCTAAACCGAAAAGAAACCGACCGTGACAAAGACGACGGCGGCGATGGCGGGCGGCTCCGGTGTCGTGGGGAACGAACACCTATGGGGCAGGGCCCCTTCTCGGTCCGGCAGGGAGCGGAGGGCGCACGAAGAGCAGATCGAGGCGAGGCACACAAGGGATTTTACCCAGCTTCGGAGCTCTCCGGAGAGATAAAACTCCTACTGCTGCTCGGTGTTTGTATTGTGTTCTTGCTCGAGAGCGTGAGCGTGCTGTAGTTTCGAATGAGTCGAACCCCTTCTGCGTTGCGCATGGGCCTCCTTTTATAGGCTAAAGGGGTCACCGGCAGGTAGCAACGCAGGCAAGGGTACAAATGTAAAAAGAGTGGTTGGTACAACTGCTGCTACAACGTATCCTACCTAACTCTGACGGTAGGGGACAAGGGCATTTAATGCCCGTCCGGTCGCCCAAACAGTGTAGAAAACGACCGTTTGGGGCGCCACCGCTTGCCACGATGGCCTTCTCGTCATCTCCACTCGCCACCTCGCACCGCTTGGCTGCACAGCTTCCCAGCACGTGCTCCTGGAACGGTCCTACGGCAGCACGTCGACGGATGTGCTGGAGCGTAGGCACAGAGTGGTGGCTTCGCCGCGGCAAGCGCCTTGCCGCGGTCGTTGTCTTGTCGCGCCCGGAAGCTTGTCGCTCGCCGGGTCTTGCCGGGACGCGCGGCGCGTCGCGGCAAGTTTCTTGAAATGCCTTGGTTGGCCTTCCCGGCAAGCTCCTCTTGCCGGGGCCTTGTCCTTCCCGGCAAGCTCCTCTTGCCGGGGTCTTGTCTTCTCAGTTAAAACACTTTGTTCTTGAATGGCATCAATGAGAGCTATGTAGGATCTTGGCGGATGTCCGGCAAGCCTTGCCGCGGGGCGCTGCGACTGCCCGTGCACAAGTTCGGGATACTAAGGTACCCCTACTTTAGTACACCGACAGGAGCCCCCGGGCCTGGGCCACACACGGTGCCGAGCGCTGTTGGGCCAGGCCCAAAACAGGGCACGGGCACACGCGGCCTGGGTCCACACCAAATCTAACTCCGTATCCACCGCGCCCTCCCGTAACGGCACGTGTCGAATGCGGCGTCGTGGGAGAGATTGTGGGTGATTCTTTAATCGAAAAAGGCGTAACGTTCGCCTCTCCTCTTTATAAGCAGGGGAAACAGGGGCCGTTCCCCCACCTTCGCCACTTGCGGTTCCTTCCTCAGAAAGCTCCGCCGCTCCCCTCCGCTTCCCAAGCCGAAAGAGAGCAGCGCTCCGCCGCCCGTCGCCGCCGTCGCCCCCGCTCTCCTCCACCGCCTCCGCCATGGCTCCGAAGACCGGAAAGAGTGCGAAGTCGGCCGAGGCGTTGCGGCTTGAGGCGCTGCACAAGGAGCGAGCACTTTTCCCCCCCCGAGCTCACCCGAAGGCGCTGCGGGAGGAGTTCTATCTCTTTCTGGTCGACGGAGACGCGGGCGCATCCGCGCACGCAGGCACTCTCCGCCGAAGCTTCTACTTCGAAGCGGTGCCCAAAAGGGTACTACTTCTTCCCATTGTTCTTCTATTGCGGGCTCTGCCCGCCCTTTTCCGATTTCTTCTGCGACATCATGAACACATACGGGCTCCATCTCCTTGATTTCACCCCCAACGCCGTTCTGACCATGGCGGTTTTCGCGCATCTTTGCGAGAACTTCGTCGGAATCCACCCCAACGTAGCCCTTTTCCGCCACTATTTCATGCCCCGGGTCGAGAAAGGAGAGCCCTTGTCTGGCGGGATCGCCTGGATCTCGAGGGCCGGCAAGAAGGAGGTCTATCTGGAGGGGGAGCTCCGCAGCAAATGGGATGAGTGGAGGGCTGAATGGTGTTGGATTGTTGACGCAGATCCGCAGCCATTCACCAATTTGCGCCAAGCCCGAGTAGTGCGCGGCGGCGACTGGAGCGCCCTGGCGGCGGACGATGCTAAGCTGAAGATCGCCACCACCCGGATCCTGCGGCTCAGGCTTGCCGGGCTCACTGTAGGGGCTGTTGGCGCGGACTTTCTTCGCCGCCGCATCGCCCCTCTGCAGGAGAGGGGGAGGCCCGCCTGGCTGTTCGGGGGCCCGGCGGATATCATGAGGCTGCGCCCAGGCCTCAATTTTAACTTTCACTGTTTTGGAGTTGGATGGGATGCTCAAGGAGCTGTTCAAGCACGACCCCAACCATCCGGAGTGGTTCAGGCTGCCGCAGGGCGTCGTCCCGCTGTGCAACAACTCCCAGCTTGATCGCATCCGCGCAATGATGCCGGAGTGCGACTCGCATGGGATTATCCCAACTTGGCAGGAGCCCTCCGACGACGTCGTGCGGCAATTCTTCGACGGCTTGGTGGAGGTAGCAGTCCGCGCCGACGAGCAGAGGCTCCTCACCCGCGACACCACTGATGACGAGATGCGGTACATCGCCACCAGGGCGGAAGAGGCGGCGGCAGCCGCCGCCGCGGGCGAGTTTGGTTTCACGTTGGAGGAGGCAGAGGCGGCCGAGGCGGCAAGCCTTGCCGACCGAGAGGACCTTGTCGGGGAGGTCGTGGCGAGGAGAGCCCGAAGCCGAAGCGAGCGAGCCTGCCGAGGGCGCAAGCGGCCAGCCGTCTTCGAGCCTTGCCGCAGGCGGAGCCCCAGCGCAGCCCCAGCTCAACAAGAAGGCGCCTCCGTAGGACTGGAGACACAGCAGGGCGGCAGGGCCAACAGCCAGCGCGGGGACACGCTCCACCGCGCAAGCACCGTTGCCGCGGGAGCATCTCATGCCGTGCCGGCAACTGGGCGGGGTCTTCTCGAGCCGCCTCCCTGATCCTGCAGCTCCCGCCAAGCGTCCAAGGGAGCCTACTCCTCCGCCTCGTCACGCTGAAAGAGTACCGGACTTCGACCTCTCCGCGCTGAGCTCCGACGAGGAGGAAGAAGAGGAGGAGGAGTAAGACTTTCTCCTTGTTGTATTTGTATTTCTTCGATCTTTGTTGTTTCTTGTCTTGTATCTAATCTGCTTCCCTCTGAACCTCGTTCCATTTCAGGACACTGGCTGAGAGAGCGGCGAAGAGGGCCAAGGTCCCCGTGGTTATCGTCGAGGACGATCCTGCTGTGATGGTAGAGGACGCGTCCAAGACCAGCTTGACGGACCCGGCAACATCTCCTCGAAGCAGCCCCCAGCGCAGCCCCCAGCGTAAGTATTTGTTCACTTCCCATTGTGGGGCGCGCATGGGTGCTCTTTCTTTGCTGATATCTTGATTGTTGTCTTGCTTGTGTAGGAGCAGAACAGGCCCATCAGGAGCAACCAGAAGCCGCTCCGGAGGTGCAATCTGCTTCAACCACGCCGCCAAGGGGCGGTTCTCCGGCAAGGGAGCGCTCTCCGGCAAGGGGGCGGTCCCCGGCAAGGGGCAGTTCCCCGGCGAGGGACGGGACCAGCGATCCTTCGGTGGTGGAGCCCATGATCACAGAGCCCAGCACAGGTAACCCTCCTTGTCGGAAATTTTCCCTTGGGCTTTTCTTCTTCTGATCTTCTTTTTGGATATTTGCTTGACTTTTTCTTCCTCTTCCTGTCTTCAGATCCCCTTCCACAGATCCGATGGAGACTGAGGCCACCGGCGAGGAGGATGCACGCGGCAACACTGATGATGCCGCTGCCACCGAGGAAGAGGCCGGCGCTGACGATCCCGCCGGCGAAGAGGCCGCCAAGGCTGCTGGCGCAGGAGCTGGCGAGGGGTCGGCGATCGCACTGACGACCCTGAGGGCGCAGGAGCGCAAGGCGCTACACCGACCGCCGACCCTCCGCCGCTGATGCAGCACCGGGCTCCGAAGAGCCCCAGCCCGGCGCCTACTTGAAGGCCGGCGAGGGTGTCTTCATCAAGCTTCCCTGGGCGTCGAGCTCCAGGGCGCCGGTCGAAGGAGAGGCATTTGACGGAGAAGTGCTCGCCTCTGCTGGGCTGACAGTGGTTGACGCGCCAAGCAGCAGCAGCGGCGAGTCTGAGGAGGAGCAGCTGCTCCGGAAGTTGGTGTCGCTCTATCGCGCCCGACAGCGAAAACTGGAGTCCCGGGAAGCGCTTGTCGCGCAGGCGGGAGTGGACATAGAGAAGCACGCGGAGGAGCTTCAGAGCCGTAACCAAGAGGCCTCTGGTCCATTGCAGAGGAGAGGGCGCAGCTTGCCGAGGCGCGGAAGGCCTTTCTCCTCGAGAGGCTGAAGCCGAAGAGCAGCAACGGCTTGCCGGCGAGGAGATGTCCCTGCGAGAAGGCGGAGCTGATGCAGCGGAAAGGTCAACTTGGACAGCTATGAGGAGGAGCTTGCTGCGCACGAGGAGACACTTGGCGGGGCCCTCAAGGAAGCAAAGGATGCCACTGCAGCCGCTGAGTCCGCCAAGAAGGAGCTGGAGGTGAAGGTGACGGGGCTAGAAGCCACCCTCAAGGCGAAGAACGAAGAGCTTGCCGCGCTCCAGCGCGAGCGAGAGAAGGATGCCCTCGCCCACGGCGAGCTGCAGGGCCGCCTCCTCGAAGGGGCAAGGAACTGAACGCCGCCAAGGACTCAAATGCTGATCTGGAGCTGAAGCTGGTCACGCTGACTGAGACGCTGGACGGCGCCAAGAAGCGAGAGGATGACTTGAAGAAAGAGATCAAGGCCAATGAGGAGCTGCTAACGAGGGCCGCCGAGACTCAAAACACCTTCAGGGCTACGGTGGAGCTCTGGACGGAAGGCCTCGTCAACATTGCTGCAGTCATCGACGAGGAGCTGGCGCAACTGGACTTGGCGGGCTTCGGGTACTCCTCCGACGAGAACCTCCAGCCCAGCGCCAAGCTTACTCTGTTCTTCAAGGGCGTGGTGACGGCTCTCCAGCAACTCCGGGAAAGGATCCCAAAGCAGCTGGCTGACGAGTCACGCGCAATCTGCGCCAGAGTCCTGGAGAAGGTGTTGGTGAAGGTGCTCTTCCGCAACCCGGGCCTCAACCTCACCAACGTCCTTAAGAAGCTGCCGGCGGGTGCCGATCTTGAAGAGCTCAAGGCCCTTGTCGCACCCATTGTGGATAAGGTGAATGAAGTCAGGAGGGTTGACGGCGACCGCGTAGATTAGGCCGCGTGTTTTCTCCTTTTTCTTGCCGCTGCTAGACATGTCACGGGAACAATCTATTAGAGCGCGGCAAGTTATTATTGTAATATAACTTTATTCTGGGTAGTATTTGCTATGTTATTTCCTTTACTTGATTCCCTCCTTGTATGTTTTTACCCTACGCTTTTAGGGAACTTGCCGGCGCAGGCACCCTTGCCGCGAGCGCTGAGTGCGGAACATCAGCAGCCTGCTGGCGGTGTTGCCTCCGGCAAGAAACCTTGTCGGAACTAGTCGCAGCACACTTACGTTGTTGAGCGGACTCGAAACAAAGTAAGGGCGCAACTAGCTACGAGTTGGTTCCTCCGCGCACAGGTTTTCCATACAAAGCACGGTCGTTCAAGGAAGATAACTTAAAAAATTTAAAACTGATTGTGCTCAAACTTTGGCAACTTAGCTTTTCTGTCGTCTGCGTCCCGGCAAGGCTATACTTCTTTGAACGACGCCTGGTCCACACCATTATCTTCTCCTTCCCCCCCCCGGTGAACTTGTGGGCGAAGGAACCTTCTTTTTGAGAAAAAGAAAGAAGAGAAAATAAAGATATGGAGCCTTAAGGCTCGTTATTGCTTACCGGGGGCAAGTGCTGCACAAAGTGTCAGATAATACATGCAAAAGAAAAAAGCATGAAATTTGACAACATTTGCAGAGCATATGATCTTTATTTATGCGCGGGATCTGCGCCCGGCTTTGTACAAAGGGTTACATGCAACAGCGGCAAGGCTTGTACAAAAGGTGGTTGCCGGACAGCAGGTTCCGGCAACCGCGCCTTATGGGTAAAACTTACGAAGATGCTCTATGTTCCAGGAGTTGCTCACCGGAAAGCCATCTTCGGTCTCAAGGCGGACAGCGCCAGGCCTAGTGACTCGTTTCACCCGATAAGGGCCTTCCCACTTCGGCGTCAACTTGTTGGAATTCTTGGCGGATTGAACGCGCCGAAGAACAAGGTCGCCTTCCTCGAAACTTCTGGCATTAACTTTGCGGCTATGGTAGCGACGCAAAGCTTGCTGGTAGCGAGCAGCTCGTACAGCAGCCTGAAGACGATCTTCCTCAAGGAGCAGCGCGTCATCTTGCCGCAGCTGCTCTTGCTCAAGCTCATCATAAGCGAGCACTCGAGGCGATCCGTATACGAGTTCCGTGGGGAGAACTGCCTCTGCTCCATAGACTAGAGCAAAAGGTGTCTGGCCAGTGGCTCGATTTGGCGTCGTCCTGATCGACCAAAGAACCACTGGCAGCTCCTCGATCCAATTTCTTCCGCACTTGTGCAGCCTGTCGAAAGTTCTGGTCTTGAGCCCGCGCAGCACTTCAGCGTTTGCCCTCTCCGCTTGACCGTTGCTTCTCGGGTGAGCAACAGAAGCGAAGCAGATCTTGGCGCCAAGATCTTGGACGTACTGCATGAAGGTGCGGCTCGTGAATTGTGTGCCATTGTCGGTGATGATCCTGTTAGGGACTCCGAAACGGCAAACAATCGACCTGAAGAACTTGACTGCTGACTGTGCTGTCACCTTCCTCACTGCTTCCACTTCCGGCCACTTTGTGAACTTGTCGATTGCAACGTACAAGTACTCAAAGCCCCCGACAGCTCGGGGAAAGGGGCCGAGATGTCGAGCCTCCAGACCGAAAATGGCCAGGATAAAGGGATCGTCTGGAGAGCTTGAGCTGGTTGATGTATCTGCTTGGAGTGGAACTGGCACGCTTCACACTTGGTTACTTGTGCAGTTGCATCCTGGAGGGCTGTTGGCCAAAAGAAACCTTGCCGGAAGGCTTTGCCGGCAAGTGCTCTTGCGCCAATGTGGTGACCACATATGCCTCCATGTATCTCCGCCAACAGCTCCTGTCCTTCTTCCCGGGGAATGCACTTCAATTTCACTCCGTTGAATCTTCTTCTGTACAGTATGTCATCGACAAACTGGTACATACTTGATTGCCGGGCTACTCTCTCCGCTTCTTCTTGCTCTTCGGGAAGTTCTCCTGTATGAAGGAAACGGACAATATGCTGTGCCCATGCTGGAGCTTGCGGCTCGACAACAAGGACTAAAGGCACAAATGCTGCTGCGGGAACATCCGCTTCTACGGCAAGAACCTGAAGCCATGTCGGAGCTTGGTGTTCCCCGGCAAGCTTGCCGGAGCAAAACTTGTCGGGAGCGTCTGCTTCAACGGAACAAACCCTAGGGCTTGTCGGAGCAGACTGCCCCTCAGCACCTTTGCGTTGACTTTGGGGACCTTCTTGGCGGCGGCTTCGGGGAGCTCTGCCGGAAAGTAGTCACCAGAAACCAACTTCCTCTTCTTGTTCTGTCCAGTTGATGGTATTACAGATGGTTGAGTCAGTTTGAGCACAAAAATTCCTAGTTCCACAGGTAACTTGAGTGCGGCGCACTTTGACAGGCCATCTGCAATGTCGTTCTGGGCTCTCGGAACATGTTCCATCTGTAAGCCGTCAAAATGCTCTTCCAACTTTCTCACTTCATCAATGTAAGCTTCCATCAACGGACTCTGATAATCTTTGTTCACTTGGCGGACGACAAGCTGCGAGTCACCCCTGACAATGAGCTTCTTGATCCCAAGGTCTGCAGCGATCCTGAGTCCGGCAAGCAAGCCTTCATACTCTGCAGTATTGTTTGTTGCTTGCTCCTTGGGAAAGTGCATCTGGACCACGTACTTGAGGTGCTCTCCGGTGGGTGCGACAAGTAATACGCCCGCACCGGCGCCTTGCAGCGAGAAGGCACCATCAAAGTACATGATCCATTCTTTGCTTGCTTCCTTGACGGGGATGCTCGTCTCTGGAGTTTCTTCATCAGGTGTTGGCGTCCATTCTGCTATAAATTCTGCCAATGCTCGGCTCTGGATAGTTGAAGTACTCTCAAACTTGAGGCCAAAGCTTGACAATTCCAGTGCCCACTCGACGATCCTGCCTGTTGCTTCCGGATTCTGCAATATCCTCTTCAACGGAAAGCGAGTGACAACTGTGATCTCATGTGCTTGAAAGTAATGGCGCAGCTTCCTTGAGGCCATGAGAAGGCCGAAAAGCAACTTCTGCACACCAGAGTACCTTGACCTAGCCCCCTGCAGAAGGGAACTGACAAAATAAACTGGGCGCTGCACCATCTTCTTTTGTTTCTCTTCCTCTGGCTGCACAGATCTATCCTTGTCGGGACCAGAGCTTGTCGGGGAAGCCCCCTGCTTGTCGCTGGATTCGCTTGCCGTGGTCGCTGGCTCATCGTCCGCCTCCCTTTCCGCTACTAACGCAGCACTAACCACTTGATTGGTTGCCGCTAGATACAGCAGCAACTTCTCTTGTGGCTTAGGTGCGACAAGTATTGGAGTGGAGGACAGGTATCTCTTCAAGTCCTGCAGCGCAGCCTCCGCTTCCGGAGTCCATTTCATTGGACCTGCCTTTTTCAAAATTTTGAAAAATGGCAGGGCGCGCTCAGCAGACTTAGAGATGAACCTGCTGAGAGCAGCAACGCAGCCGGCAAGCCTTCGCACATCCTTGACGCGCTTCGGTGCTTCGATCTGCTCAATGGCCTTGATCTTGTCGGGATTGGCTTCAATCCCCCGCTGAGATACAAAGAACCCGAGAAGCTTGCCGGAGGGGACTCCAAACACGCACTTCTCGGGGTTCAACTTGAGATTGATCTTGCGCAGATTTGCAAAGCTCTCGTCCAAATCCTGGATCAAAGTTGCTTTGTCCTTGCTCTTGACCACTATGTCATCCATGTAAGCTTCTACATTTCTGTGCAACTGTGGCTCAAAAGCATGACTGACTACTCTTGCGAATGTCGAACCAGCATTCTTTAGTCCGAAAGGCATCCGTACAAAGCAGTACGTGCCACATGGAGTAATGAATGCGGTCTTCTCTTCATCCTCTTCTGCCATGAAGATCTGATGATATCCTGAGTATGCATCAAGAAATGAAAGCAAATCACATCCTGCCGTGGAGTCGACAATCTGGTCAATGCGCGGCAAGGAAAATGGATCCTTGGGACAAGCTCTATTAACATCAGTAAAGTCAATACAAAGCCTCCATTTCTCGTTCGCCTTGCGCACGACTACAGGATTGGCCAACCACGTAGGATGGAGTACTCCTCTGACAAGGCCTGCTGCTTCCAACTTCTTGATCTCTTCTGCAATGAATTCTTGTCGCTCCACTGCTTGTTTCCTGACTCTTTGCTTGACGGGCCGTGCGTGAGGACAGACGGCAAGGTGGTGCTCAATTACTTTCCTGGGAACACCGGGGATGTCAGATGGTTGCCATGCAAACACATCGACATTCGCCCGCAGGAAAGCAACGAGCGCGCTTTCCTATTTAGGGTCAAGCGTGGCACTGATGGTGAAGGTACCACCAGTGCCGTCCTCCTTGGCGGCCACTTTCTTGGTCTCTGGTGAAGCTGTCTTTGCCTTCTTATACTTGCCGGTGGAGCTCGATGGTGCGTCCTCGACGGTAGCGCAGCACTCCGAAGAGGTGCGCTTGCCGGAGTGGGCATCAGAGCTCTTGCCGGACTTGGTCTTCTTCTTCCCCCCGGGAGCTTCAGCGGCAAGTGGTTTGCGATCTGCTGCGGCTGCTGCTTCCCGGTAGATCTTGTCGGTACAGATAAGGGCATCTTTCTTGTCGCCAGGGACAGAAATGACACTTATCGGACCGGGCATCTTGAGCATGTTGTAGGCGTAGTGAGAGGCTGCCATGAACTTGGCGAGCGCTGGACGGCCGAGTATCCCATTGTAGGGCAATGGGAAATCAGCAACGTCAAAGGTGACCTTCTTTGTCCTGAAGTTCATCTCGCTGCCAAATGTCACTGGCAGTGTGATCTTCCCCTTCGGCTTGCTCCTTCCCGGGATGATTCCTTGGAAAGTGCCAGTCTCTTCGAGCTCGCTGTCGGGGATCTGGAGCTTCTTGAGTACCGCTGAGGAGATCAGATTCAGGCCGGCCCCGCCGTCAACCAGCATCTTTGTGACCTTGAGGTTGCGGATAGTTGGCGAAACCAACATCGGCAAGCACCCGACCGCAGTTATGCGATCAGGGTGATCCTCAACATCAAAGATGATGGGCGTGCTGGACCACTTCAGAGGCTTGCGCGACTCAACTGACGGTTCTGCTGCATTAACTTCCCGCACCCACTGTTTGAGCTGGCGGTGCGAAGTATGCAGAGAAGCACCGCCGTCGACGCACAAAACCTCTGTTGCTTTCTGAAACTCCTGCTCGTCGGCCTCATCCTCATCCATCTCTTCATCTTCGTCTTCGTCTTCATCCTTGTCGCGGCCGCGGGGAGGCCTGTCTCCTTGTCGCTGCTTGGCCTTGCCGCGGCGCCCTCCCCGGCCGGGACGCTTCTTGCCGGATCCTCCACCACCTTCTTGGGCCTTCTCCTTGTCGCGTCGCTCGTACTCAGCTTTCTGCAGTTCTACAAGCTGGTCAACTTTCTTGCAGGTCTGGAGATCATGGCCCTTGGTGCGGTGGATCTTGCAGTACTGCTTGCCGGAGCCGTCCTCCTTGTCGGCGGCCACCACAGCCTCGCCGGAGTCACCAGCTTTGGCCTTCTCGGTGCCACCTCCGTTGCCGGACTGCTCGACGACTAGCACATCTTTTGCTTTCCTCTTTCTATTGTTCCGCCGCCGGTTTTTCTTTGCCGGGGCGGCATCCTCACTGTCAGACCCTTCTGCTCCTGCATTCTCTCCGGGGAGTTTCCTCCCCTCTTCAGCGCGTGCACACTTGTCGGCCAGGGCATATAGCTCACTGACGTCTCTAATCTTGCACATCGCCATCTCCTCCCTCATCCTGCGGTTTCGCATGTTCTGATGGAACGCGCTGATGACCGCGGCAGGGTGGACGTCTGGGATGTTGCGCTGCACTTGGCTGAATCTCTGTATGTACTTGCGCAGGGGTTCTCCTTCCTTCTGGGCGAGCAGATGAAGATCGCTTTCCTGGCCATGGGGCTTGTGGCCGCCTGTAAAGGCGCCGACAAACTGATGGCACAGGTCCGCCCATGAGGAGATGGAGTCGTCCGGCAAGTGCATGAGCCACGATCTGACGTTGGGCTTGAGCACCAGCGGGAAGTACTTGGCGAGGATCTTCTTGTCGCGCCCCCTGGCCACCTGCACTGCGATGGTGTAGACGCTGAGGAACTCCGACGGATGTATGCTGCCATCGTACTTCTCGGGTACATCTGGCTAGAAGTTCTTGGTACTGGGCCACTGGACTTGCCACAGCTCACGAGTGAACGCAGGGCAACCTACCGCGTACGGCAAGTCGCCTGGTTCCCCTGGCGCATGCATGTCGACAGTGGGCCCAGCGCGCTGCTCTGACTGACGCCGCGCTTCTCTTCGACGCTCGATTCGAGTACGAGCGTCCTCTTGTCATCATTCTTGGAGAACTTGACGCTGATCACGACGAACTCGTGGATCCGACGACGCCGTGGAGTCGGTGTCGAGGTTGACCCGGCGAGTCAGCGATCTTGGCCTTCAGGGCGAGGAGTGCACGGTGGTGGCACCTCCACCGGTCTTGTCGCCACCGGCTTGCGCCTGGGCGTCTTGCCGCAGCTTCGATGCGCTCGGTTGCCGGGGAGTGTCGCCGTTGGCGAAGCCGATGAGGCTCTGAATGGTGATCCTCCAGTCGTCGATCTTGTCCGGCGCTGGAGGGTAGTCTAGGAGCAGTTGGGCTCGAGCCAACGCTTCTTCTGGGGTTTTCGGCGGCGGGGGCGAACGACGCGAGGAGCGGGATATGCTCAAACTTCTAACAGTGTTAGAAGGAGCAACATCTCGTCCAGGCGACCGTGCCGCGCTCGTGCCGACATGTTGACGTGCATGTTGGCCTTGAGCGTCCCGCGATCCACCAGCTTGGGCTTGTACCAACGCGAGCACGGTGCTAGGAGCACCATGGCGTTGTCGATCCCGCGCCTCCTAAGAGGGGTGTGGTGCATGTACAGACGCCGAAGCTTGCGGGGCCTTGTCCTTAGATCTGTTGACAACGTGAGTTCCCCCATTGGCTCCTGTTCTTTCGCCGGCGTCTACCCTACCGTCCGTTTGCTCCGGTGGTGGTGGGATCGACGTGGACGGAGCGTCCACCTCCGGAGCCTTCTTCTTCGGTGGCATGTCGATGAAGATGTTGATGTAGCGCGCGTGAAGACCGGATCAGGTTCGCACAACCTCGACGCCCCCTACCTGGCACGCCAAAGATGTCGTGGGGAACGAACACCTATGGGGCAGGGCCCCTTCTCGGTCTGGCAGGGAGCGGAGGGCACACGAAGAGCAGATCAAGGCGAGGAACGCGAGGGATTTTACCCAGCTTCGGAGCTCTCCGGAGAGATAAAACTCCTACTGCTGCTCGGTGTTTGTATTGTGTTCTTGCTCGAGAGCGTGAGCATGCTGTAGTTTCGAATGAGTCGAACCCATTCTGCGTTGCGCATGGGCCTCCTTTTATAGGCTAAAGGGGTCACCGACAGGTGGCAACGCAGGCAAGGGTACAAATGTAAAAAGAGTGGTTGGTACAACTGCTGCTACAGCGTATCCTACCTAACTCTGACGGCAGGGGACAAGGGCATTTAATGCCCGTCCGGTCGCCCAAACAGTGCAGAAAACGACCGTTTGGGGCGCGACCGCTTGCCACGATGGCCTTCTCGTCATCTCCACTCGCCACCTCACACCGCTTGGCTGCACAGCTTCCCGCCACGTTCTCCTGGAACGGTCCTGCGGCGACACGTCGACGGATGTGCTGGAGCGTAGGCACAGAGTGGTGGCTTCGCCGCGGCAAGCGCCTTGCCGCGGTCGTTGTCTTGTCGCGTCCGGAAGCTTGTCGCTCGCCGGGTCTTGTCGGGACGCGCGGCGCGTCGCGGCAAGTTCCTTGGTTTGCCTTCCCGGCAAGCTCCTCTTGCCGGGGTCTTGTCCTTCCCGGCAAGTTCCTCTTGCCGGGGTCTTGTCTTCTCAGTTAAAACACTTTGTTCTTGAATGGCATCAATGAGAGCTATGGAGGATCTTGGCGGACGTCTGGCAAGCCTTGCCGCGGGGCGCTGCGACTGCCCGTGCACAAGTTCGGGATACTAAGGTACCCCTACTTTAGTACACCGACATCCAGCGTGGCTCCGCGGGGTGGCGGGGCATCGGCGCGGGCGGCGGGGTGCGGGGTGGCCGCGGCGCAGCGGCGGCGAACATCATGGCGAGGTGGCGGCGCGGCGATGGCAGGCGGCGGCGGTGGCGGCTTTGTGTCCCAAGGGGGGGCAGGCTTGCTATATAAAGGGGGGCGGCTCTTGCTTGGGAGAAGCCGAGGCGGCCGGCGGCGGCTCGGACTCCGGTAGGAGTCCGGCTTGGCCACGCGCGGGAGGCGGCGGCGTTGACGGGCCGGCTGGGCCGCTGGCCCAGCCGGTCTGGGAAACTTCTTTTCTGTTTTCTTTTTTATAAAAAAAATCGCCCGAAAAAGAAAAATCCTAAAAAATAGAAAAATTTCTAAAAATGCCAAAAACATCTTTCACCATCTAAATAAAATATTTAGGTGGACATTTTTCTGGCCTAAAAATGCAATTTTGAATAATGAATATTTTTCTAATTCAAATAAAATAGCAAATAAAATACCAGAAACAACATAATTTGGTTTTAAAATTCTTTCTCCAATATTTCCCTGAATTTGAAGAAGTCATATTATCTTCTCTCGTTTATTTTTAATATTGGAAATAATTGGAGAGGACAATAATAAAACCAATTGATCCTTTTCTTCAAATTTGAAATAAATTCAAATATGAATTTGGTGAAACCTCCAACTCTCTCTGTGGGTTCTTGATTTGCTTAAGATTTCTAGGATCTCAACCAAAATGCAAAAACAAATATGACATGCATATGACGATCTATGTATAACATCCAAATTGAAAATTGGGATGTTACACGGAGAAGGACTTATGATGAGGAAAGGTAGAATAATTTTCGGTTAGGTAGTTCCCCTTTTTATAACCTAAGTACTACCATGATGATCCGCAAGTATACGGGATAGTTGGAGGCTCTTTCAATAAGTAAGAGTTTTGAACCCAACGAGGAGCTAAAGGTAGAACAAATACTCTCTCAAGTCCTATCGGCCACTGATACGACTCTTCGCACGCTTGATGTTCGCTTTACCTAGAACAAGTATGAAACTAGAAGTACTTTGTGGGTGTTGTTGGATAAGTTTGCAAGATAATAAAGAGCATGTAAATAAAAGCTAGGGGTTGTTTAGATAAATAAGCAATAAAGTAAATATAGCGAGTGTGGACAAGTGGTGGTAGGAGTTGTGAGATTGTCCCTAAGCAATTGACTATGTTACTAGAGCGATAATCACTATTGCAATTTTATTTGAGGGAGAGGCATAAGCTAACATACTTTCTCTTCCTGGATCATATGCACTTATGATTGGAACTGTAGCAAGCATCCGCAACTACTAAAGATCATTAAGTTAAAACCCAACCATAGCATTAAAGTATCAAGTCCCCTTTATCCCATACGCAAACAACCTACTTACTCAGGTCTGAGCTTCTGTCACTCACGCCACCCACCATAAGCAAATCATGAACATATTGCAAACCCTACAGCGGGAATCCCTCACGCTTCCGCGACACGGAGAGCACCATAGGACAGCACCAATAATAAAACATGCAACTCAAACCAATCATAGCAATTCATCAATCACCGGTAGGACAACAAAAATCTACTCAGACATCATAGGATGGCAACACATCATTGGATAGTAATATGAAGCATAAAGCACCATGTTCAAGTAGAGGGTACATTGGGTTGCGAGAGAGTGTACCGCTGTAGATAGATGGGGGAAGGTGATGGAGATGTTGGTGAAGATGGCGGTGGTGTTGGGAAGATCGCAGTGATGATGATGGCCCCCGGCGGCGTTCCAGCGCCACCGGAAGCAAGGGGAAGAGAGCCCCCTTCTTCTTCCTTGACCTTCTCCCTAGATGGGAGAAGGGTTTCCCCTCTAGTCCTTGGCTCCCATGGCGTGGGAAGGGCGAGAGCCCCTCCGAGCTTGGATCAATCTCTTTGTTTCTACTTTCTCAGATTCTGCCCCTTCACCGTTTCTTTTATATCTGGAGGTCCGTAACTCCGATTGGGGTGACTCTTTTGCCCAGATCTTTCCCATGAAATTAGCTTTCTTGTGGCAAAAGAAGAGCATCAACCACCTTACGGGGGGCCAGGAGAGTACAGGGCGCGCCTACCTCCCTGCGGCATGCCCCCTGTCTCCTGGCCCCCTCGGGCACCGTCTCGCGTTGATTTTACTTCCCAAAAATCCCAAGTATTACAAATAATTCTCCGTCCGTTTTTATCCCATTCGGATTCCGTTTGATATTGGGTTTCTGCGAAACATAATACATGCAACAAACTTGACCTGGCACTGGGCACTGGATCAATATGTTAGTCCCAAAAATATTATAAAAAGTTGCCAAAAGTATATGAAAGTTGAATAATATTGCCATGGAACAATAAAAAATTATAGATACGACGGAGACGTATCAGCATCCCCAAGCTTAATCCTGCTCGTCCTCGAGTAGGTAAATGATAAAAAGATAATATTTGATGTGGAATTCTACCTAGCATAATCTTGATCATATGTCTAATCATGGCATTAATATTAAGATACGAGTGATTCAAAGCAATAGTCTATCATTTGACATAAAAACAATAATACTTCGAGCGTACCAATAAAGCAATCATGTCTTTTCAAAACAACTAGGCGAAAGCAAGCTTATCCCTACAAAATCATATAGTTTGGCCATGCTTCATTTTCATCACACAAAATTCTCCGATCATGCACAACCCTGATGACAAGTCGAGCAATCGGTTCATACTTTTTAACGCGCTTTAGCTTTTTCAACCCTCACGCAATACATGAGCGCAAGCCATGGATATATCACTATAGGTGGAATAGAATATGATGGTGGGGGTTATGTGGAGAAGACAAAAAATGAGAAAGTCTCACATCGACGTGGCTAATCAACGGGCTATGGAGATGCCCATCAATTGATGTCAATGCGAGGAGTAGGGATTGCCATGCAACGGATGCACTAGAGCTATAAGTGTATGAAAGCTCAAACTGAAAACTAATTGGGTGTGCATCCAACTTGCTTTCTCATGAATACCTAGGGCATTTGAGGAAGCCCATCGTTGGAATATACAAGCTAAGTTCTATAATGAAAATTCCCACTAGTATATGAAAGTGACAATATAGGAGACTCACAATATGAAGAACATGGTGCTACTTTGAAGCACAAGTGTGGAAAAAGGATAGTAACATTGCCCCTTTTCTGTTTCTTTTTTTCTTTTTTTTTCTTTTTGGGTGGGCTTCTTTGGCCCCCTTTTTTATTTAGGCTTCTTTGGCCTTTCCTTTTTTTTCTTTTTTTTTCTTTTCCTTTTTTTCATGGGGCAATGCTCTATAATGATGATCATCACACTTTTATTTACTTACAACTCAATATTACAACTCGATACTAGAACAAAGATATGACTCTATATGAATGCCTTCGGCGGTGTACCGGGATGTGCAATGATCTAGCGTAGAAATCACTTCAAAAAAGGGACAAGCCATGAAAACATCATGCTAGCTATCTTACGATCATGCAAGGCAATATGATAATGAATGCTCAAGTCATGTATATGATGATGATGGAAGTTGCATGGCAATATATCTCGGAATGGCTATGGAAATGCCATAATAGGTAGGTATGGTGGCTGTTTTGAGGAAGATATAAGGAGGCTTATGTGTGCTAGAGCGTATCGTATCACGGGGTTTGGATGCACCGGCGAAGTTTGCACCAACTCTCGAGGTGAGAAAGGGCAATGCATGGTACCGAAGAGGCTAGCAATGATAGAAAGGTAAAAGTGCGTATAATCCATGGACTCACATTAGTCATAAAGAAATCATATACTTATTGCAAAATTTTATTAGACCTCGAACCAAAGTACTACTACGCATGCCCCTAGGGGGATAGATTGGTAGGAAAAGACCATCGCTCGTCCCCGACCGTCACTCATAAGGAAGACAATCAAAGAAACACCCCATGCTTCAAATTTGTCACACAATATACGGTTACCATACGTGCATGCTACGGGACTTGCAAACCTCAACACAAGTGTCTCTACAATCCACAACCACCCACTAGCATGACTCTAATATCACCATCTTTATATCGCAAAACTATTGCAAGGAATCAAACATATCATATTCAGCGATCTACAAGTTTTATGTAGGATTTTATGACTAACCATGTGAATGACCAATTCCTGTCATTTCTCTAAATAGATATAAGTGAAGCAAGAGAGTTTAATTCTTTCTACAAAAGATATGCCCACGCTCTAACAAATACAAGTGAAGCAAAAGAGCATTCTACAAATGGCAGTTTTCTATGTGAAGAGAAACAGGCAATCCAAACTTCAAATAATATAAGTAAAGCACATGAAGCATTCTATAAAGCCATACTCAAAAGATTTAAGTGAAGTGAAATGAGCATTCTATAAATCAACCAAGGACTATCTCATACCAGCATGGTGCATAAAAGAAAAGTGAAAACTAAATGCAAAAGACGCTCCAAGACTTGCACATATCACATGAACGAAACGAACCCAAAAACATACCGATACTTGTTGAAGAAAGAGGGGATGCCTTCCGGGGCATACCCAAGCTTAGACGCTTGAGTCTCCTTGAATATTTACTTGGGGTGCCTTGGGCATCCCCAAGCTTGAGCTCTTGCCTCTCTTCCTTTTCCTCATATCGAGACCTCCTCGATTAGACACTTCATCCACACAAAACTTCAACAGAAAACTCGGTAAGATCCGTTAGTATAGTAAAGCAAATCACTACTCTAAGTACTGTAGTAAACCAATTCATATTTTGTTTTTGCATTGTGTCTACTGTAATATAGATTTTCCATGGCTTAATCACTGATATAAATTAATAGATTCATCAAAACAAGCAAACTATGCATCAACAACAGAATCTGTCAAAAACAGAACAGTCTGTAGCAATCTGAAAATTAACCATAGTTCTGTTACCCCAAAAATTCTACCAAAATTAGGAAAAATAAACAATTTGTACTGCAAGACAGTGCAAAAAGAATTATAACCATTTGACGTTCCAGTTAAAATGTAAAATCGCGCACTACAGCCAAAGTTTCTGTCCTTCACCGTACAAACCAACAAGCATTGTAAACATCCTAAAGGCAAACCTTGGCACATTATTTTTATAATACAATGGAATTATAAAAGGGTATAATTATTTTTGATGAAAAGTTTCTGTAATCAATATTCACAAAGTTTCTATGAGCATGAACAAAGTTCAAGGCTAGCTCCCACTTCAACAATGCTTGTCTTTCTCACTTTCACTTTCCTTTTTGAAAAGTTTTTAGGTTCCCCTCTTTATTATATTTTTGTTTTTAAACTATATGAAAGCACTCAACAGAAATAAATGACTCTCTAAAACTTCCGGGTTGTCCCCCTGGCAGCGCTTTCTTTAAAGCCATTAAGCTAGGCATATAGTGCTCAAGTAATGAATCCACCCCGATCCCAAGGTATATCAAAGCCAATTTTAATTAACAATGATTTGTAATTTAGTAGTGAGCACAAAGGAACATATATCAAGCAACAACGAAGTCTAACTCTCTTCCTATAGATCGGCATGTCATAAAAAAAACAATTCATGCACACCAAGTAAAGGCCAATGCATAGTTTAAGCAGTTTCTTGCAATTCTATCGTGTTGGAAACATAAAGAGGCGGAGATGTAGTTCCTCTCTCATAATAATTGCAAGTAGGAGCAGCAAGCACATGCATATTATATTCATCAAAATCATCATGTGCATCAGTAAAAGGCAACCCATCAATATAATCCTTAGTAACCACAAACTTCTCCAATAGAGTGTAGTTGGGAGAATTCAAAAGGATAATAGAACTATCATGCGTGGGTGCAATAGCAGCAATTTCATGTTTAACATAAGGAACTATAGCAAGTTCATCTCCATAAGCATAATTCAAATTGGCATCTTGGCCACAAGCATAGCAAGCATCATCAAAAAGGGATATTTCAAGAGAATCAACGGGATCATAGCAATTATCATAGCAATCATCCTTCGGTAAGAATGAAGGGACATTAAATAACGTATGAGTTGGAGGGTTACTCTCATTAGAAGGTGGACACAGGTAGCTAATCCGCTCTTCCTCCTTTTGTTCTTCGCTCTCCTCATCATCTTTTTCATCCAATGAGCTCATAGTTTCATCAATTTCTTCTTCCATGGCTCTTCTTGGACAGCGGAGACTTTCTCAATAAATGCATCAATATTGTAATTGTATTCATAATTCTTATAACAATATTTAAGTATAGCAAAAAATTTAGGTCTATAATCTGAATCATCAAAATCATCAAACTCTTTAAACATAGATTCAATCTCATAAGCACCCATAAAAGCAACAAATTCTTCTATTTGTGCCACATCATAGTAATCATATCTACCATTAGCATAAGAAGCTAAGGTTTTATCATCATTAAATTTGCATGAAAAGGGAAGGTGTGGAGCGTCCATCCTTGAGCAACAAGTATAATCATAACTCAAGCATAGTTGACGAGCATACCAACGCAACATAGAAATTTGATCCCATAATAGTTTCCCTTTTTGTGTCAAGCGATAATCCCTAAAGTATTCACGTTGATCCAACGTGTTCCCATAACAAAGTTCAATGGGGTTTTCTTAGGATTATCAAAGTAGTACATAATTTCTGTCACATAACGAGCATCGAGGGTTTTAGGAGGTTCCCCTTCTCCATGAGTAGCAAGTACACCTAATTTTTTTTGTATTTCCTGTTCCATATCCATAACTAAAGAGAGAGAACAACTAAGAACAGCAAATAAAAATTACTTAGTGATAAAGCAAACAAGCACACACGAGAGTATTCACCCCACGCTATGACTCCCCGGCAACGGCGCCAGAAAAAGGTCTTGATGACCTGCAAGTATACGGGATAGTTGTAGACTCTTTCGATAAGTAAGAGTGTCGAACCCAACGAGGAGCTAAAGGTAGAACAAATACTCTCTCAAGTCCTATCGGCCACTGATACGACTCTTCGCACGCTTGAAGTTTTCTCTACCTAGAACAAGTATGAAACTAGAAGTACTTTGTAGGTGTTGTTGGATAAGTTTGCAAGATAATAAAGAGCATGTAAATAAAAGCTAGGGGCTGTTTAGATAAACAAGCAATAAAGTAAATATAGCGAGTGTGGAAAAGTTGTGGTAGGAGTTGTGAGATTGTCCCTAAGCAATTGACTATGTTACTAGACCGATAATCACTATTGCAATTTTATTTGAGGGAGAGGCATAAGCTAACATACTTTCTCTTCCTGGATCATATGCACTTATGATTGGAACTCTAGCAAGCATCCGCAACTACTAAAGATCATTAAGGTAAAACCCAACCATAGCATTAAAGTATCAAGTCCCCTTTATCCCATACGCAAACAACCTACTTACTCGGGTCTGTGCTTCTGTCATTCACGCCACCCACCATAAGCAAATCATGAACATATTGCAAACCCTACAGCGGGAATCTCTCATGCTTGCGCGACTGTGACGCCCGGATAATTAAGCTACAGTAACCATCTACTAATGATGCCATGTCACCTCGATTACTCATGCTAATCTCGCGTTAGTTTGAAACCGATTCAAATTCAAATTCAAAATCAAGCAAACAATAAAAGTTTTCAAATATTAAAACTAAAATGTTTGGGGTGAGCCAAATAATGCATAGGTAAGTATGGTGGAGAAACCACATTTTTAGAAAAGGTTTAGTACTCTAAAAATATTTTAAACAATAGCAAAAACAATTAGTTGAATGCCTTTTAAAATAAAATAAAATATTAAACTATTTTATTTAGTTGCCCAAACTTATGTGGCAGTAGCCTATTTACTAACACTAAATTAGGGACTACTTTTATAGTTTACAAAACTAAAATAAAAGAGGAACTAAAGTAAAACAGAAAACACAAAAGGAAAATAAATAGAAAGAAAAGAAAGCAGCAAAACTAAATAAAAAGGGTCCCCCCCCCCCCGCACTGGCCAACCGGCCCATCTGGCAGCTAGGCCAACCCAACTGGCCCACCTAACCCCCTGGCCTATATGGCCTCACACCCGAAACCCTAGCCCCCAGCGCACACACTCCCCCCCCCCCCCCCGCCCGCACGATACCCACCCCACTCTCTCCTCCCTCTCGCCCTCCCGATCTGGATTGGGGCTCAACCCCGATCGCGCCCCGCCGATGTCGCCGTTGCCGCCTGTGGATCCCGCGCCCCACCACCGTGCTTCATCGTCGGATCCGCCGGCTCGCATCCTCGTCCTCCTCCCCAACGGCCTTCACTGACCCTCGTCGCTCGCCGGACCGCCCCGACCCCATCACAGCCGTCGCTGGAGGCCTCCTCGTCTTCCCCCACGCTGGCTTCCCCAAGCTTCGACGAACGAACCCCTGCAACGCTGGTGAGGCCTTTGGCCTCCTCTTTCCTCTTTGCGCCTGCTCCTGCACGTCTCCCGGTCGCCAGTCACGCACCGTCGGCCACGCCCAGTGCACAAGCGCACCCCGTGCACGCCCCGCTTGCCCACTGCTACTGCGCCCACTCCCCTGTTCCTTCTCCCTGACATGGCTCACGCCGCCGTGGCTGCACCTGCCCGCGTCGGCGTCCTCTTCGCGACGAACCACGAGCCCTGCTGCCCCGCCATGGCTGTCCGCGGCCATCCCCGCCGTACTCTCCCGAGCCTTTCCCTCGCTCTCCTGCGCTGCTCCATGGCTCGACCGCCATTACCTGCTCGCCGGTCCAGCCTTACTGAGCCCCCGCACGCCCCCGCCAGGCTTTGCCCTGCGCCTCCCCTCTTGCGCTCGCTCGAGGCCCCTGCTACCTCCGCCGCCCAGTCCGCTCCCCGGCCGGCGCCAATGGCCTCGCTCGAGCCAGCGCTCGGGTTCGCCCCTGTCGGTAGCCCACGCGCCCGTTACCGGTAGCGCCTGCACCCGGTTTGGCCTATGGGCCTATGGTAAACGGGGACCACCGTACAGAACGTTTAAAAAAAGAATTTTAAAATAAAAGTAATAATTAAAAAGTTATTAATTATGTTTAATTAACCTAATTAACTAATTAAAATCCATTAGCCTAATAACCTCGTTAGACTAAATTAACTAGATAGTTAATGTAACAGTCAATGACAGGGGGCCCCACACCCTGTTGACCAATCAAACATTGACTGGTCAACTAGGACCCCTAGCCCACCTGTCAGCCTCGGGTACACTTCTGTGTACGCAGAGCTGGGTGCACCTAGCATTTAGCTATTTAATTTCGAATTAAATTAAATCGAGGAAATCTAGAAAATGATTAAATCTTTATAAATTAACATAAAATAATCCGTAGCTCGGATGAAAATACTTTCTACATGAAAGTTGCTCAGAACGACGAGACGAATCCGGATATGTAGCCTGTTCGTCCGCCACACATCCCTAGCATAGCAAACATGCAACTTTCCCCCTCCGGTTCATCTGTCCGAAAACGTGAAACACCAGGAATACTTTCCCGGATGTTTCCCCCTTCACCGGTATCACCTATCCCTATGTTAGGTCACCCCTAGCACAACGTATTGCCGCGTCTTGCTTTGTGTTACATTTGATTGCTTTGTTATTTATTGTGTTCCCCCTCCGTTACTCCTTTCCGGTAGACTCCGAGACCGCTGCTGATGCCCCTGTGGTCGACTACGTCACCGTCGACCCCTCCTTGCCAGAGCAACCAGGCAAGCCCCCCCTTGATCACCATATATCGCCTCTTCTCCTCTATACTGCTTGCATTAGAGTAGTGTAGCATGTTACTGCTTTCCGTTGATCCTATTCTGATGCATAGCCTGACATTGTTGCTACAGCTGTTGATACCTTACCTGCAATCCTAAATGCTTAGTATAGGATGCTAGTTTATCATCATTGGCCCTACATTCTTGTCAGTCTGCCTTGCTATACTATTGGGCCATGATCACTCGGGAGGTGATCATGGGTATATACTATACATACATACATACTGTACAGATGGTGACTAAAGTCGGGTCAGCTCGTTGAGTACCCGCAAGTGATTCCGATGTGGGGGCTGAAAGGACAGGTGGCTCCATCCCAGTAGAGGTGGGCCTGGGTTCCCGACGGCCCCCGACTGTTACTTTGTGGCAGAGCGACAGGGCAGGTTGAGACCACCTAGGAGACAGGTGGGCCTGGACCTGTTCGGCGTTCGCGGATACTTAATACGCTTAACGAGATCTGGGTATTTGATCTAAGTCTGGCCATTTGGTCTATACGCACTAACCATCTACACGGGAGTAGTTATGGGTATCCCGACGTCGTGGTATCAGCCGAAGCCTTCATGACGTCAGCGACGGAGCGGCGTGCGCCGGGTTGGACTGCGTTAACGCAACTTCCTTTGTAATGGAGGTTGCTAGGTCTACTCACCGGCCGCGTACGCAACGTGCAGGTGTGCAATGGGCGATGGGCCCAGACCCCTGCGCGCATAGGATCTAGACCGGCGGGCTGACCTCTCTGTTGTGCCTAGGTGGGGCTGCGACGTGTTGATCTTCCGAGGCCGGGCATGACCCAGGAAAGTGTGTCCGGCCAAATGGGATCGAGCGTGTTGGGTTATGTGGTGCACCCCTGCAGGGAAATTAATCTATGCGAATAGTCGTGTCCCTCGGTAAAAGGACGACCCGGAGTTGTACCTTGACCTTATGACAACTAGAACTGGATACTTAATAAAACACACCCTTCCAAGTTCCACAGACAACCCGGTGATCGCTTTTCCACAGGGCGACGAGGGGAGGATCGCCGGGTAGGATTATGCTATGCGATGCTACTGGAGATGCTACTTGGAGATGCTACTTGGAGATGCTACTTGGAGGACTTCAATCTACTCTCTTCTACATGCTGCAAGATGGAGGCGGCTAGAAGCGTAGTCTTCGACATGATTTGCTATCCCCCTCTTATTCTGGCATTCTGCAGTTCAGTCCACTGATATGGCCTCCTTACACATATACCCATGCATATGTAGTGTAGTTCCTTGCTTGCGAGTACTTTGGATGAGTACTCACGGTTGCTTTCTCCCCCCTTTTTCCCCCTTTCCTTTCTTTCTGGTTGTCGCAACTAGATGCTG
Source organism: Triticum aestivum (assembly GCF_018294505.1). NCBI lineage: Eukaryota > Viridiplantae > Streptophyta > Magnoliopsida > Poales > Poaceae > Triticum > Triticum aestivum. Next base: position 421,991,645 of record NC_057813.1, on the reverse strand, counting down.
GAGCCCAGGAGACAGACGCCACCGTCGACGACGACTCCTACTACACCGGAGGTGCCTACTACCACATGTAGACCGCTGACGACGACCAGGAGTAGTTAGGAGGATCCCAGGCAGGAGGCCTGCGCCTCTTTCGATCTGTATTCCAATTTGTGCTAGTCTTCTTAAGGCAAACTTGTTTACTTATGTCTGTACTCAGATATTGTTGTTTCTGTTGACTCGTCTATGATCGAGCACTTGTATTCGAGCCCTCGAGGCCCCTGGCTTGTATTATGATGCTTGTATGACTTATTTATGTTTTTAGAGTTGTGTTGTGATATCTTCCCGTGAGTCCCTGATCTTGATCGTACATGTTTGCGTGCATGATTAGTGTACGATTGAATCGGGGGCGTCACAAGTTGGTATCAGAGCCGACTGCCTGTAGGAATCCCCCTTTCCAACTCCTTGGCCGAAGTTGAGTCTAGTCATTGAAAAAGTTTTTACTAAAATGGTTGTGCGGCTTCAGGCCCACGTCGCCATTGGGTGGTATTAGGATCTTTTACTCCTCGTCTATACTCTGAGACTCTAATCTCTCTTCTATTCGGGTTAAATGAATTTTGCTAACTCAAACATTAGGATCTCATGATCACTTCCACCCGGAGAGCCCCTTGTTCCCGATGACTGCCTGCTGCACCAGAAAAATCTGAAGATACTCTCTGATGTTTTCCTGGGACCCTTGTGCCCTTCACCCTTACAACCCCTTCCATCGATAAATCCTTACGGATAAATACTTACACCTGTCCTTCTTACTTTCATTTCCCGCTGCTCTTGTTATTACAAGATGCATAGGATTATTCTTCGACTTTTAATAATCTCTTCAGCCACCGCATTACAGATCTTGCCGCATGAATACCCCTACGGATAAATTCCTCGCCTTTATCGAGTATCCGTTCATTCCCAGTTGTTCATGTGTTTTGCAAAAGACTTCAAAATGCCATTCGATCTTTCGAAAATCCTGAGGAGCCTATTGCTCTTGATTTCTTGTTTGCTAGCATTATGATTAATCCCATAAGTCTGGTAATCTTATTGGCATCCTTTGTCATTATCATTTTGAGTCCATTGATTCAATATGTTGCGAATGCTCACAATCCTCAATTAGATCCTATGATTCATCATTCCCGCTCAGATATCATTTTGAACAAGAGCTGGTTCTTGACCAATCAAGTTGTCGTCGAATGTACCCCTAAGTCTATTCAACTTATCCATCCTTGATCAGAGCATTTGCTCCTGATCCCTTGATTTGAAAATCATAATCCCTTTGCTAATTAAACGTTGAATTATTCAAATGTTCTATAAACCGATGCATTGCTTTCTTCTTCCTCTGATTGGGTATCGATACTTACATCAGCTCGATTGTAGATCGCCTTATCCACTATTGGATTATTATCCGACAATGTCCTTCATAATTAATCACCTTGTGAGTTCTTTCTTTGATACATAATGCCTTTGGTAAATGGTATCCTCTCCTTTTGTCAACCATGCTCTGCTTTCGAGCTGGTGATATTTACTCTTGAAGCTTGTGGTATATGTTCCTAAGAACCCCCAATGGGTGGAACCAATGCCTTCCCTAATATGTGCAAACCCGAAAGATTACACGGGTCATACTTATTTGGTATTGCACCAGGTAAAACTTTCAATAACTAATGTAATTTTCGAAATACGAGAGGTCAATGTAAAGTTATGCATTGGAGAAGTGGGAGTCGACCTTGAACCTTTGTGTTCATGCCCTTGGAAACAATGTAGATCGTATCATTAAAGCTTCTCTTCAAATAAATATTTCCTTGGTATAAGTTTATCTTATATCTGGGATCTGGCATTTTGCAATCGTTGTTCCGGCCATGTTCTCCTTTAAATACCATTTCTCGGACAAGTTGAAGTACTTGTCTTCTGCAGATCTTTGCACCTGTCCAACCTTTACTTTGATCTACCATCGAGTATTACACTCTGGTATCTCGAAAATATCATGGAACTGCATAACTTTTTATAGGTTCTTCATCAACTGTTATTTCTCACCGTTTCCAATTTTTCTAGATTTTGGGTTGTCGTCAACCGAGAACACCGATATGTGAACCGAGTCTGCACTACGGTTCAATAACTCTAAGTAATCTTTGTTGCTTATGAGTTTATTAATCCTTCAAGTCATTCCTAGCCTGGTCGGCTATATCATTATCGTGCTAAATTTTAACTGTGCTACCTGCTCTTTATTCCCGGAGCACAAATTTCGACGGTGAGCTAATCTTACAATCGATCTTCCTCGTCATATCATTTGTCCTTGAAGAGCAAGCTTGATTTCGAGTTTGTGTCGTACCCATGGTCCCAATGAGTTTTGGCTTCATCATTTTCGTTGACTTGATGTCATCACCGATCAGTTACATCTTCTCGAAACCTCTCGACAAATGTGTCGTGATCATCATCAACATTCTGAGGTCTTCCAAGATATCTATCGAATTCTTGATGAGAAATAGCATCCTTTGCCCTCGATGGTTTGGGTTATCATCCACAACATTATTGCATTCCCTCCAACACAAAAATTGTTCCTGTTTTGTGTTGTACTTTGAGCTCCTTGCTATCCAACTTATGTTATGTTCTACCTTGGAGTATTGCTATCTTCTATGTCAAGAATGTCATGGGAAATTCACCACCCTTAAGAATTCTTGATACAATTGATACTTATTAACATCACCATTCTTTTCTTGGTCCTCGTGTTGTTTCTAACCGGAATACTGACAAGTGGTCTGTGATGTGTAAATTCTAAACTTCTAGGAAGCCTATTGCTTTGAAGTTATTGGTCTATAGTTTCATTCTACGTCTATGGCTTATTGAATCATCAATCGAACATTTATCATGCAACCCATCCCATATTTCGGGTGCACCTGTGAACCAAGGTTTAATTGTGGATGTTTTTCTCGAACATACTTCGTTATATCATTTGATGTGACAATTGATATCTCCTTGTTCACATAATTGTGGAAATCCATCTTTTGAAAATCTCGGTGAATTGTCGCAGAGTTCATAAGCTACCTCCTCTTCCTCTCCTTGATTTAATGAGGAACTCTTTTTTCGGAACTCACTTCCATTGTACATTTCCCGAGAATCTTGTCATGTCATCTCGTCAATTTGTTTTGCACCTTCTCTTCTCGGGCATCCTGAGTCTGAGGTATCCTAAGACCAATCAGATCTAAACCTCGGTCGGATATGATGGTTGGAGCATATTTTCAAGAGTTATAACATTGGTCCTTGTATGACCTGGTAAGGTGATGTCATGCCTAGCACACTTGACCGGAGGACCTATTGTTATAGTATCCTCTTTAGCAATGTTACCCATTCTTTCATGAGGAAATTGTAAAACTTATTCTACAAGTTGTTCCTGATGGATCCTTTGTGTATCCAAAGTCCGACCTTTGCTTGAAGACCATGTCAATGCTATCTTGAAGCATGTCTGTGGTACTCCGATCTTCAATAAGAACATTTGAAGCACCATGCTAAATTTTATTTATCAATTATCCAAACACCGTTGTACGGCTAATATCATGAGATTCCACCCTTACCTAATTGGTTTTGTACTTTGTATCCTGTCATGGATATCATGCTTTGCTTGTCCTTGGGAAGGATATACCCCAGAAATATGTGTGTATACACATTTTCCTTTCCATTGTTCTGTTTAAACCTGATAACCACTTTTCCTTTCCATTGGTTTGCTTAAACCCTTACTGTGATCTATATGATATAAGCAGTAATAATTCCCTGCTTGTACAAACATCTCGGTGTATAACTCTGTCAGTAAGACCCTGTTACTATTGTTGATAACATTTCGGTAACCACCGATGGAAGAGAACTTTGCCTATTGGCCCGCCTTTTTTCAACGAGCAGGAAAATGGTTCTCTTTGTCCCTCGCCCTTGGTACCGACGTTGTTGCTGACATAACTGACAGGCTACCCTCTGACATGCCTTGCCATCATGAATGTGCAAGATGTCAACGCCCTTCCTACATGGTGGGCCCATAACCCACAAGTTCCACAGGATCGAAACCTAACTCTCCTGTACACCCCCTATTCCCAAGGTTTTTCCTCGCGCATGGCCTCATATGTAATTCATGAGCCACCTTCAGGTCTGATATCGGACACAATACTTATTCCCGTTGCTTTGACAGTTTCACGCCCTATAACAGGCATCGAACAATTGCTTGCCCGCTCGAAACTTCCCAAGAAACCTCCTTACTTTGCTCTCGATATTTTCTTAAGTTTCGATTCGATAGTTACTTTCCGCCACCTTCCTCGATGTTGTCGACCCGATAGTCAACCTTGCAGAGGTCCGTTTTCCCAGAATGCCCACCCTTTATTCTTTCGTAAGTACGATGGAGTTCCTGAAGAAAGGACGCTGACTTCATCATGATGACCTAAAGCAGAGAAATGAAGACATCAATGTATTGGACCGGCCTCTTCGAGAAGAGCAAGCCAGCATGGGAAGACCCGCTAGATTCGTTACCAAACCTTCCCCCCTTTCACTACCTCTTAAATCTCGGGACGAGATTTCTTGTAGTGGAGGAGAATTGTGACGCCCGGATAATTAAGCTACAGTAACCATCTACTAATGATGCCATGTCACCTCGATTACTCATGCTAATCTCGTGTTAGTTTGAAACCGATTCAAATTCAAATTCAAAATCAAGCAAACAATAAAATTTTCAAATATTAAAACTAAAATGTTCGGGGTGAGCCAAATAATGCATAGGTAAGTATGGTGGAGAAACCACATTTTTAGAAAAGGTTTAGTACTCTAAAAATATTTTAAACAATAGCAAAAACAATTAGTTGAATGCCTTTTAAAATAAAATAAAATATTAAACTATTTTATTTAGTTTCCCAAACTTATGTGGCAGTAGCCTATTTACTAACACTAAATTAGGGACTACTTTTATAGTTTACAAAACTAAAATAAAAGAGGAACTAAAGTAAAACAGAAAACAGAAAAGGAAAATAAATAGAAAGAAAACAAAGCAGCAAAACTAAATAAAAAGGGTCCCCCCGCACTGGCCAACCGGCCCATCTGGCAGCTAGGCCAACCCAACTGGCCCACCTAACCCCCTGGCCTATATGGCCTCACACCCGAAACCCTAGCCCCCAGCGCACACACTCCCCCCCCCCCCCCCCCCGCATGATACCCACCCCACTCTCTCCTCCCTCTCGCCCTCCCGATCTGGATCGGGGCTCAACCCCGACCACGCCCCGCCGATGTCGCCGTTGCCACCTGTGGATCCCGCGCCCCACCACCGTGCTTCATCATCGGATCCGCCGGCTCGCATCCTCGTCCTCCTCCCCAACGGCCTTCACCGACCCTCGTCGCTCGCCGGACCGCCCCGACCCCATCACAGCCGTCGCTGGAGGCCTCCTCATCTTCCCCCACGCCGGCTTCCCCAAGCCTCGACGAACGAACCCCTGCAACGCTGGTGTGGCCTTTGGCCTCCTCTTTCCTCTTTGCGCCTGCTCCTGCACGTCTCCCGGTCGCCAATCACGCACCGTCGGCCACGCCCAGCGCACACGCGCGCCCCGTGCGCGCCCCGCTTGCCCACTGCTACTGTGCCCACTCCCCTGTTCCTTCTCCCCGACACGGCTCACGCCACCGTGGCTGCACCTGCCCGCGTCGGCGTCCTCTTCGCGACGAACCACGAGCCCTGCCGCCCCGCCATGGCTGTCTGCGGCCATCCCCGCCGTACTCTCCCGAGCCTTTCCCTCGCTCTCCTGCGCTGCTCCATGGCTCGACCGCCGTTACCTGCTCGCCGGTCCAGCCTTACTGAGCCCCCGCACGCCCCCGCCAGGCTTTGCCCTGCGCCTCCCCTCTTGCACTCGCTCGAGGCCCCTGCTACCTCCGCCGCCCAATCCGCTCCCCGGCCGGCGCCGATGGCCTCGCTCGAGCCAGCGCTCGGGTTCGCCCCTGTCGGTCGCCCACGCGCCCGTTACCGGTAGCGCCTGCACCCGGTTTGGCCTATGGGCCTATGGCAAACGGCGACCACCGTACAGAACGTTTAAAAAAAGAATTTTAAAATAAAAGTAATAATTAAACAGTTATTAATTAATTAATTATGTTTAATTAACCTAATTAACGAATTAAAATCCATTAGCCTAATAACCTCGTTAGACTAAATTAACTAGATAGTTAATGTAACAGTCAATGACAGGGGGCCCCACACCCTGTTGTCCAGTCAAACGTTGACTGGTCAACTGGGACCCCTGGCCCACCTGTTAGCCTCGGGTACACTTCTGTGTACGCAGAGCTGGGTGCACCTAGCATTTAGCTATTTAATTTCGAATTAAATTAAATCGAGGAAATCTAGAAAATGATTAAATATTTATAAATTAACATAAAATAATCCGTAGCTCGGATGAAAATACTTTCTACATGAAAGTTGCTCAGAACGACAAGACGAATCCGGATACGTAACCTGTTCGTCCGCCACACATCCCTAGCATAGCAAACATGCAACTTTCCGCCTCCGGTTCATCTGTCCGAAAACGCGAAACACCAGGAATACTTTCCCGGATGTTTCCCCCTTCACCGGTATCACCTATCCCTACGTTAGGTCACCCCTAGCACAACGTATTGCCGCGTCTTGCTTTGTGTTACATTTGATTGCTCTGTTGTTTATTGTGTTCCCCCTCCGTTACTCCTTTCCGGTAGACTCCGAGACCGATGCTGATGCCCCTATGGTCGACTACGTCACCGACGACCCCTCCTTGCCATAGCAACCAGGCAAGCCCCCCCCCCTTGATCACCAGATATCGCCTATTCTCCTCTATACTGCTTGCATTAGAGTAGTGTAGCATGTTACTGCTTTCCGTTGATCCTATTCTGATGCATAGCCTGACATTGTTGCTACATCTGTTGATACCTTACCTGCAATCCTAAATGCTTAGTATAGGATGCTAGTTTATCATCATTGGCCCTACATTCTTGTCAGTCTGCCTTGCTATACTATTGGGCCGTGATCACTCGGGAGGTGATCACGGGTATATACTATACATACATACATACTGTACAGATGGTGACTAAAGTCGGGTCAGCTCGTTGAGTACCCGCAAGTGATTCCGATGTGGGGGCTGAAAAGACAGGTGGATCCATCCCGGTAGAGGTTGGCCTGGGTTCCCGACGGCCCCCGACTGTTACTTTGTGGCGGAGCGACAGGGCAGGTTGAGACCACCTAGGAGACAGGTGGGCCTGGCCCTGTTCGGCATTCGCGGATACTTAACACGCTTAACGAGATCTGGGTATTTGATCTGAGTCTGGCCATTTGGTCTATACGCACTAACCATCTACGCGGGAGTAGTTATGGGTATCCCGACGTCGTGGTATCAGCCGAAGCCTTCTTGACGTCAGCGACGGAGCGGCGCGCGCTGGGTTGGACTGTGTTAACGCAACTTCCTTTGTAATGGAGGTTGCTAGGTCTGCTCACCGGCCGCGTACGCAACGTGCAGGTGTGCAATGGGCGATGGGCCCAAACCCCTGCGCGCATAGGATTTAGACCGGCGGGCTGACCTCTCTGTTGTGCCTAGGTGGGGTTGCGACGTGTTGATCTTCCGAGGCCGGGCGTGACCCAGGAAAGTGTGTGTCGGGGGTTGGATGCGACATATGCCAACGGGTGGCTTATCATGGTGGGGGCGAGTAGAACGTCGCCGGTGCCTGGAAACGGGATGAGGCGAAGACATGCACGCCGGCGAATCTTACCTAGCTTCGGGGCTCTCCGAGGAGATAACACCCCTACTGCTGCTCTGCGGGGTCTCCGCATGATCACTATGGTATGATAGTACAAAGGTGCTCCTCGAGCTGTTTGGGGGCAGGGAGGAGCAAAGCTAGCTCTTTCCCCTCTTGCTATGTGTCTAAAACTTGTCTCGGGCCGAACCCTTTGCATGGGTGCCCCAGGGGGTTTATATAGGCCTACCCCCCGGGGGTACAACGGTAATCCGACTGGGCGTGGCCCCCAGCCGTCAGTCTCTCTTGCTGCCGTCCTCCCTGCCGGCTTCTGGGGCCCGCCGACTGGCGGGCCCCGCGGACAGGCAGAGCACTGTGCAGCACTCCTGATAACGCAGGCTTGGTCATGGGGTCGTGGGAACAGTGCCGCCGTCTATCAGGCGATCACTGTGGCCACTCCCGGTCCAATCTGGTTTATGGCTCGTGGGGCCCTGGCCAGGAGGCGGCCGACTCTGGGGAGGCCGACTCCCGCAGGGCCGTCTTCGAGCTCTCCGGCTGTCTTCTTCTATCTCGCTGACAGGGGGCCCAGCGATCTCTGGGCCGTACGCGCCGCCGTCGTGGGCATAGTGCCTTGTGCACTGTGGCTGAGGTCAGGGGAGGCATGGCAACAGTGCCGCGCCTCACCGGAGATCTCCTGGCGACGCGGCTCACTGTAGCCATGCCTTCCTCCTGTGGATCTTGAGGGGACGGCCACGCCGGGGCTGTACCCCGCATCGGTCTTCGTGAAAGGTCACGGGCCGACTCTCAGAGTCGGCCCCTCAAAGGTCGCAAGCCCGGCGTTGGCTTGTCTCAGAGTTGCCATCTGAGGACTCTGCTTCTTCGAAGGTCGTCAGCTGGGACTCGGCCTTCTTGAAGGTCGCCTGCTGGGACTCGGCCTTCTCGAAGGTCGCCAGCTGGGACTCGGCTGAGGGGCGCGGCCTGCCCCAACGCCTTAAAAGATCTTGGGTCCTGGGTCAGCCTACCCATGGCCCATTACTCCGACAGTATTCCCCGAAGCTGGCGAAGCCCGGCGGGCGCCGCCTTGCGGGGCTTCGGCAGTTTCAGTCGTTGCGGTGCCGATTCTGAGATTCGGCTGCTGCGTCTTTGGGCCGCCTTGCCGGAGTCGGCCTGGCCCCGCAGAGGAGCCGCCGTTCGCAAGTCGTGGCGGGAAACCGGCGGCGTATCGGTTACGCCTCCCTGCCATCTATGAGACGGTCCTGTCGCGTGGCGCCACGTGGAGGCGATAGCCTGTCTGCCCACGCGCGTGATGGGACGGGCCGCCAAGTGGGACCCGCCATTACCGTGCCTCGGCTCCCGAGCGGATCCGCTGCGGCCGAGGGCGGTTGGCATCCCCACGTGGTTACTGCGGGCAGTAACTTCGTGGGGGTTAATCGTGGGGCGTCGTGGGGCCGTGGGCGCAGTTAATCCCCACGTCGCCCCCTCGGCTTCTCAGCCCGTTGGGCTATAAATAGGCAGAGGGGGAGCGGCGGCACAACACGCGCACTCCCTCCCCCGCTCTCTTGCCCTTCTTCTTCCTTCGCCCCGCTCCGTTGCTTTCTTCCTCGCGGCGAGCACAGGTGCTCCTCCTCGCCGGCGATGAGCTCCTCCTCCGTCGCGCCCCCCACCTCGCGCTCCGGCGTATGGGACGGCTCGGATGTGGAGGCGGAGGACATCGAGTTCCTTCGCAAAACCCGCCGCCTCCCGAGCGCGGACTTGGTGCAGGCCCGTCCCGCGCCGGCGGGAGAGCTCCGGCCCGCGCCGGCGGAGGGCGAGCGGGTCATCTTCCGCTCGCATCTCATGCGCGGGATGGGGCTCCCGGCGATCGGGTTCCTCCGCTCCTTCCTCGAGTTTCATAGCCTGCAGCCGCACCACCTCACCCCCAACGCGGTGGTGCTTCTCTCCGCCTTCGCCACCCTGTGCGAAGGCTACATCGGCGTTCTCCCCACCCTCGATCTGTGGGGGGAGTTCTTCTCCTCGAAGCTTGGCACTCAGGCTGCCGGCACGCCGGCACAGTGCGGCACCTACGTCGCGGTGCGGCGCACGACGGCCGACAACCCCTTTCCGCCCATCCCGCTGGTGAAATCGGTGAAGATGTGGCAAAAGACGTACTTCTACGTGAAGAATGTCTCCACCGACGGCGACTGGGTCAATCTGCCGCCCTTCGACCCCGAGCCGCTGATTGGCCGGCCGCCCAGTTGGTCCCATCGGTCGAAGTCGCTTTCGACCTCCGGAGTCGGCACCGTGGCGCGCCTCCGAGTCATGACGCACTCGGAGGGGCTCGTCGCCTCCGATCTCTTGGCCGCCTTCGTGGCGCGCCGGGTTCTTCCACTCCAAGGCCGGCCTCACCTCATCTGTCAGATGAGCAGCCGGCACGATCCAAGCCGGCTGTGTACCAAGGACATGCCGCGTGGAGAAGTGGCGAACATGGTGAACCACATCGCCCACTGCGGGTTCACGGAGGAGTGGCAGTTCGGCAAGGAGCCGTACTCGCGCGACAACCCCCCTCCAGTGGTAAGTTGCTTCCGTCTGTACTTCGATCTCGCTTGCATCCGACTTCAAGCTCTGATCTTGTTGGCATCTTGTGAGCAGAACCCTCTCACGCCGCCCGCAGCCGGCGCCACGAGGGAGCCGCGTGACTACGTCCCCGACCGCGAGGTCAGCGACGTCGACGACCCCGACTTGGGGGCCGCGGCGCTGGAGGCCGACGCCGAAGGCAGCGGAGAGGAGGAAGACGGCGGCCTCAGGCCGTCGGCGACCTTCGCCGACTGGCCCGAGGGCGACGTCGACACGGAAGTCGTCCCGCGCCGCCAGCCGAGAGCCGGCCCCTCCAGCCAAGCCGGCGCGAAGAGACGTCTCGCCAGGCCGAGTGCGCCCGGCGGTAGGTCGAAGAAGCCCAAGGGAGCCGCCGCCGCGACCAAGCGGGAGGAGGCGGCCGCGAAGGCCAACCGCTTCCGGAAGGAAGTGAGAAGGCCACCACTAGTTTCTTCGTAAGTCCCTTACTCCTTTATTTCTTTTTTGGATCTCGCTTGAGTCTTTCTGATTTCCCTCCAATCTTCTCCAGCGCTCCCCTTTCCCTGGAAAGAGCCGCCGTCCCCTCCGTCATGGGGTCGGTGGAGACGTCCGCCAACACACGGCGGATTGACCCCGCCGCCGACCTCCGGGAGGCGACAGCACGGAACGCGCAAGAGAAGCGCGCGGAGGAGGAAGCCAGCCGGATTGAGAGGGCGGAGGCCGAAAAAGCGGCCGCCAACGCCCAGCGGCACCTGGAGGAGGCCGTGGCCGCGGCCGCGGCGAAGCGGGATGCTGAGGAGGCCGTTCGCCGCCGAGCAGCGATGCTCGTTCCCCCGCTGTCGTCAGCACCGCCGCCCCCTGAGTTCACGGGGCAGACCGGGGAGGTCGGCGCCGCAGACCCTCTCGCGGAGGACGGTGGCAACGCCTCGGGCTCGGATACTTACGCGCCGCCTCCGCCGCCTCCGTCTTCGAGGCCGCACGGCAAGCAGCCGGTGGACTCGCAGGATCCGCCGACTGCGGACGATGCCGACGCGCGGCTGCTTCTCCAAGTCGCCGTGCCAACACGCCGCCGGATTGAGAGGACGAGCTCGGCGCCACGAGCTCGGGAGACTGACTCGCCAGCATGGCGAACCAGGATGCCGAGGCCTCCAGTGCCGCGCCCACCGGCTGGGTGCGCGAATGCGGCACCGGCCCGCTGAACCAGGCCCTTCTGGACGTTCAGTCCAAGTTGCGCAAAGAAGGCGACGCCCTCCAACTTTACACCAAGACGCATCTGGCCCTGCGGACCTCCGTCCGGGTATGCTTCGTTTTTCCTTTTCGGTCTCTTGTCTTTTTCTGTGGGGGCACGCCAGCGCACCCACTGGGTGTAGTCCCCGAGTTTGGAGTCGGCTGCTGAGCAGGCGGCTCGGAACTCCTTCTAGCGAGCTTCGAAGACTGACTTTACTTTGCCGGCCTTGCAGGAGTACCACAACCTCCGCGCTACTGCCTTCAACCGCAATGTTGAGGAGCTGAGGAAGCGGACCGCCGATCTGGCGGAAAGTCGAGGTGAGCCAATTCTTCCTTCTTCGCAGGGGCGCGCTGGCGCACCCGCGGGCTGTAGTCCCCGAGATTCGGGCCGACTGTTGAGCAGTCAGGCCGGATCTCCCCGGCGACCTTCCTTCTCTCTTCTCCGCGGGGGCGCGCTGGCGCGCCCGCGGGCTGTAGTCCCCGAGATTCGGGCCGACTGCTGAGCAGTCGGGCCGGATCTCCCTGGCGACCTTCCTTGCTGACGGTGCTTTGTCTTTCTTCGAGCTTCAGGCGCCAATGCCGCCCTTCAGGAGCAGCTGGATGAGGCCAATACCGCCCGTCGCGCTAAGGAGGAGGAGTGCGACAAACTCATCCAAGAGCGCGACCTGCTGGCGACGCAGCTGGCCGAGCAGAAGGAACTGCTCCGGAAGGCGCAGGAGGACGCCAAGTCGCGGGAGGATGCCCTCATAGCCGAGTTCGAGGTCGAGCGCTCCGCCTGGACTGACCGGGAGGCGATGCTGACCTCCGGCTACCACGAGCTTGAGGACATCGTCGACGGTAATTCTTTTTTCTCCTCTTTGGTCTTCAGACTCTGCGCCGAGCTGATTTTGGGTTTTTCTGACTGTCTTCTTTTCCTGTCTTTGGCAGACTTCTTTCCCGGCCACTCGCAGGCCGTCCCTCTGGCCATCGAGGCGGCTCGGGAGGAGCGGAGGGCGAAGGGCGAAGTAATTGCCGCCAACGCCCCCCGAACCATCGATGAGCAGCTTCTGAGTATCGGGGCTCACCTCCGTCCTGCTCATCGTCTGCTGCGCCGTCTTCAACGCGCCGGCGCCCAAGTCATTGCCGCTCTATGGCCGGAGGTGCCGTCTCTGCGCACCGCCAGTTGGACGACCGACTGGCTGGAGGTCACCGTTGGTCGCTTCGAGGCCTGGAGGGGCTCCTCGGCCCGTGCCGGAGCACACCGGGCCTTGGAGTTCGTCAAAGGGTGGTACCCTGGGCTGGACCTGGACCGCCTGGCCGCGTTCCGGTCAGAAGCCCAGGCCGAGCTGGAGGTCGTGGAAGGCGCCCTTGCCGAGCGCGCGGCGGCCATCGCTGAGTACACGGACACCAGCGTCTTCGTGCCCGAGCGGACTGACGGCGGTGAGGAGGTGCCGCCGGAGTGGTTCGGGATGCACCCGGAGTACGAGGAGGACTCGGCGGAGGTGATCGGCTCCAGCACCGAAGAGGAGGGCGAGTCGGAGGACGGAGGCGAGGAGGAGGCGCCAGAACACGAAGCAGGCGGCCAGCCTCAGCCTGATCGTGCCTCCAGCAACGAGCCTCAGAAGGACAAGGCGACCAGGCCGAGACCGCCCAGCCGACTGCTCCGACGTCCGACACCGCCGCCACCTCCGGCCCTCCGGCTCCGGAAGCCGCCCCCTGGAGTGCTTCGGCTCTACCTGTCTCTTTTGTTCCTTGAAAAACTTGTCAGTTGCGAACAATTCCACCCGCGGGGTGTATTCGGCCAAGGGCCTTATGTAAATATTTATCAAATTTCCGCCTTTCCTTGCTTCGGTTCTTTAGACTGTTTTTCCTTTGCCGCCTTCCTTCGGTTGCTGCCTTGCCGACTGGGCAGCCGCTCTGCGGACTGCCGCCGGGCCAAGTGCTCAGCTACTTTAGGGAGGCAAGTACTTAGTCGTTTAGAATATCCTAGCAAGTTTGGCTGAAAATCGATAGGCTGACTCTCGAGAGTCGGCCGTCTTTGATAAAGGTTGAGACTATGAGCCGACTGCTCGCGAGTCGGCTCAGTAGGGGGAGACTGGGAGCCGGCTTGGGCTATGCGTAGCTCTTAAGTCCTTAGCCGTTTTTCATGTGTGCGCTCGCTCTTTCCGTCCCCCCGCTTACCGACAGTCGCTCTGCGAGCTGCGGCTTTCAGCAGGAGACGGCTTTGAGCGCAGCACATTACTTGTCTGACCTCAGGGAGCATTTCATAGCACAAGGCGGCGAGTCCCCGGGCCGACTAGTCGGACCCGGTGCCAGACAGTATGACGAAAAGGAGAAAGCATTTTGGAAGCGTGATCCATATCCTACAGATAATCAAAAAGGCAGTCCCCGAGCTCGTCTCGGGGGGCCTAAGGTCTTAGTACTTAATACAGAAGGGGGGTAGCGTGATACATACTACATCAACTGTAAAATCTTCGAAGAAGATTTGCGTTCCACGGGCGCTCTGTTTCTTTGCCGGAGTCGTCCCTCTTGCGTGCTCGAGGCTTCTGAGCATCAATCAAATAGTAGGCGTCGTTCCCTAGCACCTTGCTGATGATGAAGGGACCTTCCCAAGGCGCCGACAACTTGTGCTGGCCGGCTGTTCTCTGAATCAGCCGGAGCACAAGGTCGCCCTCTTGGAATGATCTTGGCTTGACCTTGCGGTTGTAGTATCGCCACAGACTCTGCTGGTAGATGCCGGACCGACTGAGTGCCAACAGTCGGCCCTCTTCCAGCAGATCGACACCATCTTGGCGTGCTTCTTCAGCCTCCTCTTCGGTGTACATGGAGACTCGCGGAGAGTCGAATTGTATATCCGTTGGGATGACGGCTTCGGCACCGTAGACGAGGAAGAACGGCGTGAAGCCGGTTGACCTGTTCGGGGTTGTGCGCAGACTCTAGAGGACGGCAGGCAGCTCTTCCACCCAACAGCCGGCCGAGCGCTCGAGTGGTTCGACCAATCGAGGCTTGATGCCGGACAGGATGAGGCCGTTGGCTCGTTCCACCTGGCCGTTTGACTGCGGATGGGCAACGGACGCTAGGTCCAGTCGGATGCCCTGCGTCGCGCAGAAACGAGCCAAGGCGCCTTTGGCGAAGTTGGTGCCGTTTTCTGTGATGATGCTATGTGGTATGCCGTACCGCACTGTGATGTCGGCAATGAAGGTCACTGCAGTGGGCCCATTTAATTTCTTGATGGGCTTTGCTTCTACCCACTTGGTGAACTTGTCCACTGCGACAAGCAAATGAGTTAGGCCGCCTCGGGCCGTCTTGAAAGGTCCCACCATGTCCAGGCCCCAAACTGCGAAGGGCCAGGCGATGGGGATTGTCTTCAGTGCAGAAGCCGGCTGAAGGGGCTTTGAGCGGAACACCTGGCATCCCTTGCACTTCCTGACTACTTCTTTAGCTTCTTCCAGGGCAGTCGGCCAAAAGAAACCGTGCCGAAAGGCTTTGGCCACGAGCGCTCTTGAAGCCGCATGGTGGCCGCACTCGCCCTGATGGATGTCTCTGAGGATCGCTTGGCCTTGTTCTGATTCTACGCAGCGCTGGTGGACACCAGTAACGCTGCGCCTAACTAACTCTCTGTCGTCTATGGTGTAGGCTGCCGCTCGGCGTTGTACTTGCCGAGCCAGAGTCTCGTCTGCTGGTAACTCCTTATTTACTAGGAACTTGAGGATGGGTTGCGCCCATGAAGGTGCTGCTATCTCTTCAACTGTCACCACAGCGACTTGGACAAGGGCGGCTGGGCTAGGGGGCGGCGGGTTGGATTCTGCTGCCGCTTGCTGAATTGAGGGAATCTCTGGGCCGACTGGGGCAGCTCCCGGGCCGACTGACACAGTCCCCGGGTCGGGCTCTAAAGTCCCCGGGCTGACTGACGCAGTCCCCGGGCCGACTGGCGCAGTCCCCGGGCCGACTGGCGCAGTCCCTGGGCCGACTGGCGCAGTCCCCGGGCCGACTGTGGCTTTCTTGAGGTCGCTTGCTGGGGTCTTGGAGTCGGATCCGACTATCTCTGGCGGAGCCGGCACGAAAATGGAGTCGGATTCTGGTGAAGGTTTGATAGACGGCTTGAGGAGGCGTTGAAGGGCGACGCCAGAAGGTATCGCCTGGCGAGTGGAGCCGACTCGCGCCAATGCGTCTGCTTGATCGTTGTCGTTTCTTGGCACGTGGAGGAATTCGCATCCTTCAAAATATCCGCTAAGTTGCTGTACCAAGAAGCGGTAGCTCGCCATGTTTGCGTCTTTGGCGTCCCAGTCGCCGGATGATTGCTGAACCACCAAGTCGGAGTCGCCATAGCACAGGATCTGGCGAATGCCGAGTTCTTTGGCAAGCCGGAGCCCGTGGATGAGCGCTTCATATTCGGCGACGTTGTTGGAGGCGGCGAAGTGGATTTGCAGCACGTATTTGAGCTTGTCGCCCTTGGGGGAGGTGAGGACGACGCCGGCTCCGAGGCTGGAGCGCATCTTGGAGCCGTCGAAATGCAGTCGCCAATGAGTAGAGTCGGGCGCAGGCGGCAAGTATTGAGTCTCGGCCCAGTCGACGAGGAAGTCGGCTAGCGCCTGCGACTTGATGGCGGTGCGAGGTTGGTAGTAAATGGTATAAGGGGCTAGATCGATAGCCCACTTGGCCACTCGGCCGGAGGCATCTCGACTTCCGATGATCTCGGCGAGTGGAGCGGTGCAAACCACAGTGATTGGATGCTCTTGAAAGTAGGGCTTCAGCTTCTTGGCGGCGAAGTGCATGCCGTAACACATCTTCTGGTAGTGAGGGTAGTTCTGCTTGGAGGTCGACAGTACCTCGCTCAGGTAATACACTGGTCTCTGGACCGGGAGCGCCTTGCCTTCCTCCTTGCGTTCGACTACAATAATTGTGCTGACTACCCGGCTGGTAGCGGCAATGTATAAGAGCATGGGCTCTTTGGGAGTCGGAGCCGCCAACACAGGGGGAGTCGCCAGCATCTTCTTCAGTTGGAGAAATGCCTCATCTGCCTTGTGGTTCCACTCAAAAAAAGTGGTCTTCTTCATCAATTGATACAATGGCAGAGCTTTCTCGCCCAGCCGACTGATGAATCGGCTTATTGAAGCCAAGCAGCCGGTGAATTTCTGCACATCCAGCAGTCGGCTGGGTACCTCCATCCTCTCAATGGCCTTGATCTTCACAGGGTTGCACTCTATGCCGTGTTCGGAGACCAAAAAACCGAGGAGCTGGCCGGCTGGGACTCCGAACACGCACTTCTCTGGGTTGAGCTCCAAACGGCGTGATGAATGCGGTCTTCAGTCTGTCTGCTGGATTCATCTTGATCTGATGATATCCTGAGTACGCATCCAAGAAGCTCAACAGCTCGCATCCGGCTGTGGAGTCTATCACTTGATTGATCCTTGGCAGAGCAAACGGGTCCTTCGGGCAGGCTTTGTTGAGGCTGGTGTAGTCGATGCACATCCGCCACTGCTTATTCTTCTTCAATACCAGCACAGGGTTGGCCAACCACTCCGGAAAAAACACCTCCATGCTGAAGCCGGCTGCCAGGAGCCGGGCTATCTCTTCTCCCACTACTCTTCTCTTCTCTTCTGACAGGCGGCGCAAGGGCTGTCTGACGGGCTTCACGTCCGGCCTGACATGTAGCTTGTGCTCGGCGAATTCCGTCGGTACACCTGGCATGTCCTTGGGGGACCACGCGAAGATGTCCCGATTCTCACGGAGGAAATCGACGAGCTCGCCTTCCTATTTGCTGTCAAGGCCAGTGCCTATGACAGCGTACTTCTCTGGATGCTCCGGGTCCAAGGGTATCTTCTTGGTTTCTTTAGCCGGCTTGAATGATCCTTCTGCCTCCGACTCCTTGGGGTCAGGCGACATCTCCGGCTGCTTCCCAGCCATCGCCACGACACGATCAAGGAGCCGCTTCTCGGCCGCGATCACCAAAGACTCGGCCAGCCGACTGCTCTCGGCCGCACAGGCGGACGACTTCTTGTAGTTGCCGGCAATGGTCAGGATCCCCTTGGAACTCGGCATCTTCATCTTGAGGTAGGCGTAGTGGGGAACCGCCATGAATTTAGCCAAGGCTGGCCGACCTAGCAGCGCGTGGTAAGGGCTCTCCAAATCCACCAGCTCGAACCAGATTGGCTCCCGGCGGAAGTGATCTTTGTCTCCGAAGAGGACGTCTATCAGAATCTTGCCAATCGGCGAACAGGAGAGGCCGGGTACGATTCCACGGAACACGGTGCGGCTGCTCTGCAGCTGCCTCCGCCTGATTCCGAGCTTCTCCATGGTGTCCTTGTACAGGATGTTTATGCTGCTGCCTCCGTCTATCAGGACCCGCGAGAAGCGGGCGGCCCGCCTATCAGTGGCCAAGGTTGCTCCAAGAACCAAGGCGTAAGAGCCCGGACTCGGCATCACCTCCGGGTGATCCGCCCGACTCCAGCTGATAGGCTTCTCGGACCAATGCATGAACTCGGGAGCTTCTGCTGCCACTGCGCTGACTTCTTGCTGCTGTTGGCGCCTGCTGCGCCGATCATCTGCCAGACTGGTGAACACCACGTATGCACCGTGCTCTTCTGGGAACTCGTCTTGGACCACGCCGACTGGCCGAGCAGCCGGCTGCGGAGGCGGCGGAGGCGGTGGCGCCCCCGCAGGCGGCAGGGGGGCGAGGCCGTCCCCCTTAGCGATCCTGACAAGCCAGTGGCACTTCCTGGTGGTGTGGTTTGACGGCTTCGCGCCGCTGTGAAACTTGCAAGGACCATCCAGAGTCTGCTCATGGGAGAAGGCTGGCAGCCAATTGGACTTGCCGCCCTTCTGCCGCTTGGCCGGAGGCTGCCCCTCCGGCTGCTGATCTTCTACTGCTGCGACCTGCCGACTGTTGGAAGTCGGCTGTGGGGCTTTGCGCTTGTTGTCATTCTGTTGCTGTCGCCGGTTGGCGTCTCCAGCCGGGGTTCTGGGAGCCTGGGGAGTCACTTTGCCAGCCGCGTTGACTTGGATCTCCGTCTTCATAGAGGAGTCGGCCGTGGCGTACTTGTCCGCTATGATTAGCAGTTCATCGAGGGTTTCGGGCTCGTCGCAGAGGAGCTTGTGCTTGAGGAGGGTGCCCTCTCGGCACCCTGCCGTAAAGTACTCAATGGCCTGCACCTCATGCACGCCCTCGCAGGAGTTTCGGAGTTCGCCCCAGCGCGTGAGGTAGTCGCGCGTCGACTCTTCGGGGCCTTGCACGCACAAGGAGAGCTGGCGCGGCTTGGGAGGTCACTTGTACGTGCTGGTGAAGTTGCGAATGAAGGCTTCAGTGAAGTCGACCCAGCTGTTGATGCTGCGGGGCTTCAGGCTGTTCAGCCATGTCCAGGCCGTGCCCTGGAGCATGAGGGGAACATATTTTACGGCAACCCGCTTGTTGCCGTTGGCGATGTTGACGGCTGTGGAGTAGTCTATCAACCAATCCTCCGGCTTCACGGAGCCGGTGTACTTGGGCGTATCTCGGGGGAGCGTGAACCCTCTAGGGAAGGGCTCGTCTCTGATGCGGGGCCCGAAGCAAGGCGGACCCAGCTCATCCTCTTCTTCTAACGCCAGGGATCTGTGGAGTCGGTCGATCCGGTGGCGGGCGTCGTTCTCTCCGACTCCCTCTCGGCGGCCAAGGCGACCTCCGAGAGTCGGATGCTCAACAGGCGGCGGAGAGACTCGCCGTTCTCTTCGGGGCGGGGGAGGCAGATAATCATCTCGCCGCTCCACTGCTCTATGGCGGCCGTCTTGGTCGCGCTCGATGGTGATGCGAGTCCGGCTGTGGCTCACAGCCGGTTCCTTCTCTTTCCTCCCGTGGACTCCGCCAGTCGGCGTCCGGGAGGTTGCGCCTTGATCTCGGCGAGGGGGTAAGTCGTTATTCTGCTGCTGCTGCTGCGCGTCGGTGCGGCCGCCTACCGCATTCTGCGCAGCAACCGCATCGAGGAGCTGCTGGACTCGCTCCGTTATTACACGGCGCTCTTCGCCTTCGAGGTTCCTTAGCTCTTCGGTCGCCGCTTGGGCGGCGCGGATGTTCTCCGTAGGGGTGGCGTACACGGGGCGCTTCGCTCCAAACAGATCGGCGATGGCTGCGCCGCGCTCTCGGACCGCACCGAGACGGCTCGGCCCAGTCGGAGCCGGCGAGCCGCCCACAGCACGATCCATCTCGCGCTGATACGCTTCGGACAAGCGTCTCATGCCTGCCAACTTCATGGCGCCTTCAATGATCTGAAGGCGGCGTTCTTCCAGCATCTCTGCGTCTGCGTCCTCTGGGATGGGCGCGGACAGGTCCTGCATGGCCGCAGGCAGTGGGTCCTGGGCGTTTTCGCCGGAGTGCTCGCCGTGGCCGATGACGAGTACCTCCGTGACGGTGCTTCCGTCGCTCTCCTCGTACGGAAGCGGCTCGTCGTAGACCACCACGTTGGTGGGGAAGATATCAAGTGATACGGCGTCAGAGTCGACCAGCATCGGGTCGGAGGAGCCTACGGACTCCAAGTCTACAGCGGGCTCGCCGGTGACTTGAAGTTGGTCAAGGAGGCCCGCGAGAAGGTTCTCGGGGCCACCCGCGCCTGCGCTCGGCGCGGGTTCGTCGGAGAGGCGCACCTCACCGATGAGTTCGGCGAGGCCGCTCGCTGCGCAGGCGGCTTCGGCGCCGCGCAATGCGTCGATGCAGACTCCATCTGGCGAGCCAGGCTGGCTGCGCTCGCCAGGGAGGAACAGGGTTCCCGTCCAGAACAGATCTCCGGACGACGGTGCACCTCGCCCCACGGTGGGCGCCAAATGTCGGGGGTTGGATGCGACATATGCCAACGGGTGGCTTATCATGGTGGGGGCAAGTAGAACGTCGCCGGTGCCTGGAAACGGGATGAGGCGAAGACATGCACGCCGGCGAATCTTACCCAGCTTCGGGGCTCTCCGAGGAGATAACACCCCTACTGCTGCTCTGCGGGGTCTCCGCATGATCACTATGGTATGATAGTACAAAGGTGTTCCTCGAGCTGTTTGGGGGCAGGGAGGAGCAAAGCTAGCTCTTTCCCCTCTTGCTATGTGTCTAAAACTTGTCTCGGGCCGAACCCTTTGCATGGGTGCCCCGGGGGGTTTATATAGGCCTACCCCCCGGGGGTACAATGGTAACCCGACTGGGCGTGGCCCCCAGCCATCAGTCTCTCTTGCTGCCGTCCTCCCTGCTGGCTTCTGGGGCCCGCCGACTGGCGGGCCCCGCGGACAGGCAGAGCACTGTGCAGCACTCCTGATGACGCAGGCTTGGTCATGGGGTCGTGGGAACAGTGCCGCCGTCTGTCAGGCGATCACTGTGGCCACTCCCGGTCCAATCTGGTTTATGGCTCGTGGGGCCCTGGCCAGGAGGCGGCCGACTCTGGGGAGGCCGACTCCCGCAGGGCCGTCTTCGAGCTCTCCGGCTGTCTTCTTCTATCTTGCTGACAGGGGGCCCAGCGATCTCTGGGACGTACGCGCCGCCGTCGTGGGCACAGTGCCTTGTGCACTGTGGCTGAGGTCAGGGGAGGCATGGCAACATTGTCGCGCCTCACCGGAGATCTCCTGGTGACGCGGCTCACTGTAGCCATGCCTTCCTCCCGTGGATCTTGAGGGGACGGCCACGCCGGGGCTGTACCCCGCATCGGTCTTCGTGAAAGGTCGCGGGCCGACTCTCAGAGTCGGCCCCTGAAAGGTCGCAAGCCCGGCGTTGGCTTGTCTCAGAGTTGCCATCTGAGGACTCTGCTTCTTCGAAGGTCGTCAGCTGGGACTCGGCCTTCTTGAAGGTCGCCTGCTGGGACTCGGCCTTCTCGAAGGTCGCCAGCTGGGACTCGGCTGAGGGGCGCGGCCTGCCCCGACGCCTTAAAAGATCTTGGGTCCTGGGTCAGCCTACCCATGGCCCATTACTCCGACAGTGTGTCCGGCCAAATGGGATCGAGCGTGTTGGGTTATGTGGTGCACCCCTGCAGGGAAGTTAATCTATTTGAATAGCCGTGTCCCTCGGTAAAAGGATGACCCGGAGTTGTACCTTGACCTTATGACAACTAGAACCGGATACTTAATAAAACACACCCTTCCAAGTTCCACAGACAACCCGGTGATCGCTTTTCCACAGGGCGACGAGGGGAGGATCGCCGGGTAGGATTATGCTATGCGATGCTACTGGAGATGCTACTTGGAGATGCTACTTGGAGATGCTACTTGGAGGACTTCAATCTACTCTCTTCTACATGCTGCAAGACGGAGGCGGCCAGAAGCGTAGTCTTCGACAGGATTAGCTATCCCCCTCTTATTCTGGCATTCTGCAGTTCAGTCCACTAATATGGCCTCCTTACACATATACCCATGCATATGTAGTGTAGTTCCTTGCTTGCGAGTACTTTGGATGAGTACTCACGGTTGCTTTCTCCCCCCCTTTTTCCCCCTTTCCTTTCTTTCTGGTTGTCGCAACCAGATGCTGGAGCACAGGAGACAGACGCCACCGTCGACGACGACTCTTACTACACCGGAGGTGCCTACTACCACATGTAGACCGCTGACGACCAGGAGTAGTTAGGAGGATCCCAGACAGGAGGCCTGCGCCTCTTTCGATCTGTATTCCAGTTTGTGCTAGCCTTCTTAAGGCAAACTTGTTTACTTATGTCTGTACTCAGATATTGTTGTTTCTGTTGACTCGTCTATCATCGAGCACTTGTATTCGAGCCCTCGAGGCCCCTGGCTTGTATTATGATGCTTGTATGACTTATTTATGTTTTTAGAGTTGTGTTGTGATATCTTCCCGTGAGTCCCTGATCTTGATCGTACACTTTTGCGTGCATGATTAGTGTATGATTGAATCGAGGGCGTCACAACGTCACAGAGAGCACCATAAGACAGCACCAATAATAAAACATGCAACTCAAACCAATCATAGCAATTCATCAATCACCGGTAGGACAACGAAAATCTACTCAGACATCATAGGATGGCAACACATCATTGGATAATAATATGAAGCATAAAGCACCCTGTTCAACTAGAGGGTACAGCGGGTTGCGGGAGAGTGGACTGTTGTAGATAGATGGGGGAAGGTGATGGTGATGTTGGTGAAGATGACGGTGGTGTTGGTGAAGATCGCGGTGATGATGATGGCCCCCGGCGGCGTTCCGGCGCCACTGGAAGCAAGGGGGAGAGAGCCCCCCTTCTTCTTCTTCTTCTTACTTGACCTTCTCCCTAGATGGGAGAAGCGTTTCCCCTCTAGTCCTTGGCTCCCATGGCGTGGGAGGGGCGAGAGCCCCTCCAAGATAGGATCTATCTCTATATTTCTCTTTGTTTCTGCGTTCTCACATTCTGCCCCTTCACCGTTTACTTTATATCCGGAGATCCGTAAATCCGATTCGGGTGAATCTTTCGGCCAGATCTTTCTCATAAAATTAGCTTTCTTGCGGCAAAAGGAGAGCATCAACCGCCCCACGGGGGGCCCAGGAGAGTCCAGGGCGCGCCTGCCTCCCTGGGGCGCACCCCCATATCTCCTGGCCCTCTCGGGCACCGTCTCGTGTTGAATTTACTTCCCAAAAATCCCAAATATTCCAGAATAATTCTCCGTCCATTTTTATCCCGTTTGGATTCCATTTGATATTGGGTTTCTGCGAAACATAAAACATGCAACAAACAGGAACTGGCACTGGGCACTGGATCAATATGTTAGTCCCAAAAATAGTATAAAAAGTTGCCAAAAGTATATGAAAGTTGAATAATATTGGCATGGAACAATCAAAAATTATAGATACGATGGAGACATATCATAGCACTAGTACTAATACCTGCATAGTGGGAACACATTCAGGTTTGGTACGTAATAGTAGGTGTTAGCAGGCTTGCAATTAATTCTAGCAGTAGTACTTTCGAATGTGATGGGAACAAGGTAATGATTAATTGATGGTTTAGGTTTTGAGGCCCGAAACGCCTCCCGATGAGTTTAGTGGAACATAAATTTAAGGTAGACTACACTGCTCAAATGCGTAAATATTATGTTACTATCAAAAATTGGCACAAAATACGAAGGAGACCAATGGAAGTACTACTAGCAACCCATGATTTAACTACTTGCATGCGCGAAGTGGAGTAGTAATGTCTTTCTTCCACCCTCGCGTCCACTTAATTTGCATGCACTGTATTAATTGACCATCAATGAAGTGAAGGACTTTACACACGTCAAATTATCACATGGGGTGGATCTTGGTACAAAATTGCGTCCGCCCGTGTACCCGCGTGTGCGTGCGAGGGAATGAGTGCGTGCGTGGCGTGCGTGCATATCTTCGCTTCGTGCATGTACCGCCAGTGTGGCTCAGAGAGGACGAGTACATTCCTCTGAAACCAGCAGCACGTCACTGTGATCAACCCACACAAGGAGGTTGCGACAATGCCTCCACATGTGCCACGGGCTTCATGAACTATGAGAGAGACACTGTGTAGCGTGCCATTGGAATTCTAATTTACGTGTTTTGCACATACTCGAAGTACTAGTAAGGTACACGTGGATTGCATGAATCAGATTTGGCAACCAAATTATGAATAAATACCACACTATAGCATGTAATCTATGAGTCATATATGCCTGATGTAGACCTTCATTCAATTCTTATAGTTCATCTCATTCAAAATCAATTAGTTTTTATAAAAAAGCTAGGGCCTCTTTGATTCAAAGGATTTCCAAAACGGGGGAATAGGAAAAACATGGGATTAGAGTGGAATGTCATCTTGAATCCTACAGGATTGTAGGAGTGTTTGATTGTGCATAGAAAAAATGCAGAATTCTTTCAAAGAGGTTTGAGTGGATGGGATGTTTCCTATGAAATCTAGTGCAAATGAATCCTATGGAAAAATTCCTATGGTTTAGAATCCTACGAATCAAACAACCAAGATAGGAAAAATGCCTAAGGATTAGAATCCTCCAAAGTTCCTTTTAGAACACTTTGAATCAAAGAAGCCCTTAATCTATTTTATGATTCATGGAATTGTGTGTTGTAAAGCATAAAGTAAAAAAACAAATAATGGCAATTCAACTAGAAAAAAGTTTGGGCAGTTATGATACGGAAGATTGTAGAACAAAGGAGAACCACTGTTGTTTTGAGGTTTGTGCATTATGCTTAAGTTCAACCATGGAGTCTGCTAGATTGTACATGTGGCAAAATCCGGTGGGGGGCTAGAAGGTAGTGCAAGGGGCCAAGTGGAGGGAGACTATGAAGGAGTGCACAAGTGCGAGACCGATATTTAGAGAGAGGGGGTGTTAGTGTCAAAACCGGCGGATCTCGGGTAGGGGGTCCCGAAATGTGCGTCTAAGGCTAATGGTAACAGGAGGCGGGGGATACAATGTTTACCCAGGTTCGGGCCCTATCGATGGAGGTAATACCATACTTCCTACTTGATTGATCTTGATGATATGAGTATTACAAGAGTTGATCTACCACGAGATCGTAGAGGCTAAACCCTAGAAGCTAGCCTATGATTATGATTGTTCTTCTATGGACTAAACCCTCCGGTTTATATAGGCACCGGAGGGGGCTAGGGTTACCCAGAGTCAGTTACAGAGAAGGAGATCTACATATATGGATTGCCAAGCTTGCCTTCCACGCAAAGGAGAGTCCCACCCGGACACGGGACGAAGTCTTCAATCTTGTATCTTCATAGTCCAACAGTCCGGCCAAAGTATATAGTCCGGCTGTCCGAGGGCCCCCTAATCCAGGACTCCTTCAGTAGCCCCTGAACCAGGCTTCAATGACGATGAGTCCGGCACGTAGATTGTCTTCGGCATTGCAAGGCGGGTTCCTTCTCCGAATACTCCATAGAAGATCTTGAATATGAGGATCGTGTCCGGCTCTGCAATATAATTTCCACATACCACCATAGAGAGCACAATATTCCACAAATCTAATTTGCTGACAACTTTTCATAGCGTGACATCACGCTGCGGCCTGGTCATTACGAACCATTTTTCCCAGCCTGCTACTGCACGTGTTGCGAGGCGGTTTTATTGGCACGTGTCGGTGTACTAAAGTAGGGGTACCTTAGTACCCCGAACTTGTGCACGGGCAGTCGCAGCACCCCGCGGCAAGGCTTGCCGGGCGCCCGCCAAGACCCACCACCATCTCCTATTGCTGCCATTCAAGAACAAAGTACTAACCAAGAAAACGAAGGCCCCAGCAAGAGGAGCTTGCCGGGAAGGCCAACCAAGGCATCGCCAAAAGACTTGCCGCAACGCCCCGCGCGTCCCGGCAAGGCCCGACAGCCGGCAAGCTTGCCGGCACAACAAGAGAAGGGCCGCTGCAAGGCACTTGCCGCGGCAAGGCTGCCACCCAAGTTCCAGCGCATCCAGCAACGTGTCATCACAAGGCCATCCCAAGGGGCACGTGGCGGGGCACTACGCAGCCATGCGGGGCGAGGTGGCAAACGGAGCTGACAGAGACGCCATCGTGGCAACCGGTGGCTCACTTAACGGTCACTCCTCTGCATTGTTGGGGCGATCGGACGGGCATTAAATGCCCTTGTCCCCTGCCGTCAGAGTTAGGTAGGGGACACTGTTGGTCACTGTTGTACCAACCTGCGTTTTTACCTTTCTACCCCCTCTTCTTACGCTGCCACCTTTTGGTGCCCCCTTCAGACTATAAAAGGGAGGCCCATGCGCACGTAGAAGGGGTTCGGTCCATTCGACACCCACAACACCACCATACGCTCGCATGCTCGAGCAAGATCAAATACAATCACCAAAGCAGCAGTAGGGGTTTTATCTCTCCGGAGAGCCCCGAAGCTGGGTAAAAATTGCCCGTCTCCCCCGCGCGCTCGACCTCGATCTGCTCTGCGCACGCCCTCCGCTCCCTTGCCGGACTAGAAGGGGCCCCCGTGCCCCATAGGTGCTCGAGGCCACAGAGAGACGCACGCCCCGACATCTTTGGCGCGCCAGGTAGGGGAGCGTCAAGATCGTGAGCATCTGATCCGGTCTCCGCGCGCGCTGCATTAACGCCTTCATCAACATGCCACCAAAGAAGAAGCCTTCGGAGGTGGCCGCTCCGTCTACATCGATTCCGCCACCACCGCCGGAGCAAGCGGGCGGTGGAGTGGACGCCGGCGGAGGAACGGGCGCCGACGGTGGGACTCGAGTCGTCACCAGATCCAAAAACAAGGCCCCGCAAGCGTCGGCGACCGAGCAGACACCGCGCCCTTCCCAGGAGGTGCAAGGTCGACAACGCCCCGGTGCTCCTAGCACCGTGCTCACGTTGGAACAAGGCCAAGCTGGTGGGTCGCGGGACGCTCGAGGTCAGCATGCACGCCCGCATGCTGGCGCGAGCAAGGTACGGTCGCCCGGACGGGGTGTTGCACCTCCCAATCCGGTTGGGAGTCCAAGCACATCCCGTTCCTCGCGCCGCTCGTCGCCACCGCCGCCCAAGACAGCAGAGGAAGCGCTGGCCCGAGCTCAGCTGCTTCTGGACTACCCTCCCGCGCCGCACAAGATCGACGACTGGAGGATGACCATATACAGCCTCATCAGCTTCGCCAACGGCAACAAACCCCAGCGACCGAGCATATCGAGGCCCCGGCAAGGCGCCCAGGCGCAAGCCGACGCCGACAAGACCGCTGGGGGTGCCACCTCCGTGCACTCCCAGCCCCGAAGGCCAAGATCGCCGGCTCGCCGGACCAACCCCGACGGCGACTCGACCGCGTCGTCGGACCCGTGAACTCGCCGCGACCAACGCCACGTCCTCCAAGAACGGCAACACGAGGACGCCCGCACTCGCATCGAGCGCCGGAGAGAAGCGCGACGTCAATCTGACCAGCGCGCTGGGCCCACCATCGACGTGCACGCACCCGGAGACCCAGGCGACTTGCCGTACGCGGCAGGTTGTCCTGCGTTCACCCGTGAGCTGCGGCAAGTCCAGTGGCCCAAAACCAAGAACTTCAAGCCAGACGTGCCCGAGAAGTATGATGGCAGGATACATCCGTCGGAGTTCCTCAGCATCTACACCATCGCGGTGCAGGCTGCCGGGGGGCGCGACGAGAAGATCCTCGCCAACTACTTCCCGCTGGTACTCAAGCCCAACGTTAGATCTTGGCTCATGCACTTGCCGGACGGCTCCATCTCTTCATGGGCGGACCTGTGTCATCAGTTTGTCAGCGCCTTTACGGGCGGCCACAAACCCCATGGCCAGGAAAGCGATCTGCATTTGCTTGTCCAGAAGGAGGGAGAGCCCCTGCGCAAATACATACAGAGATTCAGCCAAGTGCAGCGCAACATCCCAGACGTCCACCCTGCCGCGGTTATCAGCGCGTTCCACCAGAACGTGCGCAACCGCAGGATGAGGGAGGAGATGGCGATGTGCAAGATCAGAGATGTCAGCGAGCTCTATGCTCTGGCCGACAAGTGTGCACGGGTTGAGGAGGGGAGGAAAATCCCCAGAGAGGTTGCAGGAGCAGAAGGATCTGACAGTGAGGATGCCGCCCCGGCAAGGAAGAACCGGCGGCGGAGCAACAGAAAAAGAAAGGCTAAGGATGTGCTGGCTGTTGAGCATTCCGGCAACGGAGGCAGTTCCGACAAGGCCAAAGCCGATGACTCCGGCGAGGCCGTTGTAGCCGCCGACAAGCAGGATGGCTCCGGCAAGCGTTATTGCAAGATCCACCGCACCAAGGGCCATGATCTCCAAACCTGCAAAAAAGTAGAGCAGATGGCGGAGCTACAGAAAGTTGAATACGAGCGCCGCGATAAGGAGAGAGCCCAGGGAGGTGGCGGAGGATCCGGCAAGAAGCTTCCCGCCCGGGGAGGGCACCGCGGCAAGGCCAAGCCGCGGCAAGGAGACAGGCCTCCCCGCGGCCGCGACAAGGACAAAGATGAAGATGAGGATGATGAGATGGAGGAAGATGAGACTGATGACCAGGAGTTCCAGAAGGTGACAGAGGTGTTGTGCATCGACGGCGGCGCCTCTCTGCACACCTCGCACCGCCAACTCAAGCAGTGGGTGCGAGAGGTAAATGCCGCGGAGCCGTCCGTCGAGGCGCGCAAGCCTCTGAAATGGTCCAGCACGCCCATCGTCTTCGACGTTGAGGACTACCCTGACCGCATTACTGCAGTCGAGTGCTTGCCGATGTTGGTCTCACCAACAATCCGCAACCTCAAGGTCACAAAGATGTTGGTCGACGGCGGGGCCGGCCTGAACCTGATTTCCTCCGCAGTGCTCAAGAAGCTCCAGATCCCCGACAGCGAGCTCGAAGAAACTGGTGCCTTTCAAGGAATAAATCCGGGAAGGAGCAAGCCAAAGGGGAAGATCGCGCTGCCGGTAACGTTTAGCAGCGAGCTGAACTTCAGGACAGAAAGGGTCACATTCGATGTTGTTGATATCCCATTACCCTACAATGGGATACTCGGCAGACCAGCGCTTGCCACGTTCATGGCAGCCTCTCACTATGCATACAATGTGCTCAAGATGCCTGGTCCGTTAAGTGTCATCTCTGTCCAAGGCGACAAGAAGGATGCACTTATCTGCACCGACAAGATCTACCGGGAAGCGGCAGCCGCAGCAGAGAGCAAGTCACTCGCCGTTGAAGCTCCCCGGGGGAAGAAGAAAGCCAAGTCCGGCAAAGACAGCTCTAGTGTCCACTCCGGCAAGCGCGCCTCTCCGGAGTGCTGCGCTGCCGTCGAGGACGCACCATCGAGCTCCGCTGGCAAATGCAAGAAGACAAAGGCAGATCTACCGAAGACTAAGCCCGGCAAGGACAGCTCTGGTGCCTGCTCCGGCAAGCGCGCCTCCTCGGAGTGCCGCGCTGCCGTTGAGGAAGCGCCATCGAGCTCCACCGGCCAATAGGGCGAAGAAGGCGTCCAGTTTTCGAGCTTTTGAATTGTATTCCTTGAGAATCCGTACCTTGTATGAAGAACCTCCGCGCAAAAGGGTTGAATCATAGCTAAGTTGCACCTTTGATCTGTTTCGAGTCCGCTCGACGATGAAAGCGCGCTGCAACTAGCACGACGAGTTCTCCCTGCCGGAAGCAACACCGCCAGCGGGCTGCTGATGTCCTGCACTCAGCAAGTGTGTTTGCACCGGGGGGGGGGTTCCCCGAAGGCGTGAGGGGGAAAACATACAAGGGAAGGTGAGGGAGTCCTGGACTAGGGGGTGTCCGGATAGCCGGACTATCGATATCCGCCGGACTCCCAGACTACGAAGATAGAAGATTGAAGACTCCGGCTCATATCCGGAAGGTACTTTACTTGGCGTGGAAGGCAAGCTTGGCAATACGGATATGTATATCTCCTACCATTGCAACCGACTCTGTGTAACCCTAGCCTCTCCGATGTCTATATAAACCGGAGGGCTTTAGTCCATAGGACACAACATTACATCTCAACCATCATACCATAGGCTAGCTTCTAGGGTTTAGCCTCATTGATCTCGTGGTAGATCTACTCTTGTACTACCCATATCATCAATATTAATCAAGCAGGACGTAGGGTATTACCTCCATCGAGAGGGCCTGAACCTGGGTAAAAACATCGTGTCCCTCGTCTCCTGTTACCATCCGCCTAGACGCACAGTTCGGGACCCCCTACCCGAGATCCGCCGGTTTTGACACCGACATTGGTGCTTTCATTGAGAGTTCCTCTGAGTCGTCACCAATAGGCTCGATGGCATCTTAAACCTCCAACGCTGTCCAGGGTGAGACTTTTCTCCCTGGACAGATCTTCGTATTCGGCGGCTTTGTACTGCGGGCCAATTCTCTTGGCCATCTGGAGCAGATCGAAAGCTACGCCCCTGGCCGTCAGGTCAGATTCGGAAGCTTAAACTTCACGGCCGATGACTGCTGAGACTTGATCTTCGACGGACTCGAGCCGCAGCCAAGCGTGCCGCACTGCAACGATGGGCATGATCTAGCTCTGCCGCCGGACAGTGCTTTGGTGGCCGCACTTAAATCCGCCCCGGCCACTTGCCCGGAGCCGATTGCCCATGACGAGGGTCAGTGGATAGACGCCGCCCCGGGGGCTTCAACATCTACGGCGATGGAGCCGAATACCGATTTTGTCCCTTGCGAAACTTGTGATCCCGAGACGTCGGACTCCTCGCCGGACTCTGAGCCTCCCGCGCCCTCGCCAATTAAGCCAGATTGGGCGCCGGTTATGGAATTCACCGCCGCGGACATCTTTCAACACTCGCCTTTTGGCGATATCTTGAATTCTCTGAAGCATCTCTCGCTATCAGGAGAATCCTGGCCGGACTATGGCTAGGACGGTTGGAGTCCGGACGACGAAGAAATTCGGAGCCCACCCACCACCCACTTTGTAGCCACTGTCGAGGATCTAACCGACATGCTAGACTACGACTCCGAGGACATCGACGCTATGGACGATGATGCCGGAGACGATCAGGACCCAGCGCCCACGGGACACTGGAAGGCCACCTCGTCATACGACGTTTACATGGTGGATACCCCGAAAGAAGGGGATGGCGAAAAAGCAGCGGAGGAAGATTCTTTGAAGAAGCAGCCTAAACGCCGGCGTCAGCGGCGCCGCTCTAAATCCCGCCACAACAAGAATGGAGAATCCGGCACGGGAGACAATAATACTCCGGAGAGTGCCGAAGACGATCCCCTCCTGCAAGACTCAGGTGGACGCAGAAGCGAGCCCTCACGATAGGGCAGCAGACGAAGGGGTTGAGGACGATAACTATATGCCTCCCTCCGAAGACGAAGCGACCCTCAACGATGACGAATTCGTCATACCCGAGGATCCCGTCGAACAAGAGCGCTTCAGGCGCAGGCTCATAGCCACGGAAAATAGCCTAAAGAAAAAGCAGCAACAGCTTCAAGCTGATCAAGATCTGCTAGCCGATCGATGGACCGAGGTCCTCGCGGCCGAAGAGTATAAACTCGAACTCCCCTCCAAAAGTTACCCAAGACGCAAGCTGCTCCCCCGATTAGAGGAGGAAGCATACATACCTTTATCACCAGCGCACGACATGGCTGACCGACTGCCCCGCGGTCGCGACAGAGAGGCATTCAAGGCCCCAGCCAAGACCGTACCCCGACATCGATCCAGGAGTACGAAGCCAAAAGGGAACGCGCCGAACTTGCGAGACATCTTGGAGGACAAAGCAAGGCAATCCAGATCCATCTATGGATCACGTGGGCGCCCTACGATCCACGACGAATACCGTCGCGCCGGACATAACACCGGTCGAGCCAAACACAGCAGACAGCGCTCCCTCGAGCTGCGTCGCGATATTGCTCAATACAGGGGCGCCGCACACCCGTTATGCTTCACTGATGAAGTAATGGATCACCAGATCCCCGAAGGGTTCAAACCCGTGAACATCGAATCCTACGATGGTACAACAGACCCCGCGGTGTGGATCGAAGATTATCTTCTCCACATCCATATGGCCCGCGGCGACGATCTGCATGCCATCAAATATCTCCCGCTCAAGCTTAAAGGACCAGCTCGGCATTGGCTTAACAGCCTGCCCGCAGAGTCGATTGGATGCTGGGAAGACCTGGAGGCTGCGTTCCTTGATAACTTCCAAGGTACATACGTGCGACCGCCAGACGCCGATGACCTAAGCCATATTATTCAGCAGCCAGACGAATCGGCCAGACAGTTCTAGACTCGGTTCTTGACGAAGAAAAATCAAATCGTCGACTGTCCGGATGCGGAGGCCCTCGCCGCCTTCAAACACAACATCCGGGACGAATGGCTAGCCCGGCACCTGGGGCAGGAGAAGCCGAAATCCATGGCAGCCCTCACATCATTAATGACCCGCTTTTGCGCGGGAGACGATAGCTGGCTAGCCCGCAGTAATAATCTCCGCAAAAATTCTGGCAGCCCGGACTCCAAGGACAATCACGGCAGGTCGCGACGAATCAAAAACAAACGCCATACTAACGGCGACGACAAAGAGGACACGGCAGTCAATGCCGGATTCCGAGGCTCCAAACCGGTCAACGGAAGAAGCCATTCAAAAGAACAACTCTGGGCCCGTCCAATCTGGACAGAATACTCGACCGCTCATGCCAGATACATGGCACCCCCGAAAAGCCAGCTAATCACACCAATAGAGACTGTTGGGTGTTCAGGCAGGCTGGCAAGTTAATTGCCGAACACAATGACAAGGGGCTAAATAGCGACGACGAGGAAGAGACCCGGCCGCCGAACCACAGAGGACAGAAGGGTTTCCCCCCGCAAGTGCGGACGGTGAATATGATTTACGCGACCCATATACCCAAGAGGGAGAGGAAGCGCGCACTATGGGACGTCTATGCGATGGAGCCAGTCGCCCCGAAGTTCAATCCATGGTCCTCCTGTCCGATCACTTTCGATCAACGAGACCATCCGACTAGCATACGCCATAGCGGATTCGCCGCATTGGTCCTAGACCCAATCGTCGATGGATTTCACCTCACAAGAGTCCTGATGGACGGCGGCAGCAGCCTGAACCTGCTTTATCAGGACACAGTGCGCAAAATGGGCATAGACCCATCCAGGATCAAACCTACTAAGACAACCTTTAAAGGCGTCATCCCAGGTGTTGAAGCCAACTGTACAGGCTCCGTCACACTGGAAGTGGTCTTCGGATCCCCGGATAATTTCCGAAGCGAAGAGTTAATCTTCGATATAGTGCCGTTCCGTAGCGGCTATCATGCCCTGCTCGGATGCACCGCGTTTGCAAAATTCAACGCAGTGCCGCATTATGCATACCTAAAGCTCAAGATGCCGGGCCCTCGTGGAGTCATCACGGTCAATGGGAATACGGAACGCTCCCTCCGAACGGAGGAACATACAGCGGCTCTCGCGGCGGAAGTACAGAGCAGCCTCCTACGGCAACTCTCTAGTCCGGCAACTAAAAAGCCGGACACATTAAAGCGCGCCCAGAGCAACACTAACCAAGACCACCTGGCGCGATCGGAGCACGCGTAGCAATGCGGCCCCCACCCTCGCCCGCGTATGATCACAAGAATAACACTCCGCGTACATCATTACGCTTTGGAGATACCATGGGCGCAGGGGAGGGGCTTAAACTCAAGGATTGAAGAGTGCGGCTCGACCGCACCAGGGGCTCATGCTATCGCCCCCCTTGGTGTTATTTTTTATCTTTTCTTTTTATATATGCAGGACTCTACCAAATAGAAGCCCTGCCGACGGCGAACTTGCCGAACTTAAGATACAACAGTCAGGGATTAAAGAAGGCTGCGACGAACACTCAGGTGGTCTCCATTACGAGCATTAAATTCAATTACATACACCAAGTCCGCAGCTTATCCCTGGAGGGGGACATGTTAATTTAGTCCGAATCCCTTGCTTACCGCACTATTTGTATCAGTCCGCTTTATTAGCAGACCTTCTGTCATAAATAACGCAGCACTTCCCTTTTTGCAAGTTTATTACCTTTTCATGGCAATTGCGTTATCCTTTACAAATGTTCACTATATGACATATTGCACCCGTACACTTTGGTACGGCTGAATACACCAGGGGCTTCTGTTCCCCATATTACGGTGTGATTAAGTCCGAACACTTTCACAAGTGCGGCACCCCGAACTTATAGCATTATATGAATCAGCTCCGAATCATGTCTTGGGTCAATAGTTGGGTTTGCCCGGCTCCTATGTTTTGGTGCCTTACGTTCCGTTCCGTCGGCTAAGGTAGCACTAGGAGAACCACTGCGATTGCGCCCCGGTTTAGCCGGGTTAACGCCTCAGTGGAGAAAGCTAAAACTGACTGGCATGATAAGGCGAGAGACTGGTCGCTGTTCGAGAGGTTCTTTCGGGTCCTTAAAGGCTCATGCCGCTTCGAGCGAAGTTCCGGATGATGTCCGACGAAGGCGTGGATAGCGCCCCGGATTCGGTCTTCCGAATACCAGGGGCTTCGCCGAAATTTAAAATTATAGAATTCTATGGCTAAGTGAGAGTGTTCAAGCATTATAAGTCCGGTCGCCTTGTTCGTCGTGTTGAGCGCCTCCCTAGATGGACCCAAAGATGGGAAAAAGAGTGCTCAAGTTTATCACCGAACACCCTAGCACTCGTGGCTCGGGGGCTGAAGCCAACAACTTGCCATCTCTCAGATTTAACAAACGGCCGCACAGAAGGTAATATTTTAAATTAAACAAAAGCGTTGCTCATAGCGCATACAAACGAAGTTCTCGGCGCACAGGATAAGCATACAACGAGTTCACTCAAGGATTACATTAAGGGGGCACTCATCTGCAATATCGTGGGCTCCCTTCAGGACAACTTTATAATATCGCTCCGGTGTGCGGTGCTCCTTGCCAGGCGGCGGCGGATCCGTGAGAAGTTTCTCCGCATCCAGCTTGCCCCATTGCACCTTTATGCGGGCAAGGGCTCGACGAGCACCTTCAATGCAGGCGGATCGCTTGATCACATCCAGCCTTGGGCACGCATCAACTAGCCGCTGCACTAGGCCAAAGTAGCTGCCAGGCAGGGCCTGCCCGGGCCACAGCCGGATTGTGAGGCCCTTCATGGCCTCCTCAGCTACCTTGTGGAGTTCGACCAGCTGCTTCAGCTGGTCGCTTGGGGGCACCGGATGGCCGGCCTCAACATACTGAGACCAGAAGACCTTCTCCGTTGAGCTCCCCTCCTCGCCACGATAGAACGCAGCGGCATCAGACGCACTACGCGGCAGATCTGCAAATGCCCCTGGAGAGCTCCGAATTCGGGTAAGTATCCGGTAATTTACATTAACATGCTTGCTCTGCATGAAAAACGCCTTACCCGCTGCTATCTTCCTCATGTCCTCTATTTCCATATGGGCCCTCTGGGCCTCGGCCTTGGCGGACTCGGCTCCATCGAGAGCCGAGGCGAGCTCGGACTCTCGAGTCTTCGAGTCACGCTCCAAACTCTCATGCTTTTTCATGAGAGCTTGGAGATCTTGCCGAATTTCCGCCACCAGCGCCGCTTGCTTTTCTCGCTCAGTCCGTTCTGTGGCCGCATTGCGTTCGGCCACAGACACGGCATCCTTGAGGGCTTCCACCTCGTTAGTGGCCCCTGCATTGCACATATTATCCTCGTTTATCTTGTTTGCAACCAAAACCCTTTTCTGTAAGGTGCAAATTTAAAGTAGGTGTTATTCACCTTCTTTTTCCTTGAGCTGCCTCTTGGCATGGCCGAGCTCTTGCTCTGACCGCTCAAGGTCCTTCTTTAGTGCCTCGACCTCTGCTGTTAATGTGGCAGAGGTCAACAGCGCAGCCTGCAAACCCATATTGACATATTTTAGAAACCCTGCGTATATCTTGTTAAAGATCCTTAGTCCGGCTTTTCTTTCCGAACACCGGACTAAGCATCAGGGGCTACTGTCTATGCGGTATTATATTGCTTAATTTTAAAACTTCTTACCTCAAAGCCTGTTAGAAGGCTGTTGCAGGCTTCCGTCAACCCGCCTTTGGCGAGCTGGACCTTCTCAATCACCGCACTCATGAGAGTGCGGTGTTCTTCCTCGATGGAGGCACCTTTGAGCGCCTCCAGCAGGTTGTCCGGTGCCTCCGGTTGGACGGAGGCCGCCGGCGTCGCGGTCCTGCCCCTCCTCCGAGGGGGCTGCTCGCCGGACTCTGGAACCGCTACGGGTTCCGGAGTAGAGTCCGGCACAAAGTCCGGGAGACTGCCTGACGGCGCCTCCGGAGCCTCCTCCTGGCGCGTCCCCCTATGGGATTCCGCCTCGTCGTCTTCGGCGCGTGGGGTAGAGGCAGTCGGGATGGAATTCACATCCGACGGCGCCAACGACCCGCTCATCGAGTCGGGAAAGTCGTCACCCGCCGGACTACAGAAATAGTGCGGCATTAGAAGGACACTGCGTGACATATTATAATATGGCTTATGAATGATCCGGATACTTACGATCTTGCCGGACGCCGGGCCCTTGGAGGCCACTCTTCCTCGCCAATGCTGATGTTGGCGAAACTGTCCGGGGGGATGGTTCTCCCCCTCTTGGACCCTTCGGCCGCCCCGATTGGGGATGCCTTCCTTTTCTTCTCTCCCTCCTCCGGGAGAGAGTATTCCTCCTCCTCCTCGTCTTCGGGGGAGGAGTCCTCGTCGTCGTCGTCAGATGCTTGATTGCGGGAACTCTTTCGAGTCCCCGCGGCCACCTTCTTGGCCCTCTTCTCCGGCACCACGTATGGTGCCGGGACCAGCAGCCTCGCTAAACGGGCATTCACTGGTTCTTCTGGCATGGGAGCCGGGCTGATAAGCAGCTCAGCCTTCTCCATCCATTCCTGTCAAAGGAAGAGGCAGATTAAAAACCTCGCTAGAGTCAATCTAATTACTACAAGTGTCCCGTAATGGGGTCGAATCACTTACCCCGTCAGACGGAGACTGCAAGCTGAATTCGCGGTCTTTGGTCGCGGATGCGGGCGCATCAGCGCTCTTGAACAGCACCCTCCAGGCCCCTTCGTATGTTGTATCGGGGAGCCCGCTCAATGTCTGGTGCTGTTCCGGATTAAACTCCCACAGATTAAATGCCCTTTCTTGGCATGGGAGAATCCGCCAGGGGAGCATGACCTGGACTACGTCGACGAGCCGGAGCCCATTGCTCACCAGCTTCTTGATGCAGGTTCGAAGTCCCGTCACCTCCACCGGGTCACCCCACTGCAAGCCCTTCTCTTTCCAGGAGGTGAGCTGCGTGGGGATTCCAGATCTAAATTCGGGGGCCGCCGCCCATGTAGGCTCGCGCGGCTCGGTGATATAGAACCACCCCGATTGCCACCCCTTGACGGAGTCCATGAAGGTCCCTTCTAGCCAAGGGACGTTGGGCAGCTTGCCCAACATAGCGCCTCCGCATTCCGCTTGTGTCCCCTTCACGATCTTCGGCTTGACGTTGAAGGTCTTGAGCCACAGGCCGAAGTGGGGCCGGATGCAGAGAAAGGCCTCGCACACGACGATAAACGCCGAGATGTTGAGGACGAAATTCGGCGCCAGATCGTGGAAATCCAGGCCGTAGTAGAACATGATCCCCCGGACGAATGGATGGAGCGGGAAGCCCAGTCCGCGGAGGAAATGGGGAAGGAAAACAACCCTCTCGTGAGGTCCTGGGGTCGGAATGAGCTGCCCTACGTCGGGCAGCCGATGCGCGATGTTTCCGAAAAGGTATCCGGCGTCGCGCAGCTTGGTGATGTCCTCCTCCTTGGCGGTGGAGGTCATCCGCTTGCCTCCCCCTCTGGACATATTCGGAGAAGGGTCGAGGCGGAATGCGCGAGCTTGAGCGTTGGAGCTTGGGTTCGCGGGGATGGATGAGCAAAGGAGGAAGAAGGCGTAGGTGAGAAGGTAAAACCTCATCCCTTATATATAGGCGGACAAAACTATGCATCCCTCGCCGGCCTGGTAAAACTCGCTTATCTCCCAAGTGCCACCATCAATGGCGCGGTCGGGTTACCCACGCACGTATTGATGAGAATCCCGGATAAAGGGGAACACGATCTCTGCTTTGACAGGACGTGCCAAGTAAACCGCTTCGCTAAACGTGCCGAAGTGGTACAGTAATTCAAACAAGGGCTTGGTGCCGGCGTGATGTCATGCCGCATAATACGTCAGCAGATTGGATCGGTGTATATGTTTTATTCTCTCTACGTTGGAATGTGGAAATTATTTTGCAGAGTCGGACACTATCCTGGTGTTCATTATCTTCTCCGGACTATTCAAGGGAGGAACCCGCCTTGCAATGCCGAACATTATGCACGCCGGACTTATCGTCATTGAAGACTGGTTCAGGGGCTACTGAGGGAGTCCTGGACTAGGGGGTGTCTGGATAGCCGGACTATCGATATCTGCCGGACACCCAGACTATGAAGATAGAAGATTGAAGACTCTGGCTCGTGTCCGGAAGGTACTTTACTTGGCGTGGAAGGCAAGCTTGGCAATACGGATATGTAGATCTCCTACCATTGTAACCGACTCTGTGTAACCCTAGCCTCTCCGGTGTCTATATAAACCGGAGGGCTTTAGTCCGTAGGACACAACATTACATCTCAACCATCATACCATAGGCTAGCTTCTAGGGTTTAGCCTCATTGATCTCGTGGTAGATCTACTCTTGTACTACCCATATCATCAATATTAATCAAGCAGGACGTAGGGTATTACCTCCATCGAGAGGGCCTGAACCTGGGTAAAAACATCGTGTCCCTCGTCTCCTGTTACCATCCGCCTAGACGCACAGTTCGGGACCCCCTACCCGAGATCCGCCAGTTTTGACACCGACAGAAGGGGTCAAGGATAAGTACGGCCTCGGCGGACCGCTGAAGACGGGAAAGCTAAGTCATCCAAGCTTTTGTACAGAGCACTTTTTTAGTCCTAAGATTTTATGTTATAGTCCTCGAGCGTTCGTCCCTTGTACGAAAAACCTGTGCGCGGAGGAACCAACTAGTGGTTAAGTTGCGCCCTTGCCTTGTTTCCGAGTCCGCTCAACAATACAAGTGCGCTGCAACTGGCCCGAGAAGGCTTCTTGCCGGAAACAACACCGCCAGCGGGCTGCTGACGTTCCGCACTCAGCAAGTGTGTTAGCGCCGGCAAGTTACCTAGAAGCGTAGGGTAACAACGCACAAGGGATGTGACGAAGTAGAGGACGTAACATGTCAAGCCTTGCCGTGGGACGTCCTTCGTATGAGAAACTTGTGCGCGGAGGAACTAACTCGCGGTTAAGTTGCGCCTTTGATCTGTTTCGAGTCCGCTCGATGATAAAAGCCCGCCGCAACTAGCCCGACGAAGTTTCTTGCCGGAGGCAACACCGCCAGCGGGCTGCTGATGTTCCGAACTCAGCAAGCGTGTTCGCACCGGCAAGTCCCCTAAAAAGCGTAGAGTACAAGCATACGAAGGGCGAAGCATGGCATTGCGTTGTCCAAAAAAAGAGAGAGAGTCGTCCCATGAAAGAGTAACTTATTACGGCACTGTCTCAGTTATTTTCGTGACTATGACAGCAGCGATAAGGAAAAAACAAAAGGGCGCACTGGTGCGAGGGCTCCTGCGAGTCGGCTTCGCTGGGGGCTGCAAGTGTCAAAAGTTCCTCTGCAGTGGACCGAGATCCCCGGAGACCGCAGCGTCAGCGACAAGGACAAGGAAAGGCGCACCGGCACCTAGGTCTCGGCGGAGCCAGGGTTGCCGGGGGCTGCAAATGCAAAGATTTCTCCCCGACAAGCTAGGATCGCGGGGGGGCTGCGATGTCAGATAAGTTTTTCATCCCTCGTCATGCATCCTCTTATGGACTAGGAAAGGTGGGGCCGCGTCCTTGAGCGAGTGTGCCTTGTAAAAAGAAACCTGTGCGCGGAGGAGCCGAGTCGCGGCCAAGTTGCGCCCTTGATTTGTTTCCGAGTCCGCTCAACAATACAAGCGCGCTGCAACTGGCCTGGCAAGGTTTCTTGCCAGACGCAACACCACCAGCGGGCTGCTGACTTTCCGCACTCAGCACGCATGTTTGCGCCGACAAGTTCCCTAGAAGCGTAGGGTGGGAAAATGCAAGGCACAAAATCGAGTAAAGGACTTAATCTGGTAAGCGCTCCCCTCTTTTCATTAAAAACATCCCAGTTTAGTACAAGTCCATAGAGGATGAAAAACATGATAGAGAGGATTACAGATTTTAAATACAGCTAAGGCCCGAAGGCTTACAAATTGAAAGATAAGATGCCCGTAATCCCTCTCCTGTTTCTCTCTTCAGGAGGTAGGTCAAGGAGGCCCCGGCAAGAGAAGCTTGCCGGGGAGGGCTAAAGGGGCACCTAGGTGAGCTACGGGCGCTAGAAGACACCAAGAGAACATCCCAGGGGCCGGCCAGGAGCTTGGCGGAGACGGAGGCGTCGGAGGTAGAGCTTGAAGACGGGGCGGCAGGACGTCAGCACGCTGTCGAGGGCTCCTCGCCCTCATACTCCGACTTGACGGCCTTGCCGCCACCCCTCTTCCTCTTCCGCAGCCTCCCTACGCCAGCCGCCCAAGGAGACGGCCCCGGGGAGTTCAGAAGGCCGGCGACCCGGATGATGGGGTCGCCGGTGGCGCGCGAGGCCGCGTCCGACACCTAGTCGGACCCGCCATCCTCGTCGTCGCTGTCGCTCCCCTCCTCATCACTCTCGCTCGAGGAGGGGCCTTTGCTATCGGAGGAGCTGTCCACGCAGCATCTCGCCCGGGTGCCGGAGTCCCCGAAGACCTTGACGGCGAGAAGGTCGCCCTCCATTAACTTAAAATGGAGGGTAAACCCCGCCGTCAAGCTGTGGATGCGGGCGAACGTCTTCCACCCTCGGTCGAAGTACATCACACCGGGGGCTGGGGATACGACACTAACTCGAGTGCCGCTGATCCCGCAGCCCCTCATGCGCAACTCCAACATCTCGGGCGGATCCGGTTCCATCGCGCTCGCGAACGGGGCCGGTAGCCGGAGGCGGCGACGAGGTCCTCGGCGCAGCTTGATGAAGAACTCCCAGGGGTCGTCCCCAGTGTGGACCGCCTCAAGGAGAGGAGCTGCCGGCGGAGACGGGGGTGGCGCACCCCCCCCGGCCGCCTCTCCCCCGAGCGCCCCGACCACGTCCACGACCCCGTCCGCGGCCTCGCCCCCTCCCTCTACCCCTCGTGGCTGGCTCCGCCACCATGGGCGCAGGATAGGGAGAGGTGCGCTGCCTGGTGGCGACCCTCGCCACCACAGATGAAGGACCGAGGTTCCCTCCCTCCATGGCAGATGGAAGGAAGAGTAATGGAAGATGAGGACAAAGGAAGAAGAGGAAGTGCGGGATTATTGTGCTCCCCTTCTGCCCTTTTTAAAGGGCGAGGTGGGGGCTCGGCCGCCCCGTTCAGCCAATCAGGGCACGAGGAGGGCAGAGGAGCGGGGCCGACTCGCCGTCTCCTCCCATGACGGCTCGGCCTCCCAACTTCGCCGCCCACGACCCCCCACGCATGGGAGCCACGTGGCGAAAAAACGGAGCCGGAGCGACGGACGAAGTGACCTCGCCCTGCCCCGTAATCACGGGGGTGGATGCCTTAAAGATCGCACACACCACCCACATCTCCCACAACGCCGCAATCGACGCATGCCGTTGCGGGAGAGCGCGGTGGGCACAGAGGCCAATTTTGAGTGGACCCAGGCCACGCGTGCCCGTGCACTGTTTTGGGCCTGGCCCAACAACGCTCGGCACCGTGTATGGCCCAGGCCCGGGGGCTCCTGTCGGTGTACTAAAGTACGGGTACCTTAGTACCCCGAACTTGTGCACGGGCAGTCGCAGCACCCCGCGGCAAGGCTTGCCGAGCGCCCGCCAAGACCCACCACCATCTCCTATTACTACCATTCAAGAACAAAGTACTAACCAAGAAAACGAAGGCCCCGGCAAGAGGAGCTTGCCGGGAAGGCCAACCAAGGCATCGCCAGAAGACTTGCCGCAACGCCCCGCGCGTCCCGGCAAGGCCCGACGGCCGGCAAGCTTGCCGGCACAACAAGAGAAGGGCCGCGGCAAGGCACTTGCCGCGGCAAGGCTGCCACCCAAGTTCCAGCGCATCCAGCAACGTGTCATCACAAGGCCATCCCAAGGGGCACGTGGCGGGGCACTACGCAGCCATGCGGGGCGAGGTGGCAAACGGAGCTGACAGAGACGCCATC
Organism: Triticum aestivum; assembly: GCF_018294505.1. NCBI lineage: Eukaryota > Viridiplantae > Streptophyta > Magnoliopsida > Poales > Poaceae > Triticum > Triticum aestivum. The sequence continues at coordinate 421,949,590 of NC_057813.1, read as the reverse complement.
GTGGCAACCGATGGCTCACTTAACGGTCACTCCTCTGCACTGTTGGGGCGACCGGACGGGAATTAAATGCCCTTGTCCCCTGCCGTCAGAGTTAGGTAGGGGACACTGTTGGTCACTGTTGTACCAACCTGCGTTTTTACCTTTCTACCCCCTCTTCTTACGCTGCCACCTGTTGGTGCCCCCTTCAGACTATAAAAGGGAGGCCCATGCGCACGTAGAAGGGGTTCGGTCCATTCGACACCCACAACACCACCATACGCTCGCATGCTCGAGCAAGATCAAATACAATCACCAAAGCAGCAGTAGGGGTTTTATCTCTCCGGAGAGCCCCGAAGCTGGGTAAAAATTGCCCGTCTCCCCCGCGCGCTCGACCTCGATCTGCTCTGCGCACGCCCTCCGCTCCCTTGCCGGACTAGAAGGGGCCCCCGTGCCCCATAGGTGCTCGAGGCCACAGAGAGACGCACGCCCCGACAGCACGTCTTATCGAAGCAGAGATCGTGTTCCCCTTATCACGGGATTCTCATCAATACGGGTGTGGGTAACCCAACCGTGCTTGTTAGTATGACTCCTTGATTTTAGGCAAGTTCCAAACGGCCACACGGAGGATGCTGGATATTCACCCTCTTTATAAAGGGACCAAGGCCTGTCCTTTTCTTCCCACGCTCGATCCTTCCCTTCCCCCACCTCGAGTTCCAACACCCAAGGCTCAGGCTAAGCGCTTTGGACCTTCAACCATGTCCGGATCAAACCTTCAAGGCCGGTGGCTGGCCACCTCTGTCACAGAGGAGGACATCAAGAAGCTTAGGGAGGCCAGGTATCTGACCACCGAAATCCCGCACAGGCTGCCTGCTCAAGGGCAGGTCATCCCCACTCCCGAACCCAACGAGAGTGTCGTATTTGTTTCCCACTTCCTCCAAGGGCTAGGCTTTAGTCTTGATCCCTTTGTTAGAGGGCTCATGTTCTATTACGAGCTAAATTTCCATGATCTAGCTCCGGATTCCATCCTTCACATCTCGTCGTTTATCGTTGTGTGTGAAGCCTTCCTCCGCATCACCTCACACTTCGGCTTATGGCTCAAGACCTTCGATGTGAAGCCGAAGATGATCGACAGGCGACACGCGGAGTGCGGAGGCGCTATAATAAGCAAAGGCACCGACGCCCTATCGCCAAAGGGTTCCTTCTCGGAGGCGTCCGACTTATGGCAACGGGAGTGGTTCTACATCACAGCTCCCCGAGGCACAAAGCGGGCGGCCGCCCCCGCCTTCCGCTCGGGCCCTCCGCCCCAACTGGAGTCATGGGTCAACAAGGAGTTGGACTGTGGGCTAGTTAATGACGTGCTGACATTGGAAAGCCGCATCCGAGATCTCTTCAAGAGAGATGTCATTCTTGTCAAGGTAATGCAAGTAATGCTAGTTCGTCGGGCCTTGCAATGTCAACGTCGATCTCTCCATATGTGGGAGTTCGACCTGGAAGGACCGTGAACTATTCAACAATTCTTCGGCGTGATGCTCGAAGGGATGTATGGATTGTTCGGATCACGAATAAATGCGGGTCTCAACTGCAACTGTCCAGATACCCAAGTAAGTATTCCACGACCGAACATGCCGTCTTTATATTTGTCACAACATCATTCTGAAAAATTGCTCTCGGCCAGGACTGGATAAGAAAGGCGGAGAGGATCAGGTGTTCGGCCCCCCTTCCCGAAGGATCACCAGATCATGTGCTAACCAGGATGCTTGAGCGTGCACCCTATCAATTGCCATCAGGAGAAGATGAAGGGAGGAATAGAGAAGCTGAAAGCGGGCTTCACACATTACACATCCAAACTGGGGGAATTAGTGTCTCCGGGAAGGAGGATAATCGAGGAGGTGAATCTAGAATCCCCTGTCCCCACGGGAAGAAAAGGGCCGCCTCTGAAGACTTGGAAACGGAGGTTTCCAAACGAGGGAAGAAACCTTCGCCAGGGGCCCCTACCCCGGTGGCCGTCTTTACCGCACAACGCCCGCAAGGGGGCCAACCCTCAACCGAGTTGTAAGTGGACAAATGTACTTTGGTAAATATATCCTGCTTTATCTCTGAGAATAATAACCAAGACATATATCTTACAGTCCGGCTCGTGGCCCTTCTCGATAGAGTTCATCTTCGGGGGATCTTCTTCCGGAGATGATGGAGAACGAAATGCCTCCTCCTGCCTCCCCGCCTCATGGGGCGGACGACCCCGAGGTGTCATCACGGAGGATTTCTCCTAATCCACAAAGGCCAGAAGGTAACTCTTCGGCCGCCCGAAGTCCGGAGTATTCGGCTCCTAAGGAGAGCAACAGAAAGAGTTCGGGGTTGTCCGGACACACTGATGGGTCTTCTGGAGCTAGCGGATATCTCAGAGGCGCATCGTACCTTAATGGGTATGGTGGTTGAGAGGATTTCATCCGCCAAAAGCGGGTTGAATGAAGCTTTCACGAGCCTGCTAAGAGGCTTTGCGGTACGCAAAGTAATATATATGTATTTTCATGGTACCGCACACGCTAGGTGTACTCTGTATAGATAGTAGCCCCTGAGACGGGTTGTCGTCCAGTGGTGGCAAACAGAGGATCATAGTCCCAGGTAATGATCGCGTTGCTTGTATGTGCAGGCAGCTAAAGGTCCGGCGGCTGACCGGACTGCTGATTTTGCTGAATTGAGGCGGCAACTTGAAGTGGCGGATGCCGACATCACGCTTGTAAACAAGCGGCTTGATGAGGCATAGGGTATGTGTATTCTAGCGGTCAGCAAATATTAAGAGGAGCACGATGCTAGTATCTATAATATGCTTTGACTGCAGATGGAGCCGCCGCCGTGGAGACCCTTCGGGCGGAACTTGCCCGAGCCAAGGAACAAGCCAGGAGGAGTGATGCGGCCACCCTAAAGTCGGCTGAAGAGTTAAAAGCCGAACAGGCTGCTCATCGCCAGAGCGAAGATGAAATAGCCAAGATGGCTGTTGAGCTGAAAGATGTCGCCGACCGATATGAGCTCCTTGAAAAGGAAAACTAAGCGAAAGCGGCTGACCTAAAGAAGGCCTTGGAAGCAGCCAAGGAAACTAGCTCTGAAATCAGAGCGGCAAGGGAGGAGCTTCGTCAAGCCGGAGATATCATGGCTGGGAAGCCCTTTTTGTTGCAGACGAAGTTCGGAGATCCAAAGTATGCCCCCTTGGATGAATTATGGAGTGCTGCAGACGCAAACTTGGACTTGGCAAAGAGTACTGCTGATGTGACTAAATATTTCAGAGATCAGAAAGATCATGAGGTGGAAAGGTTGTTCTAGTCGCAGTTCAGTGCTCCAAAGCGTCTACTGCTGTTAAATGAACAAATGGCCGCGTGGGCCGAGCTCCATAGGTTGTCCAGGCTTGCCATGAGGTTTGTCGTGGATCATCTTTCGCCGAAGGAACCAAGTCCGGATAGTTATCTTGGTTTAGTGCAACGATTTCTTCATGTTGTGCCGCATATCGATGTTGTAAAGAGGTCGGCGTGCATAGAGGGTGCGCGGATGGCCCTCGCCCATGTTAAGACATACTGGGCAGGGATGGAGGCCACCGCTATTGCAACTAGGGGTCCGACCGGAGGCCAGGAGTCGCCCGAGCACTATTTTGAAGAAGTCCTAGAAGGCGCCCGTTTAATAGAGGCTCAGTGCTCGAAGAGTGCCATGTTCGAGTGACATGTATCTTGATTGTCAAAACAATGCTATTTTGATTATAAAGATTACGTTTATACTTTTGCCCATAAAGTATTATAGTACCTCCTGTGCGGCCGTTTATGTATGTATGTATATAACCTGAAAGTTTGCAGTCGTCGGCTTCAGCCCCCACGCATATAATGCGGGGGTGTTCGGTAAAAGCGCGTAATCACACTTGATCCAACGTCTTGGTCCGTTAAGGAGGTGATAGCCCGGCGAACAAGGCAATCGGACTATATAGCTTTAACACTTTTACTTAGCCATAAGAGTTTGACGGTGGGGCTACTATATAGCCCCTGGTACTTCCGTGTTCATCCGAATACAGTGCGCGTACGTACATGACCGGGAAACCGTTCCTTCGTTAATGTGCAGGAATCACGAAGATTCCGCTGAGTCATCGAGTGGTTGACCAATCTCTCGCTTTATCATGACAGTCAGTTTTCGGCTTTCTCTACTAAGGTGCTCATCCAGATGAACCAGGGCACAATCGCAGTAGTTCTCCCGGTGCCGCCTTAGCCGATAGAGCGGAACGTAAGGTAGCAAAACACGGGAGCCGAGCAAACCCAAACTATTTACCAAAGACATGATTCAGAGCTGTTGCATGTAAGGCCAAACTCACGACGCCGAACACTCCCTAAGGTATTCGGACTTTACAACATATACTGGGCTGAGTAACGCCCTCGATAATGAGCCCTGAATTTCCAGGTACATGCATTAATCTGACATGATGAAATGCCAATAACGCCAGTATCCCTCTCGGTTATGTTAAGTGCCCGGAGGGTGTGAAGCAACAAGAGACATTAAAAAAGGTTTACATAGGGTCTTAATCTAAAAAGAAACCTTTGAGCGGGGCGCTACTGCACGTCTGCACCTTTATCTCCGTTGTGCCGTATCCTGGAAGGGTATAGCATGATGATCATCTGTAAAAAAAAGGAAAACCTAGGTGAAAGACTTCGTGCGAAAAGTTGGTTATTCTTAATGAACCATGGAAATGCAATTTATTATTGTAGTAATAGGGTCAAGCCTAACTATGGGCCTTTTTACATGCGGGCAGCCCCTAGCACCACCTATGGGGGTATATCCATCGACCCAAGCTCAGGTTTATCTGGGCTGCTACAACTAGTGGTGTACTGGATTCATCTAACCGTGTCTGTGGTCTTGACGACCGATCATTTATTCTGGTTGGAGAGGCTGTTCAGTGTTCGGCTGCTAGAGCCGCCACATATTCTTCCGCATATAAGGAACGCTCTGTATTTCCGCTAACTGTGATGACGCCTCGTGGACCGGGTATCTTAAGTTTAATATAAGCGTAATGCGGTACGTGCATTGAAACGACCGAAGGTCGTTCTTCCGAGTAGTGTGTGATAGCCGCTTCGGAATGGAGCGATGTCGAAGATTAATTCTTTGCTTAGGAAGTTGTCGGGAGAACCGAATACAACCTCTAGTACTAGAGAGCCCGTGCAGCGGGCCTCTATGCCTGGTATTTCTCCTTTGAAGGTAGTACTGCTTTGGCTGATTCTTGACGGGTCTATCCCCATTTTGTGAACAGTGTCCTGATATATCAGATTAAGACTATTGCCGCCGTCCATAAGGACTCGGGTGAGATGGTATCCGTCAATTATTGGGTCTAGCACCAAGGCAGCCGATCCTCCATGCCGGATACTAGTCGGATGATCCCTGCGATCAAAAGTGATCGGGCAGGCCGACCAAGGGTTAAACTTGGGGGGTGTTGGGCTCTACAGCGTATATGTCTCGGAGTGCGCGTTTGCGTCTCCTCTTTGGTATGTGAGTTGTGTAAATCATGTTCACTGTTTTGACCTCTAGTGGAAAAAAATTCTGCCCCCCAGTGTTCGGCTGGCGAGGCTCATCCTCGTCTTCACTTGGTGTCTCCCTTCCCTTGTGTTCGGCGTTTAGTTTGCCGGCCCGCTTGAAGACCCAACATTCTCTGTTGGTTTGATTTGCAGGTTTTTCGGGGGTGCCATGAATCTGACATAATCTTTCTAGAATCTTGTTTAATCTGGACGGTCCATCTCTCCTGCCTTTAAATGGCTTTTTCCGTTGACCGGGTCGAGAGCCCCTGAATCCGGTGTTGACCGCCATGTTGTCTGGGTTGTCTTACTTGTTTTGACGCTTGTTTTTATTGCGTCGCGGCTTCCCGTTGCCGTCCCTTGTTTCGGAAGTACCTGGGTCGCTGGTGCCGCTACGGGCCAACCAACTGTCCTCACCCACGCAGAAGCGGGTCATAAGGCTTATTAGGGATGCCATTGTCCTCGGCTTTTCTTGGCCGAGGTGTCTGGCGAGCCATTCGTCCCGAACACTATACTTGAAATCCGCTAAGGCTTCAGCATCCGGGCAGTCGACAATTTGATTCTTCTCAGTGAGAAATCTGTTCCAAAGCTTTCGGGCTAACTCTCCAGGTTGTTGAATTATGTGACTTAAATCATCTGTATCCGGAGGTCGGACATAGGTCCCTTGAAAATTAGCCCTAAAGGCATCCTCAAGTTCTTCCCAACTTCCAATTGAGTTTTCGAGGAGGCTTTTCAGCTAGTGCCGAGCTAGTCCTTTCAACTTGAGGGGTAGGTATTTGATGGCGTGGAGATCAACTCCTCTGAGCCATGTGGATGTGAAGGATAAAGTCCTCAATCCAAACCCCAGGGATTGTCATTCCATCGTATGCCTCTATGTTCACGGGTTTGAGTCCCTCTGGAAATTCATGATCCAGCACCTAATCGGTGAAGCAGAGGGGGGTGTGGCGCCCCTGTATTTGGATGTGTCATGGAATTCTTCTGACGATTGTAGTGTTCGGTTTTGATTCTGAGTTGTTATTCGGTCAGTATAGTCGTTTGGGCAGCCATGATCCTATGACGGAGCACGCTTCCTAGATCCATCGATGGACCTGGTCATACCGGCTTTTTTTCAGGTGCTCACGTAAATCGTGCGCTGACTTATGTGTGGCGTCATTAGCCGCCCTGTCGCGGCCACGGGGTGGTCGTTTCGTCTTATCGGCCGTTTTATTTTTCGGCTGAATGGGCTTTATAGCCTCGTCGTCGAATTCGGGCAGCAGCTTGCGCTTTGGATAGCTCTTTGTGTGACGATCGCTGCCGTACTTTTCTTCAGTGTCGAGCACTCTATTCCATCTACGGTTGAGCGTATCTTGCACGGCCTTAAGCCTTTGCTTCCGCTTCTTCAAGCTCCTCATGGTGGAAATAAGCCTTCTATGGAGGTTCTCTTGTTCCAAGTGCCTTTCCGGGATGATGTGTGCATCGTTGTCTAGACTGTTCTCCTCTCGGGAGACAGGTTGATGAATTTTACCCTCGACATCACTGTGATCGGACATCCACTCCGGACTATGTTCACCGTCCCCTGGCTCATCCTGCTCCATCGCTGGGTCCATGGGGTCGTCGTTTCCTTTGGAGTCGACCGGGGTATTATTCTTTCTTGCGCTGTTATCGCTGTTTTTGTTGAGGCGGGATTTGGAGCGGCGTCGATGTCGTCGCTTTGGTTGCTTCTCAAGAGGGTTACCCTCTGTTGCATCCTCCCGTTCCTCGCCGTTGTTTTCTTTGGGAGTGTCCACCATATATATATCATATGATGAGGTGGCTGTCCAACGCCCTGAGGGCGGTGGTTCCTGTTCCTCTCCGGCATCGTCGTCCATACCGTCGATATCTTTGGAGTTGAAATCAAGTATGTCGGTTAAGTCATCGATAGTGGCTATTAAGTGGGTGATGGGTGGGGAACGAATTTTTTCGTCGTCCGCTTCCCACTCAAGCCGGACATAGTTGGCCAAGAGTCTCCTGACAGAGAGAGAGAGAGACTTTAGTGAATTTAGAACGTCGCCCAAGGGTGAGTGCCGAAAGACATCAACGGAGGTAAACTCCATGATCGGCGACCAATCAGAGTTGACAGGCGCAGATGCGCGTGGTTCGGAACCTATGACCGGAGACGAGTCCGAGGGTCTGATGACACAGATTTCTTTGGAGGTGAAGTCGGTGTTCGGCTCTAACACCAATGAGTGTGCGGCCTCCATGGCGGGGTATATCCACCCATCCTCGGATGGCGCGATCTGCTCCGGATCTAAGGCCGAGGTAGCGGCAGGTGCGTTGTCCTGAACACCGCCTGATGGCAAATCTAAGTCATGCTCATTGTGATTGTACGGTGCACCTGTCACGGGCTCGAATCCGTTGAAGATCAAGTCCCCACGGATGTCGACGGTGTAGTTCAGGCTTCCAAACCTGACCTGATGGCCAGGGGCATAGCCATCGATCTGCTCCAAATGGCCAAGCGAGTTGGCCCGCAGTACGAAGCCGCCGAATACAAAGATCTGTCCGGGGAGGAAAACCTCACCCTGGATCGCATCATTGCGGATGATAGAAGGAGCCATCAAGCCTTATCGTGATGTCATAGTGGAACTCTCAATGAAAGCACCAATGTCGGCGTCAAAACCGGCGGATCTCGGGGGGGGTCCCGAATTGTGCGTCTAAGGCTAATGGTAACAGGAGGCGGGGAACACAATGTTTACCCAGGTTCAAGCCCTCTCGATGGAGGTAATACCCTACTTCCTGCTTGATTGATCTTGATGATATGAGTATTACAAGAGTTGATCTACCACAAGATCGTAGAGGCTAAACCCTAGAAGCTAGCCTATGATTATGATGGTTCTTCTACAGACTAAACCCTCCGGTTTATATAGGCACCGGAGGGTACTAGGGTTACACAGAGTCGGTTACAGAGAAGGAGATCTTGAAAGTGCAACTAATCCCCGGGTGGTTTTGGTAATTAATAACAACATATATATCATTGAACTAATAGTTTCTTGAGAATCATTTCAGAAAGTTCAGTGATATGGGTATGGCAAGGACTGAAGAAGTGGACCCCTCAAAATGCTATGGCAAGCATTGGCAAAAGCTCAAGACTCCATTTTTGGTTTAGTGATCCAAGATCACATTGAGTCCATAGGAAAGCCAATACTATTAAAAGGGGATGAGGTTATGATGATGATCTGGTTGCTCAAAGTGCTTAGTGATACATCTCCTAAACTATCAGCAACTTTCACTGCCATATACACTCATAAGTAATCTCGGTCCCACCGATATTCCAAACTCAGTCACACCGAGATGAACCACTTCAGCCATAAAGCCAAACCCTAGAAAACTCGGATTTTCCGATTCTGAACTCGGTCTCACCGAAACTTGAGTTGCCAAGCTTCTGTAACCTTCTGTCATCAAATCGGTGTCACCGAGATGATGAAGTCGGTCCCACCGAGATTGGCAAGCTCCTGTCTTTGCACGAATCGGACAAACCGAGATTGTATTTTCGGTCCCACCGAAAATCCTAACGTTCACATGATTTGAACTTTCGGTCTCACCGAGTTGTCAACTTGGGTCCCACCGAGATTGGTCAAATGTGTGTAACGGTTGGATTTTGTGTGGAGGCTATAAATACCCCTCCACCCCCTCTTCATTCGTGGAGAGAGCCATCAGAAAGAACTACCACTCCTACCTTACATTTCTGAGAAGAGAACTACCTACCCTTGTGTTGAGATCAAGTTGCTCCACTCCCACCATATGAAGCTTGATCTCTAGCCTTCCCAAGTTGCTTTCCACTCAATCCTTTCTTCCACCACAGCCAAATCAGTGAGGAGAGTTGAGTGCTGGGGAGATTATCATTTGAAGCACAAGAGCAAGGAGTTCATCATCATCAACACCATCTATTACCTTTTGGAGGGTGGTGCCTCCTAGATTGGTTAGGTGTCGCTTGGGAGCCTCCGGCGAGATGTGGAGTTGAACCAAGAAGTTTGTAAGGGCAAGGAGATCGCCTACTTCGTGAAGATCTACCCCGAGTAAGGCTAGCCCTCCGTGGGCGTAGGCCATGATGGCATAGACAAGGTTGCTTCTTCGTGGACCCTTCGTGGGTGGAGCCCTCCGTGGACTCTCGCAGCCGTTACCCTCCGTGGGTTGAAGTCTCCATCAACGTGGAAGTACGATAGCACCACCTATCGGAACCACGAGAAAAATCACCGCGTCTCCAAAATTGCGTTTGCTCTTCTCCACCTCTCTTTACTACATGTGCAATTTACTTTCCGCTGCCTATACTCTAGAATTGCATGTGTAGGGTGATGCTTGACTTGATCATAATTGTGAATCTGCCAAAAACTTGTCTTTATCAAAAGGCATAATTTTTATATTGTCAAGTAGTCTAATCACCCCCCTCAGACATACTTTCGATCCTACAAGTGGTATAGAGCTTTGGTCTCCATTGTATTGGTTTCCATTGCATTGGACTCCATAAGCTTGGTTTCACAACCTAGGAGAGTATGGCGTCTAGTGAGGGTAATTTTCGTAGAGGTCCTTACTTTGATGGTACAAACTTTGCTAGTTGGAAGCATAAAATGAAAATGCATATTCTTGGCCATGACCCAGCCGCATGGGGCATTATTTGTGTTGGTATGCAAGGTGAATTCTTCGAGGAAGGAAAAGTTCCGGATCGCGAAGCTACAACGGAAGAATTGCGGATGTTGCAAAACAATGCTCAAGCTTGTGACATTCTCTTCAATGCCTTGTGTCCCGAGGAGTTCAACAAAATCAGCCGTCTTGAGAATGCAAAAGAGATTTGGGATACTTTGGTCGAAATGCACGAAGGTACCGAGTCCGTGAAGGAATCAAAGCTAGATGTTCTTCAAGGTCAACTTGACAAGTTCAAGATGAAGGAAGGTGAAGGAGTCGCTGAAATGTACTCTAGGCTTGCTCTCATCACCAATGAGATTGCCGGCTTAGGAAGCGAAGAAATGACCGACCAATTCATCATCAAGAAGATTCTCAGAGCTTTGGATGGAAAGTATGACACCGTGTGCACTTTGATCCAAATGATGCCAAACTACAAGAATCTCAAGCCAACCGAAGTCATTGGAAGAATTGTTGCTCATGAGATGACACTTAAGGACAAGGAAGAGCTTCACAACAAGTCAAGTGGTGCTTACAAAGCTACAAGTGATGCTCCCACAACCTCAAGTGACAAGCTAGTTTCCAATGAAGAGATAAGCCTAATGGTGAAGAACTTCAACAAATTCTACAAGAGTAGAAGCAAAGAGAGAAGCTCAAAGTCTAGATCATATGATGAAAAGAGATCTTCTAGTCGTGATTGAAACTGCTACAATTGTGGAAGACCCGGACACTACTCAAATGAGTGTTCGGCTCCCCACAAGAGAAGAGAAGAATCTCCAAGAAGAAGAAGCTCAAGAGATGAGTCACCTCGGAAAGAGAGAAGGAGTAGAGATGATCGTTATGAACGAAGACCCTCTCGGAGAAGCAAGGATTCGGAGAGGAAAGACAAGTCATCAAGGAGCTACACAAGAAGAAAACATCAAGCTCATGTAGGTGAATGGGTCTCCGGCTCCGACTCCGACAATCAATCCGAAAGAAGCTATCACTCCAACTCCGACTACAGTCAAGATGAAGGTGTTGCCGGTCTTGCTCTCGTGTCCTCCAACTCCAACTCCTACGACTTATTTGATTCACCAAATGAGGGAATTGGAAGATGCTTCATGGCTAAAGACCCCAAGGTATCACACCCTGAATTCATTGACTTTGATAGTGATGAGGATGACTTGCTTGGTGAAGATGAGCTCTTACATGACAAATCTAGTGAGCCTAGTAATGATGAACATGCTAGTAGTCTTTATAGTCGAGAAGAGTCGAATGACAATGCTATGAAGGAGATTGAGCGTCTAACTAAAGAACTAAACACTCTTAAGTTAGCTCATGAAACAACTCAAGAAGATCATAGAGAGCTCCTAAGATCTCATGAGAAGCTACGCTTCGAGAAGCTCACTCTAGAGCAAGAACATGAGTTTCTAAAAGCAATCAATGACGATCTTCGAAAGAAGAGTTCTTCATATCTTGCCAAACGACTTCTCTTGTCTAATTTCTTGCCTCCCATTAAGACTAAGCATGACAAGCATAAGAAAAATTCTTCATCTAGTAGTAACAATAACCATGCTAAATCCAATGTTGTTGCTTCTAGTAGTTCTCTTGATTCCACTAACAATGTTTCAAGCCAAGTTACACCTGAGCAAGAAAATAGTTTATTGAAAGGGATTATAGAGAAAGGTGTCTACAAGAGCCTTGCCGGAAGCAAGAACCTTGAGGAAATTGTTCGCAAGCAAGGAAGGCACCGGAAGAATCAAGGAATTGGTTTTGAGCGAAAGTTCAACGCCGAGGGTGTTGAATGGGAAGAAGGTCAATATCCTACTCCACAGTTTGTTCTTCAAAAGGAGAAGTATGATCCTACTTCTTCCAATGTGGAACAAGCACAAGATGACCTTCCACCACAAGACCACAAGCTAAAAGGCAAGGACAAGCTTCAAGAGGAGATTGATGCATTTATTGAAGCACCTCAAGCCATGGTCAAGTGGGTTCCCAAGGAAACGTCAAGTTCTACTTCGTCAAGCTCAACTACAACCCCAAGGATTCCCATCAAGATGATGTGGGTCCCGAAGAAGAAGAACTAGAGAGTTCTTGAGGGTGACTCCGCCAACATACTTCACTCACATTCATTTTGGCAAGAACTTGTGCAACCAACTTCCACATTGTGCACTAGTTCATGGAGTCACAAACCCTCTTGTTGGTAAGTCAAGGGACAAGGTAATCATTGCTTTCATGGACATCATCTATTGTGAACTTCAATCTATGTCCATGGATATCCTTGTTTGTTCCTTGTGGGACTAACCCATGTAGGTATTGAAAGTGCCCGAATCCAAAGGATTGCTCCCAACTCTTGATGATCTTCATCAACATTGAGCATCCACATCTTCAACATCTACATGAAGTCTTCTACGACAACCCAAGGTTAGTTTGACCCTTTAAAAGGGGTTCTCACATCTAGGGGAGCTTTGCTCTAAAAAATTGAGCTAAAGCATCTTCAAATGATGTGAACACATTAATGCTTTATGTAAAAGTGGTAACCCCACTTGTGCTTAAACGATGAGTATGACCTATGATCAAATGTTCTCATTTGGCTCCTAAGTCAATATACTCATATAAAGATGACCTAGTCATCGACAAATTGTGTGTTAGTTGCTAGAGTTTTTGATTGTGCATGTTTGACACATATTTCATTTGCTATCTTATTGTGTGAGCATGTTGGATGCATGATTTTATCCATTCAAGGACATCCATTTGTTGTTTTGGTTGTTTTGATTTTTCTTTCGACCAAATGGATGAACAAGAATGCCTAAGTACCTCCCCTAGCTATCTATGCTTTCTTGTCTCAAATTCTATTCATGCTTACATCACAAACTTTGAACAAGTCATTTTCGGACCCTCCGAGTGAGGAGCACTCGGAGCCACCGATCCGTCAAAGGCTAACTTCCAAAACCTTCTAAGTGATTTCGGTCAGACCAACTCACTCAAATTCGGTCAAACCGAAAACATTTAGATTGATCTAGGTTTTCACCTCGGTGAAACCGAGTTGTGATTTTCGGCGTGACCGAAGTGCATAACTGCCCTGCAGTTATCCATCTCGGTGCCACCGAGTTTTACAACTCGGTCCCACCGACAGCAAAGGGGTATATATATACTCCGAGGGCCGCGCGCGTTGATTTCTCCTTCAAACGCTTCGCCCCCACACCCCTTGCTGCCGTCGCCTTGGTCTCCGGATCGTCTCCGTCGTCACCTGTGCGCCCTCGCCGCAGGTCTCCGTCGCCGTTAACGGACATCTTCTCCGCGCCGTTGCCGCCGTAGAGAAACTCCACCAAGTTAGGGTGAGTTCTGATCCCACTCGTGCTCCCATCTCCGATTCAATGCACGTTTGGTTTGCCTAGTATCTTGCCACGATTGAAATCTTCCTGTACACCAGATTAGTTCGTTTGAACTAGATTCGAGTAAAAGTTTTAGGGTTAGGTTTCCGCCGAACACATCTCGGTGAGACCAATTTTACATTTTCGGTATGACCGATTTGGCCTATGGCCATTGCACTGCACCTTTCGGTCCAACCGAGTTGTGCAAATCGGTGTGACCGAAATGACGATTCTGTGAAACCCTAGTGTTTTCGGCAGGACCAAAACCCACTTCGGTCCAACCGAAAGTGGTGTGAAAGCTTCTGTTTAAACACTTCGGATTCACCGAATTTTAAACTCGGTCTGACCGAAACGTCTTCTGTGAAAACCCAATACTAAAATTTGAACTCATTTTGTTTGCAAAAACTTCTGCAGTTTGTGATAACTCTTCTACTCTGCCTACACCTTATCTATTCACAGGTTGTCAGCCATGTCAGATGCCAGTGACAGTCAGAACAGATCAGGGTCACCTATAGCAGATATTCCAGAGGCAGGCACTAGTCCTGATCCCAGCAGCTCATCAGATGATGGTGAGAGGAGTACACCAAGTGGTTTGCCTCCTGCAGCCACCAGGGCCAGAAAGAAGAGGAACTCAAATGATGAAGACTCAGATTTTGTCATTGAGGAAGAGGTCACATCAAATCCCAAGAGGAAAGTTGTTGCCAAAGAGCCACAAGGTCAGCAAACTAAGAAGGGCACCAGAAAAGTGAAGGAATCAACTGTTGCTAAGAAGCTGAATTTGGAAGAAGCTGCAAGCAAAGTGAAGAAAACTTCCAAGAGAAAGAGGTTAGTGCATGATGATGCAGCAGAGGAAGATGAGGATGAGGAAGCACCCCAGCCTCCTCAGAAGCCTAAGCTCATGGGTGATGCCATCAGGGCTGGAGCCACCTCAAAGCCCAAGCAATCTGCTCCAGTCAAGGCAGCTCCAGCAAAGCCTGCTGCTAAGCCAAAGAAGACAGTCAGGAACATTCCAGCATCTGAAAAGAACAAGGATGATGTGCCACCAGCTGTGTCAGATATTGAAGGACCAGTTTTGCTGAAACTTCGTCAGAAACTGCCACTTCACAATGATGCTCATCCTCAAGCTGAGGATATGAAGGCAAGGAAAGATAGAGGTCTCAGGCTATGGAGACAGTCTGACCCATATGCCGTGAGGAGAAGAACTGCTGTTGATCCCAGATTTCACACCAGAGAGCAGTAGGACTTCTATGAGACTGTGCTGATGGATAAGAAGCCCATAGTCGCAGACACAAGATATGTTGACTGGAAATACATTGACAGCGAAGAGCACAGAGACTTCTTTCCACATGTGCATGAAAGTTTCACTGCATGTGGTGTTGCAGACTTTGTAGGTCAGAAGTTGACAAATTGGAACGATGAGATGATTATGCAATTCTATGCCACAGCTCATTTCTATCCAGATGGAGAGATTACATGGATGACTGAAGGCCAAAGATTTTCTTCTTCTGTTGAAGAATGGGCAGAACTTCTGAATGCTCCAGTGCAAAGAGAGGATGATATTGATGTTTATGGGATTCCAAAGAAGAATCATGAATCCATGAAGAACATGTACAAAGAGGTTCCAGCTAAGGATTTGGGAATCTGGAAGCTCGGCTCAGTGTACTATCTCCAGGCAGGTCTACCTACCACTAATACTATTCTGAGGCATACCTTGATGCCCAAGTCTGGAGATCATCGCATGATCAGAGGATACTCTATCAACATGCTGCATATACTTGATGAGAAAGCACCTTTCAAGGTGATGGACTTGATGGTTGAGACCATTAAGAGGACTGCAGCTGACCAGAAAAGGTCGTGTGGATTTGCCCCGCAGATTCAGATGCTTATCAATGCCAAGTTTGGCACGGGCACATTCTTGTTGGATAGAGAACACCTACCACTGCAGCCTGAGCATGAGGATAATGTTGTTGTGATGGATGAGGAGGATCCAACATCAGTTGAAGGTCAAGCCAAGATTGAAGCTGCCAAGAAAGCCAAAGCTGACAAGGAAGCAGCAGCAGCAGCAGCTAAACCAAAGAGTGTCGGAGAGCAGCTCCTTGAAGCTACCCAAAGGATTGAACAATGCCTGGCCAGCATTGTACAGTCTCAGGAGAGCCTAGAGAGGATTGTTGAAGACAAGATCCACGCTCTGGACGTGAAGCTGACTGAAGTGCAAGTAACTGTCAACAAGCTTGAGGCAGACATTGAGGAAGCAAAGAGGGAGAAGGAAGAGCTTATGCGTGAGATGCAGGATGACTTAGTCCAGGATGCTTATCAACAGACTGCTCCGGTTCCCACAGGACCTCGATCAGCTGCTATTCCAGTGACAGACACCAGGACTACAGCTTCAGCACCTCCCACAGTTCCATCAGTTGCTCCAACTCCAGCTCCAGTGACCACTCCTCCAGCACAGACATCAGCTGAAGACTTCGCCGATGCTGTCATATCCACTCCAACATCAACCCAGACAGGAGCCGCCAGCAGAGTCCCCAGTGACGCTTAGCTCTATGCTGTTTCGAACTTTTTGGTAACTTGTTGCCAAAGGGGGAGAAATTGTATAGATCATAGGACTTCGAGAGAGAGAGAGTGCGCTTTTGCTCTTTCGTTCATTTGCGGTTTCTTTGAGATACTTTTGGTTTTCGAGACATTCAGTGTGTTTGATACTATGTTTGATCCTACCTTAATGAGTGCTTGGTCGTACTATGCTTTAATGTGTGCTTAATGCTTATCATATGCTATTCCTATCTTGTATGACCACTTACTCATGTCTTGGTGATTGGGTGCATGCTGTTCATTCTTATCATTTTGTGCGCTCCACCAAGATGTATGTGACATGGAAGAGTGACCCATGATCCTAATCGATTGTGCATTTGCATTCAAACGCAAATCTTAAATAATGCACAAATTTAGGGGAGCTCTTGCTTATCACATACTTCTCAAAGCGACGATATTATTCATTGATTATATCCTTTGTCGAAGCTTTGATCTATATGTTGTCATCAATTACCAAAAAGGGGGAGATTGAAAGTGCAACTAATCCCCAGGTGGTTTTGGTAATTAATAACAACATATATATCATTGAACTAATAGTTTCTTGAGAATCATTTCAGAAAGTTCAGTGATATGGGTATGGCAAGGACTGAAGAAGTGGACCCCTCAAAATGCTAAGGCAAGCATTGGCAAAAGCTCAAGACTCCATTTTTGGTTTAGTGATCCAAGATCACATTGAGTCCATAGGAAAGCCAATACTATTAAAAGGGGATGAGGTTATGATGATGATCTGGTTGCTCAAAGTGCTTAGTGATACATCTCCTAAACTATCAGCAACTTTCACTGCCATATACACTCATAAGTAATCTCGGTCCCACCGATATTCCAAACTCAGTCACACCGAGATGAACCACTTCAGCCATAAAGCCAAACCCTAGAAAACTCGGATTTTCCGATTCTGAACTCGGTCTCACCGAAACTTGAGTTGCCAAGCTTCTGTAACCTTCTGTCATCAAATCGGTGTCACCGAGATGATGAAGTCGGTCCCACCGAGATTGGCAAGCTCCTGTCTTTGCACGAATCGGACAAACCGAGATTGTATTTTCGGTCCCACCAAAAATCCTAACGTTCACATGATTTGAACTTTCGGTCTCACCGAGTTGTCAACTTCGGTCCCACCGAGATTGGTCAAATGTGTGTAACGGTTGGATTTTGTGTGGAGGCTATAAATACCCCTCCACCCCCTCTTCATTCATGGAGAGAGCCATCAGAAAGAACTACCACTCCTACCTTACATTTCTGAGAAGAGAACTACCTACCCTTGTGTTGAGATCAAGTTTCTCCACTCCCACCATATGAAGCTTGATCTCTAGCCTTCCCAAGTTGCTTTCCACTCAATCCTTTCTTCCACCACAGCCAAATCAGTGAGGAGAGTTGAGTGTTGGGGAGATTATCATTTGAAGCACAAGAGCAAGGAGTTCATCATCATCAACACCATCTATTACCTTTTGGAGGGTGGTGCCTCCTAGATTGGTTAGGTGTCGCTTGGGAGCCTCCGTCGAGATGTGGAGTTGAACCAAGAAGTTTGTAAGGGCAAGGAGATCGCCTACTTCGTGAAGATCTACCCCGAGTAAGGCTAGCCCTCCGTGGGCGTAGGCCATGATGGCATAGACAAGGTTGCTTCTTCATGGACCCTTCGTGGGTGGAGCCCTCCGTGGACTCTCGCAGCCGTTACCCTCCGTGGGTTGAAGTCTCCATCAACGTGGAAGTACGATAGCACCACCTATCGGAACCACGAGAAAAATCACCGCGTCTCCAAAATTGCGTTTGCTCTTCTCCACCTCTCTTTACTACATGTGCAATTTACTTTCCGCTGCCTATACTCTAGAATTGCATGTGTAGGGTGATGCTTGACTTGATCATAATTGTGAATCTGCCAAAAACTTGTCTTTATCAAAAGGCATAATTTTTATATTGTCAAGTAGTCTAATCACCCCCCCTCTAGACATACTTTCGATCCTACAGATCTACATATCCGGATTGCCAAGCTTGCCTTCCACGCAATGGAGAGTCCCACCAAGACACGGGACGAAGTCTTCAATCTTGTATCTTCATAGTCCAACAGTCCGGCCAAAGTATATAGTCCGGCTGTCTGAGGACCCCCTAATCCAGGACTCCCTCAGGGGGTGAGAACGTGCGCTGTTGCGCGCAGTGGCGAAGCCATGAAAAATAAATGAGCTAGGGGGCCAAGCATTGCTAATCCTTTACGAGGGGGGTCAATTCATCAACTTAAACCATTTTACCAGCAATTGTCTAATGATCACATTCATATTAGCCTTGATATATAGTGATGTTAGGGGGGCAGTGCCCTTGCTGCCCCCTGTCTTCGCCATTGTGCGCGTGTCTGAGAGATGAAGTGGAAGGCATGGATGATGAGAGGGGGGCGTTGGATATATAATTAATGTGGGTGTATTAGCTATATATGTAATCCTATATAGAGAGGTACAGATTGATCGGTGTGGACGTGGGAAAGAGGGTGCGACCTCACTAGATATAGAGATTGATCGGTTTGTGTGGAAAACTGTGAAAGACCTAGCTATATACACACACACATAGAGGAACATCGGTCGTTGCACATGCACGTGAGAGATAAAGAATGCTCGATATGATGGACAAGGGGAGGTGTGTGTGTGTGTGCCTGCATGGGAGACCGGCCTGAAGAAAAGATTGCATGTGTGTGATGGATAATGCCGACTGGTAGTGTGTGTGTATGCATGCACGGGAGAAACTTAGTGGTACAATTATAAAGAGAAGACGATTGTGTGGGTGTAAAAGACTAGGTGAGGTCATAATCAATGTAAAGTTGAAGTCAAATATTTGAATAAGAGATCATGATGTTTGAAACCCATGCATGCATGAATATAACGGAGATCTGTGCGGTGTGGTTTGGAAATGAGCATGTTGTAATGTATACACATTGAACAAGGTCGGACTGATTTGAATTTGAGATACCGATAGTAGACATTGTTTGGCCACATTGCATCCATGCATGGACACACTATTCTAATTGGAGATGATGGGTGGCTTTCGCATCACATATCTATATATATACCCCTATATATATATTATATTTTATATTTTTTATATAGTGTGCGGATAACTTTAACTTTGAAAGATGGTCATTGGATGAGGCCAATCCGATGGTGCAGAGATGGGAAATTTGAGCACTACTGGCCGTTGGATATCATCTAGATTCCACTAGATTTCGCCACATGTACAGTCTAGAAGACTCCATGGTTGAACTTAAGCATAATGCACAAACCTCAAAACAGAAGCACTTCTTCTTTGTTATAGAATCTTCTGTATCAGAATTTCCCAAATGTTTTTCTACATGATTTGCCATTATTTGTTTTTACTTTATGCCTTACAACGCACAATTCCATGAATCTTCAAATGGATTAGCTTTCTTATAAAAACTAGATGATTTTGAATGAAATGAACTATAAGAATTAAACGAACATCTACATCATGCATATATGACTCAAAGCTTACATGCTATAATGTGGTATTTATTCATAATTTGGTTGCCAAATCTCATGCGTGCAATTCACATGTACCTTACTAGTCTAAATGGTGTTTGTGTGTGTGTTGTGCATGTTAAACACATTGTACGTGGTATATCATACATGGTTTAGATTCCAAACATCTAGCGAGAGCATACATGTACTATGATTTGAATTCAACACAAAATGGATACATTTATTTGAATTTGAGATCGTATGTACATGTAGTTCATATTTATATAGGAATTTACTTCTCCTATATTCATGTCATGTGTTGTGAAGATAATATTTAGATGGTTGTATAACTAACCCGAGTACAATCCCATTCAAACAGGGAAAATGTACTCAAATTTAGTCCATATGCTAGACAACACACATTATTTTTTTATTGTTGAGGGAAGTGCAAATTGTTTTGGTACTGTACATGTTATGTTTGTTGTCCCGATTTTTTTAGTTTTTTGTTGTATTTGAATGCATTTCTAGTAATATAGTAAAACGGGACATGGCTCTCTCTGGTGATGAGGTGCGAATTGTATTTTTTGGGTACACGTTAAGCTTGTTCTCCCGAAATTTCGAGTCGCGCCTTGTTATGCCGAAATTTCGAGCTAGCGTCTCTGTCTATCGTGCTGCGAAACTCCCGCCTCTTCAACTGCGCCTTGTTACCCCAAAATATTTAAGATATATCTTTGTCTCGTTGTGCTCCGACAACTCCCTCCATCTCAACCCGCGCCTTGCTATTCCAAAATTACAACGCGCACGAAAACTCCCACCTCCTGTGATATCCCGACACGCAAAATGCCCGTGATAACCCTGAACCGAAAGAACCGCCTCTAATCGGTGGGGGTTCTTTCATAACTTACCCCACATTTCGGACAAGCACGTCCCTAAGCCATGCTTCCACACTCCCATCCCATCCACCCACCCATTCGTACACCGAGGCCGTGAAAACTCGCGAAGCCCAACACCCTCCTCTGTTCGCCACCCAGCCGGAGCCTCTTCCCCGATGACGTCGTCCACAGCAACACCTCGATGTCCCTCATCCACCGTACTGGATGAGGATCCGTCGTCGATCTCGTCGCCCGCCGGTTCAGCCATCCCGTCCTCCACCTCCAAGGAGCTGCCCCGACGTTCCCCTCATTTTTCGTGCCACCTCCATTCCCACACCAACGTCTTCACCTGCACCACCGGAAGAGTAGCATCATCATTGTTTCCTACAATGAAGCTTCGGCCTAATCGGCGCCACCAAAGAGGTTGTACACTAATCGCCGCATTTTCTTCTTGATTCAATCTCTCGGTGCTGCCGGCGCTCGGTCCCAAGCCGACACGGCGCGACTCCATCCATGGCGGCGTCGCCGGCCACTTCCTCCACGATGTCGCTCCCTCGGTGGCGATGTCCACATCAGTAAAAGCTGCTACTTTAGCTCTCGCTCGCGCTGCTACTCTACTCTTGCTCTCGATCCCCTGCCTAGTCTGCTCTTTCTCTTGGTCTTGCTCAAGCTGGAGCTCTCGCTCTTTCTCTTGCTTTCGATGCTGCTCTGATTTAGCTGCACTTTAGTCGACTGAATCGACTTTTGGGTCAGTTGATTTTCAGGGGGTGGGGGCTCGCCGGAGTTAAGGAAGAACCTGCCGCAGCAGGGAGGGGGCTCGCCGGAAAGGTACCCCACTATCTATCTTAGGGTTAAGGGTGGGGGCCGTGGTCGCCGGCGGTGGTGGGGCGGTGGCTTGGAGATTACCGGAGAAAAAGCTCGGCACGGGGGGCCTAGAGGGATGGCCGGGGCGGCGGTGGACCGGCGGTGGGGAGTGTTTTCGGGGCGGGCGGGGCGGCGCACCGCCGGCCACGGGTGGCGGGGGGCGGCTGTTTGGCCAGTGGTGGTTGGCGGCTCAGGGGGGTGGAGGTTGAAGATGAATTGCAGACCCTTGATTTCGTATCCAACGGCTGCAAAATCGACTGACCAGAGATGAAAAATTCAGTCGACTAACATGTAGCCTCACCTCTAGTGCATTCAGTTTCGACAATAAAATTTAGTTTCGACAGCAAATTCAGTTTTGACAGTTAAGTTAAGTTTTGACAGTTAAATTCAGTTTTGACAGTTAAGTTCAGAGATGAGCGGCTGATGTATTTTACATCTAGCACTTTGTGGTTATGTATTCTATGTCATCTATTGAAGATGTTATTAGAATTCCACTCAGGTTAATGTTGTCTCTCTTGTCCTGCTTCAGCCTCGGCGTCGTATAACTCACCGGAGCTGCTCCAACGATGAAACCCTCCATCACAGCAGAGTAGTACCTCGGCCTCCATCTCGAGACGCCTAAGATCTTCTTCCCCACCTCTGACAGTCAAGTCAGTCGGAGCATCCTCACCGGCCAACCCAATCACGCTGAGATCAACATGGCTTCGCCATAGAGGTTGTACACTTGTTGCATCTTTTTTACTCTACATGTTATATATATTGTCCACTGAGCACACGTAGTAATGTGAAATACGATTATTTTATCCTACTATATGACAAGCAGTGAGGTACCAGGCAACTTATCTATTTGTGATGGACTCTCTTGCACGCCATCATTATTTATACCCGTGCGTTTGAGCTGTGCATTTGTCGATGGGCCTGGGAGTTGAGCTAGTAGGGCAGTGGCCTGGGTCCAAAGTAATAGAAGTAGCACAAAAACATTTTTTAGTGTAGGCTTTTCCTTGCTCAAGCCTGCCTACTAGAATCGCCAGTGCTTGAAAGGAAAAGTGAATGAAAAACATAGGAATTGGAAAGTTTCCTATGGTACTACTATTCATGAATTTGGTGCAAAGGAATGAAGCAAAGGAAAACTATAGGATTTGTTCCTTTAGTGTCTCCTTGAAAGAAAAAACGTAGGAATTTTAATTTCCACTTGTCCTCCTTTTCAAATTCCTATTCATGAAGCACAAGACTAAGAGATGGTAGCATAATAGCATTATAACCATACATTTTCTTGTGGTTTGACTTAATCTCACCGTGCTCTTTGGATCCTGTGAGTTTCCAATTCTTGTGAATCAAACACCCAGATTGGCAGAAATCCTATGTTTTTAAAATCTCTGTTTTGCACGTGAATTCCTATCCTATTCCTGCCTATTTCCTATCCCTGGGTTGTTAGAATCCTCAAATTCAAACAGGCCCTTACACAATTACTTCTGTTACAGATATGTGTCAAACAAAACCTTGTGTGGTTTGTCCTGCTCCTGCGGCGCTGTGTTCCACCCCAGCTCGGATGCTCCAACGACAGAAGGGTTCACCACAACAGGGATCCGCTCTCCAAACTGTCTTTCGCTGCCTTAGATCTTCTTCCCCGCCACCAGCAGCCACGACAACTACATTACCATCATCAACTAAGAAGATGGCCTTGAGGACTACACGGGTCCGCAAGAAGGTCACACTCTTTCGTGTCTGCTTATGTTATGCATCACTTAATATGATGACATGCTACTTTATCGTCGTGTTCGCCTATTAGACTCCGAGTCAGGTCCAAAATAATGCTGAAACTTGAGTTATTAAATGGTTGTGGGGTACATATTGGGGAAGCAATCAGTACTATTTGTCTACTATCTGCTTAATCTTGGGTGTCTACTATGAGTATCATGTTGGGTGCAAACAAACATTAAAGGATCCAGTATTTGTATTTTTTAACTAAAGCTATAATCTGCCTGCTATCATTGGATTGGGGTCTATCCACATGTTGCTACCATCACTCTGGATTTCTGCATGCACTCCTTACATAATCTCACTATGTTTTATTCCTATGCATGTCAGTTATTGTACACAATGGAACTGAACATGTAGAGCAAAAGAGTCGAGCCTTGCATGGCAATAAAATTTCATGCAGACGTCGCTCCATGGTGGGTTCAAAGGCAGCCCCCCTCCACCCATTTCGGGTAATCAAGAGGAAGATAACTGTTCTGAGGGGGATTCAGAAGGAGATGACAACTTCTATTTACCCCCTGAGGTCTTCGCTCTAACTTGGCATGCTGATGTTGGTAATATCATGCATATGGTGCCTTGCATTGCTTACTGTATACATCAAAGATGTCATCTGCTTAGTTTAGACATGCTTTGTGTCAATGCCATCTGTTTAGTTTCTTTATCGTATATGTGAATCATGCAATGCCATCTTGTTTAGCCAGGCATCATATATGTGAATTTTGCACTGCCACCCTGGTTAGCCAGTCATCTTATATGTGAATTATATCATGCCATCATTTTTTTGTTACGTGTTAAATTTGTCAACAATTTTAGTACATTCAATTACTCTTCCTGTGCATCAGCCATTCGGCACGGTCATGGAAAAATCTGGAGTGGAAACAAGGTCTTCAGAGCAGACAATGCTATCTGACGAAGCGCATGTCTTACTGGTTACGAATAGCTCCTCAGAGGAGGATTCAGAGATAGATGACCAGTCCTATCCCCCCCCCTGAGGTGCATGCTCTAACTTGGCAGGGTTATGTTGCTCATATCGTGCGTATGGTATCTTGCATTGCTACGTCATTTGCTTAGTTTAGACATGCTTTGTCTGAATGCCACCTGTTTAGTGTCTAATTACCATATATGTGAATTATGTAATGCCATCTTGTTGCAAGACATTCTATATGTGAATTATGCAATGCTATCTTATTGCAAGGCATTATATATGTGAATTATGCAATGTCATGCTGTTTAGCCAAGCGTCATATATGTGAATTATATCATGTCGTCCTTTTTTTGTATTTCTCATTGCATTTGTCAACAATGTTTGTATATTCAACTGCTCTTCCTATGCATCAGCCATTTGAATTGGTGATGGAAAAATATGGAGTGAAAACAAGGTCTTCAGAGCAAACAATGCTACCTGCTGAAGCAGATATCTTGCTAGTTACAAATAGCTCTTCAGAGGAGGATTCAGAGGCAGATGACCAGTCCTATTATCCCCCTGAGGTGTATGCTCAAACTCGGCAGGGTTATATTACTCATATCATGCATATGTTGTATTGCAATGCTTAGTTTTTACAACATATACACAATATTGAATGCCATCTCCTTAGTTTCCACAACATATATGTGATTGCCCTCTGCTCACTTCCTTAGTATATAAATCATATATTTGAATTATATCATGCCACGATGTTTACATAGACAGCATGTATCTGAATTATGGCATGCCAACCCATTTTCTAAAGACATAATATAGTTATATCATCTCATCCTCTTTACATAGTCATCATATTTTGAATTATGTCATTCTGACATGATATAACTATACGATGTGTCTATTAAAGTTGTTGGAATGTCATTCTATCCTATTTAGTTAGCCACCATACATGTTAAATTGTGTGATACTATCCTGTTTAATTAGCTCATATATGTGAAATTTTGTCCTGCTATTCTGTTTGGTTAGACAACATAAATGTGAATTATTTCATGCCTTCTTTTCTTCCCTACTATCCATTGCACATGTCTATCTTACAATGTCTATACATTCAATTACTTTTCTTGTTTATTAGCCATTTCAATTGGAGGGGCTGATGGCAGTATATGTGGGAGTAAAAATACAGTCTTTAGAAAAGATCGTGCTACCTGTTGATGCAGATAGAACCATGGTTGTACTTGCCCAAGAACGAGCCCCACCACACATAACCCAGACTCACGCAAATTGTACCCCTACCCAGTTGGACAGAGAACCAGCTACATCCCTTCTAACCCTGTTCCAGTTGACACAGCATCGTCTCCACCACAGAGCACCCCAAACACGAGCAGTTAGTAAGGCAACTGCAGTGCCCAAAGCACAAGGACCACCACTCCGAACCCCAAGTCAACGCTTAAAGCAGAAGAAGAATTGCTCTTAGTTCAGGTTCCGTAGCTATGGTTCATACTACTTTGCTCTTGCATCATTGTATTTACTCATACCAACTAATTTCAAATTTGAAGGATGCAATTGAAACACCAATGGCGCAACAGGTATGTTTTAAACCTGTTTCTTTAACGTGTTTGCTGTTGTAACTTGCTCTATGTTGATTTCAGTTTCAATTGAATAAACAGTTATGTTCTCATGCCATGCACATTAAAAGTGTTGTTATTGCTATGTAGTTTCCCACACTTATATTCTGTTTATGCTACTTTGTCTTAAATAGATATGATTCGAACTGTATCTATCTTGATTTGGCAACATAAACTAGAATGATATAGACCATACAGTGACCATACTACATAGATATATGTTTGTTTCATGTTGTTATCCTGTCCACCTTACTACTGAACTGGTTTACCATAATGAGTTTCATATACTACATTGTAAACTTATGATGTGTTTGTTTGTTTCTCTTTTAGAACGCGGATAAAATATCATAGAAGAGCACCCCGTTATGCAATGGTAAAGGAAGTAATGTAGATAAGGTTCAAGATAGTGAGACATCCCCATTTGTCTCCAAGAAAGCTAATAAAACTATATTGAAGACACTGAGACGACCCCAAAGTCCTGTCTTGATGTAGTGTTCGAGTTACTGACTACTACTGCTGGCACCAGCTCTTCGAACTTGCTGCCTGAATCAGTTAAGGTTCTTGAATCTCAACTTGAAGTTGAAAGACATCGATCAGATGTTATGCGACAAGAAGCCGAAGGACTGAGGAAGTCCCTGCAGAATTCATATGCATACTATCTGGTGCAACAGCAAGTGTTGGAGGATTTAAGTGCCAAACAAGAGAAAGTTAATAAGCTTGCTAAGCATCTTGCCAACATTATGGGTACCCAGGATATTGTTTCTTGATCTCTTCTGAATTGGTTTCAGTTCTAGACTTGTTTTGCTGTGGCGTTTATTTGCACTGGTCGCCAACTTTGACAACCAGTATATATGATGGTGCTTTGTTCCCTATATTTGCACTAGTGGCGAACTTTGATGCCCAGTACATGTAATATGTGTAATAGCCGTGATAGCCTAGCGTAAGTTACTTGCTTATTTATTTCCTTATTGTCTTGTTTATTTGTTTGCTTGTAGTCAGTGCAGTTCTTTTTCTGCGGTTTGCTAGTGGCCGCAATAACCTCTTTTTTAAAACTAGGCCATAATAACCATGGGCTACATATTTACTGTAGTTACCATGGGCCTCCTACGGGCCGCAGAAAAAATTGGCCTTCTAAGGGCCGTAGAAACAATGGACCTTCTACGGGGCGTAGAAACAATGGGCCTTCTACGGGCCGTATCATCAATAGGCCTTCTACGGGCCGTATGATCGGTTGGCCAAACATGGGCCAATAACATACCGCATTATGGCCATAAACGGGCTAGAGCTAGAATCGTCCGTTCATGGGCCGACCATAACGGGCCGTCGTTAATCGACCGTATTTGATGACGCTATGAAAACGGCCCAACGTATTAACGGGCCACAAACGGGTCGACTGTAACCACGGGCTGAATTTGGCCCACAAGCAGAAAATGACAATAACGGGCCGTAAGTAAACGAATGCTGGAAATGAGCCCAAGAATAAATGGGCCCTGAGAAGGCCGGAAGATAACATGGGCTGGAAATGGCCCAACGAAATAATGGGCCGTTGACGGGTATAAAGTGATACACTGTTCATTACGGGCCAGTTTCACCACGTGCCGTTAATGGGTATAAAGTGATACACTGTTCATTACGGGCCAGTTTCACCATGGACCATTAATGGGCCAAGAGTTACAAAGGGCCTCATATGGGCCAAAAGACGTCATGGGCCATACATGGGCCGGAAGTTAAAATGGTCTGGAATCATATTGGACGGCCCAGATGACGCTACTAGGCCTAATTCGGATAGGTCATAACAGGCCCTGGGTTAGCGGGATGTAAGTGGGCTATATGCGAACAAGCCATTAACAGGCTTTCCGTGGGCCGGTCCGCCACTTTTTGACCAAGTCAAACGGGTCGGCCTTTTCATAGGAATGGGCCTCTATTGGGCCGTGCCACGTGTTGATGTATCATAGGCGCCTACGGTCCAATGAGTGGATGACATCTGTCCCAACGGTGAGCCGACACATGTTTCATTCAGCCAATGATGATTTTACACGTGGAAAATCCCCATTGGTTGGGGCTGTTAACGGGTTATCGGATCCAAAAGTGGACCCAATACCTTAACGGTGTTCCGTTATGATGGATGCCAAGTGTCGGTCACCCTTGACGAAAACACTTCTATGACGCGCGATTTATCATCATGGAAGTGGACACTTCCATGATGATAATATTGGTAATGTCATGGAACACTTCTACGACAGCACAAGTATGACTATCTTGATCCTGTCATAAAATCGTCATGGATGTACATGCATGACAGAAAACATGACCTACTGTGACAAACACGTATCATCACGGAAGTGTATTTTTTTTCTAGTGTGTCTAGTCCCATCTTTATCAAGATTCATATTGGAAAAGAAAGATTTAATAGGAGTCACATCAATCACTTTTAGATCTTCATCATTATTATCCTGAAAACTAGAAGAACACGCTTTCATAAAGCAATCTTTTTAGCATGCATCCTAGTGGTTCTTTCTTTGCACTCATCAATGGAAATTCTCATGGATTTGAGAGGCTCATTTATATCATGCTTAGGTGGAATAGATCTAAGTTTCAAAGAATCAACATCAAGAGAAATTCTATCCACGTTCCTAGCCAACTCATCAATCATAAGGAATTTTTCTAAAACCAAAGCATTGAAATTCTTTTGTGGACTCATAAATTCTTTAACACTATTCTCAAAATCAGAGGGCATCTTATTAAAATTTCCATAAGATTTGTTGTAGGAATTACCATAATTATTAGAGGAATTACTAGGAAATGGCCTAGAATTAAAATTTCCTCTATATGCGTTGTTACGAAAATTGTTCCTACCAACCAAATTCACATCAATAGATTCATTATTATTCTCAATCCAAGTGGACAAAGGCATATCATTAGGGTCAGAAGAAACACTTTTATTAGCAAACAATTTCATAAGTTCATCCATCTTTCCACTCAAAACATTAGTCTCTTCAATTGCATGAACCTTTTTACTAGTAGATCTTTTGGTGTGCCATTGAGAATAATTAACCTTATTATTGTCTAGGAGTTTAGTACCTTCTCCTAAATTGATTACCATAAAAGTGCCTCCCACGGCCGAATCTAAAAGATTTCTAGAAGCAAAATTCAATCTGGCATAAAATTTTTGTATGATCATCCACAATTATGTATCATTAATTTCATCCTCTCCCGAGCTTGTGAAACATGCTCATGATCAAGGTGCTTGAAATTCATAATATCATTCCTAAGGGAGATGATCTTAGTGGGAGGAAAATACTTAGAGACAAAAGCATCTTTGCACTTATTCCATGAATCAATACTATTTTTAGGCAAAGAAGAGAACCAAGTTTTAGGACGATCTCTAAGAGAAAACGGAAATAGGTTGAATTTAACAATACCATTATCCACATCTTTCTTCTTTTGCATATCACACAAATCAACGAAGTTGTTTAGATGGGTTGCGGGATCTTCACTAGGAAGGCCAGAAAATTGATCTTTCATAACAAGGTTCAACAAAGCGGTATTAATTTCACAAGATTTAACATCGGTAGTAGGAGAAAACGGAGTGCTAATAAATCATTGTTGTTGGTATTGGAAAAGTCACACAATTTAGTATTATCTTGAGCCATCGTGATAAACAATCAATCCAACACACCAGCACACAAGAAGCAAGCGAAAAGAGGCAAACACCAGAGGGGCGAAGAAAAGGCAAATGGTTTTAAAAAATCATTTTAGAAGTGGGGGAGAGGAAAACGAGAGGCGAATGGCAAATAATGTAATGCGGGGGAGAAGAGTTTATGATGGGTACTTGGTATGGCTTGACTTGGCATAGATCTCCCCGGCAACGGCGCCAGAAATCCTTCTTGCTACCTCTTGAGCATGTGTTGGTTTTCCCTTGAAGAGGAAAGGGTGATGAAGCAAAGTAGCATAAGTATTTCCCTCAGTTTTGAGATCCAAGGTATCAATCCAATAGGAGATGACGCACAAGTCACCTAGTACCTGCACAAACAATCAAGAACCTTGCAACCAACATGATAAGGGGGTTGTCAATCCCTTCACGATCACTCACAAAAGTGAGATATGATAGAGATAATAAAGTAAATATTTTTGGTATTTTTGTTGTATAGATTGGAAAGTAAAGATTAAAAAATAGTAAAGGAGATGCAATGTAAATAAAATAGATGTAATATAATAGGAAAGAGACCCGGGGGCCATAGGTTTCACTAGTGGCTTCTCTCAAGATAGCATCTATTACGGTGGGTGAACAAATTACTGCCGAGCAATTGATAGAAAAGCCCATAATTATGAAGATATCTAAGGCAGTGATCATGAATATAGGCATCATGTCTGTGTCAAGTAGACCGAAATGATTTTGCATCTACTACTATTACTCCACACATCGACCGCTATCCAGCATGCATCTAGAGTATTAAGTTCATAAGAATGGAGTAATGCATTAAGCAAGATGACATGATGTAGAGGGATAAACTCAAGCAATATGATATAAACCCCATATTTTTATCCTTGATGGCAACAATACAATACATGCCTTGCCTCCCCTACTGTCACTGGGAAAGGGCACCGCAAGATTGAGCCCAAAGCTAAGCACTTCTCCCATTGCAAGAAAGATCAATCTAGTAGGCCAAACTAAACCAATAATTCGAAGAGACTTGCAAAGATATCAAATCATGCATATAAGAATTCAAAGAAGAACCAAATAATAATCATAGATAATCTTGTTCATAAATCCACAATTCATCGGATCTCGACAAACACACCGGAAAAGAGTATTACATCAAATAGATCTCCAAGAACATCGAGTAGAACTTTGTATTGAGAATCAAAGAGAGAGAAGAAGCCATCTAGCTAATAACTATGGACCCGAAGGTCTATGGTAGACTACTTACGCTTCATCGGAGAGGCTATGGTGTTGATGTAGAAGCCCACCGTGATCGATTCCCCCTCCAGCAGATCGCCCGAAAAGGCCCCAAGATGGGATCTCACGGGTACAGAAGGTTGCGGCGGTGGAAAAGTGGTTTCGTGGCTCCCCCTAATATTTCTAGGGTATAAGAGTATATATATATAGGCGAAAGAAGTACGTCGGTGGAGCTACGAGGGGACCACGAGGGTGGGGGTGTGCCTACCCCCCTTGGGTGCGCCCTCCTGCCTCGTGGCCGCCTCGTGGCGTTCCAGACTTCTACTCCAAGTCTTCTGGATTGCTTTCGGTCCAAGAAAGATCATCGCGAAGGTTTCATTCCATTGGGACTCCGTTTGGTATTCCTTTTCGGTAAAACTCTAAAATAGGCAAAAAAACAGAAAGTGGCACTGGGCCTCCGGTTAATAGGTTAGTCCCAAAATAATATAAAAGAGCATATTAAAGCCCATTAACATCCATAATAGATAATATAATAGCATGGAACAATAAAAAATTATAGATACATTGGAGACGTATCAGCCGGCTCGTGTTATGATAGGCGGCTTAAGAGGAAAGGCATAAGGAATATTCCCTTAAGAAGAAGCAAGACTAGGACTCCACTTGTAATAGAGTAATCCTAATCCTACTAGGACAAGTCCTGTAGCCTGCCCCTCCTACTTATATAAGGAGCAGCAGGGCACCCCGAGAGGGACAAGTTTCACAAGTTGAGACAAACAAGTCAATAGCTCTCGAGACAGAGGTAGCAAAAGAGCACCCTTATAATCGTGAGCATCATCATCATCAATATCAATGGAGCAGGATGTGGGCTTTTACCTCCACCATGAGGGGCCGAACCTGGGTAAAACCTCGTGTCTCTCATCTCAGTCAACCCTCTCAAGCTACCACATAGATGCGTTGGCCTCACGACTAAGTCCTCACACTAAGGACATCTGTCGCGAAAAAACGAAGACAGTTGGCGCCCACCGTGGGGCCAGCGCACGGTGGTGATGAGTTCTTGGAGGGATCTCTCCTAGGGTTCGAGAAGCTCGCAATTTCATCAGATAAGGAAGATCCGACAAGTTCATTGTTTTGTGATCTAGAACATGATTAACTTTGGAGCCGACCTATACAAGATTGAGATCAAAGAAATTAGGGTTGCATGGTGCACGCCACCACGGCAGGGTGATCTAATGAAGCCAGATCAATTTTTATTATGTTGCCATTAGAAGCCGAGGTGGACAGAAGGTTTCCGCTGTAATATCTCACCCATGGCTGCCTAGTCACTACAAGCCATATCCTTGTTTTTTTTGTTTTGGGAGAAGCTATTAGATCAAGCAATGCAAATTCATGCAAAGAAAATACCACCAGAAACTCTTACATGGTCAGATGGAAAGTCGAACCAACCAGAACGAGAACAAGGACGTGGGACGGGAGTTGGATTCGGATGTTGCCGCTCTGGTGTCATCCTAGAAAGAAAAAGAGGAATCTTCAAAACCAACAACGACCAAGGGAAGCAGATGGATATGGACTTGTCAACCCAACTCCGAGCCGCTTTTGATTCCCGCGATCGCTAAGTCAATGAGCCGCCCCGGCACTGAGAAGCCCTGGCACCGAGCCATCGCACTTATTGAGTCACCGTCGACGGCTTCTCATTCCTTCCGTGTCGGATGTAGCAATCGAGTCGCCTTGCTTCGCGCTGCGCTGACGCGGTCCGTTGCAAGGCACCGCCCTCACCTGGCCCTGACCCGCCTCCGGGTAGCGCCCTGATGGCCACTTCAGCCGCTGCGCTCCAAGCCTGCCTCAGCCGCCGCGGTAGTTCGCCTCATTCACTACTGTAGGATGTTGCTAACGCGACACTACGATCAGAGACCCTTCGAGAAACTGTGTGCGATGCAATAATCACAAACAATGGTGTCAGAGAACCGTCTAAAATGTGCAAAATGTTCGCGATGATGGCTGCATCAAACACGGTTCAGATTTTAGATGCATGTGCGATGCAGGGCATACGGTTCAGTTCAATTAACCGTTTGCGATGCGGAGGAACAAAAGAAACAGGCAGCCAGATGAAGGCGTGTGCGATACACAGCATACGGTTCACTCGGATGAACTATTTGTGATTAGGCAACACAAAAGAAACAGTCAGCCAGATCAAGGTGTGTGTGCGATATACATCATGTGGTTCACTCGGATGAACTATTTGCGTTGAGACAAGAGAACAGAAACGGTTCAATATCACAAGATGTGTGTGATACACGGCAAACATGTCCGTAATCAGAAATGTGTGCGAAGACCGATAACAACACAGACGATTCCTGTTAGCTAGCCCTATGTGTTGTGAGCAAACGATTAGTGGTATACAATTGTCAGTGATTGATGAAATCATCACCGACGGGTTCCCTTGTTTAGTCCGTGTGTGATGTGATTTGCTCTATCTACAGAGCATCAACATATATACTTAAAAAGACAGCATTGCATAACCAAATTAAGCATACAATTAGACAAGCGACTACACAGATAACATTTTCACACACCAAAGTAAGAAATTACATGCATACTAAACTAGGAGAAACGAGGATCTAATCATCTTCTTCTTGTTGCGATTACGCTTGCCATTGCTCTGCTTCCATCTGGATCCCTGGCCGTTTTGGGGTTAGGGTCATCCCATAAAAGGCAAATGTGGTTGCACTGGTCAGCTCAATTTGGTGGCACCATGACTCAGCCAACAGTTGTTCAAGTTCGTTATTATCCGGTTAAACTTGAATGCAATGAGCTGAGCCATAATAAAATATGATGCAACTATAGTCCATGAGCATGATCTCAACATAAGCATGGAGGTGCAACATATTAATCGAGCATAACCACAGTGAAGCATTAAACCAAATGAGCATGGCATACTGACGATCATAAGCATAACATTACCCATGAGCATAGCATGACTACTAGCATCGTAAATAAATACCATGCAAGAACATAGCAAGAACACTATCAAGTAAAATGTAACCAACTAGGTGCAAAGGAACATGCATAGCAACGGTACTGGATAACAGATGGTAAACATGCATCAGACTGAACGTCACTACTACCAGCATGTAGTACTAACAAGCATAACATGAGAAAATAATACTAGCAAGTAGTAAAAGATAACAAGATGCATCAGAACATAGCATGAAGGTGAACCTGAATCCACGAGCATAATTGAAACAACAACAGTATTAGCAAACAAGCAAACAGATAATGGGCAAACTTTTATTATATATTCAAGTGGAAACCAAGGCTACTTCATGGCTATCATGCAAGTGGCTGTTGTGGCTTGCCTGGGGGTGACGGAGACTTCGGGGAGAAGTGCGATGAAGCTGCGGAATGAAACGCCGGACATTCTTCTCTCTTGAAGGGGATTCAATCAGAGTTACAGTCGAAAAGATATGAGAGGTTGAACACCAGGGACCAATTTGTAAAAAGTTTCCCCACAACCAGGTCCCTGGCTGAAAAATAGAAAGCGCCTTTGCGGGAAATATGTCTTGTGCGGGGTCCACTGGCAGGGGGGCAGGCATGGTCGTCCTATTCCTCCCTCGCTTATTATCCCGTGAAACAGAGGAGGAGCAGGGGAGGGAGGCGGCGAGGGTCCGGCCGGCTCCGGTGGCCTCCGGCCACGGCGAGCACACCAGCGGGTGCGGGGCGGCCTACCGCACCTGTCCAGAGGTGAAGGGGGTGCCAGGGAGGAGTGGAGGGTGTGGGGGCGGAGGAGGACAGAGAGGAGGACAGGGGCGACGGAGGTTGCTGGTGATGCGGGTCGTCTCCGGCGGGGGGAGGGGGTGGGGCGGTCTGCAGGGAGGAGGGGGACTCAATGGAGGTGGAGGAGAGGCGAGAGGAGGCTCGATGTGGCCAGGGAGGAGCAAACTCTGTTGATGGCCGAGGAGGAGCAGCGAAGAAACGGCGGGATTGGGAACTTCCGGCGAGCAAATGAGGCGAGGAAGGAGTGAGTGAGGTGCGGAGGACCTCGGGGCAGCTTAAATAGGCGCGGGGGAGATCCCTAGAGCATCACGGGCGAGCTCAAGAAGTGCTCTAATGGAGTACAGGGGCTGGACGCGGCACGGGCATGGCACTAGCAGCGCATTCATGGCGAACCAGGAGGGGCCCGAGCACGGTATGATGCATTCAAGCATGAGGGAGCTCCTTGACAAGGCTGGATGTCGAGATGACGAGGGAGTGGACGAGAACAGTGGCCAGATCGAGCCAGAGCTTGCCATTAGCGTGACACAAGCATGATCACTGTTTGCACGGGTGCAAGCGGCATGTTCTGGCCGGGCCGACCATGTCTAGTAGATGGACCTTTCTACCCTCAGTCCAAATGAAGAAATAAATCGGTCCA
Organism: Triticum aestivum; assembly: GCF_018294505.1. Taxonomy (NCBI): domain Eukaryota; kingdom Viridiplantae; phylum Streptophyta; class Magnoliopsida; order Poales; family Poaceae; genus Triticum; species Triticum aestivum. Next base: position 421,914,696 of record NC_057813.1, on the reverse strand, counting down.
AGAGCAAAGAAGAGATTGGTAGGAGGCTCGAAAACATTACAGTAGCAGTGTGTTCGTGCTATGCAGTGGGGACACAAGCTTGGGAATGAAGGAATGTATTTGTACGGTGATTCACACACTAAGTGAAGGAAATATGCCCTAGAGGCAATAACAAAGTTGTTATCTATATTTCCTTATATCATGATAAATGTTTATTATTCATGCTAGAATTGTATTAACCGGAAACTTAGTACATGTGTGAACCCATAGACAAACATAATGTCACTAGTACGCCTCTACTTGACTAGCTCGTTGAATCAAAGATGGTTGTGTTTCCTAGCCATAGACATGAGTTGTCATTTGATTAACGGGATCACATCATTAGAGAATGATGTGATTAACTTGACCCATTCCGTTAGCTTAGCACATGATCGTTTAGTTTGTTGATATTGCTTTCTTCATGACTTATACATGTTCCTATGACTATGAGATTATGCAACTCCCGAATACTGGACGAACACTTTGTGTGCTACCAAATGTCACAACGTAACTGGGTGATTATAAAGGTACTCTACAAGTGTCTCCGATGGTACATTTTGAGTTGGGATAGATCAAGAATAGGATTTGTCACTCTGATTGTCGGAGAGGTATCTCTGGGCCCTCTCGGTAATGCACATCACTATAAGCCTTGCAAGCAATGTGACTAATGAGTTAGTTGCGGAATGATGAATTACGGAACGATTAAAGAGACTTGCCGGTAACGAGATTGAACTAGGTATGGTCATACCGACGATCGAATCTCGGGCAAGTAACATATCGATGACAAAGGGAACAACGTATGTTGTTATGCGGTTTGACCAATAAAGATCTTCATAGAATATGTAGGAGCTAATATGAGCATCCAGGTTCCGCTATTGGTTATTGGTCGGAGACATGTCTCGGTCATGTCTACATAATTCTTGAACCTGTAGGGTCCGCACGCTTAACGTTCGATGACGATTTGTATTATGAGTTATGTGATTTGATGTACCGAAGGTAGTTCGGAGTCCCGGATGAGATCATGGACATGACAAGGAGTCTCAAAATGTTCGAGACGTAAAGATCGGTATATTGGAAGGCTATATTCGGACATCAGAAAGGTTCTGAGTGGTTCGGGTATTTATCGGAGTACCGGAGAGTTATGAGAATTTGCCGGGGAGTATATGGGCCTTATTGGGCTTTAAGGGAGAGAGAGGGCAGGCCGCGCGCCCCCCAAGGCCTAGTCTGAATTGGACTAGGGGGAGAGGCGGCGCCCCCTCCTTCCTTCTCTTCTCTCTTCCCTTTCCTTCTCTCCTACTACTACTACTTGGAAGGGGGGAATCCTACTCCCGGTGGGAGTAGGACTCCCCAGGGCACGCCATATTAGAGGGCCAGCCCTCCCCCTCCTCCACTCCTTTATATACGGGGAGGGGCACCCCATAGACACACAAGTTGATCATTGATCTTTTAGCCGTGTGCGGTGCCCCCTCCACCATAATCCACCTCGGTCATGTCGTAGCGGTGCTTAGGTGAAGCCCTGCATCGGTAGCTTCATCAACACCGTCGTCACACCATCGTGCTGACAGAACTCTCCCTTGAAGCTCTATTGGATCGTGAGTTAGTGGGACGTCACCGAGCTGAACGTGTGCAGATCACAAAGGTGCCATTCATTCGGTACTATGATCGGTCGATCGTGAAGACGTTCGACTACATCAACCGCGTTGTCATAACGCTTCCGCTTACGGTCTATGATGGTACGTGGATGACACTCTCCCCTCTCGTTGCTATGCATCACCATGATCTTGCGTGTGCGTAGGATTTTATTTTTTTAAATTACTATGTTCCCCAACAGTGGCATCCGAGCCAGGTTTATGCGTAGATGTTATATGCACGAGTAGAACACAAGTGAGTTGTGGGCGATACTAGTCATACAACTTACCAGCATGTCATAATTTGATTCGGCGGTATTGTTGGATGATGCGGCCCGGACCGACATTACGCGTATGCTTACGCGAGACTGGTTCTACCGACGTGCTTCGCACGCAGGTGGCTGGCGGGTGTCAGTTTCTCCAACTTCAGTTGACTCGAGTGTGGCTACGCCCGGTCCTTGTTGAAGGTTAAAACAACACTAACTTCACAAAATATTGTTGTAGTTTTGATGCGTAGGTAAGGACGGTTCTTGCTCAGCCCGTAGCATCCACGTAAAACTTGCAACAACAAAGTAGAAGATGTCTAACTTGTTTTTGCAGGGCATATTGTGATGTGATATGGTCAAGACATGATGCTATATTTTATTGTATGAGATGATCATGTTTTGTAATGAAGTTATCGGCAACTGGCAGGAGCCATATGGTTGTCGCTTTATTGTATGCGATGCAATCGCCCTGCAATTGCTTTACTTTATCACTAAGCGATAGCGATAGTCATAGTAGCAATAGTTGGCGAGAAGACAACGATGCTTCAATGGAGATCAAGGTGTCGAGGCGGTGACGATGGTGATCATGACGGTGCTTTGGAGATGAAGATCAAAGGCACAAGATGATGATGGCCATATCATATCACGTATATTGATTGCATGTGATGTTTATCCTTTATGCATCTTATTCTGCTTTGATTGATGGTAGCATTATAAGATGATCTCTCACTAAATTTCAAGGTACAAGTGTTCTCCCTGGGTATGCACCATTGCCAAAGTTCGTCCTGCCGAGACACCACGTGATGATCGGGTGTGATATGCTCTACGTTCACATACAACGGGTGCAAGCCAGTTTTGCACAACCAGAAGTACTCGGGTTAAACTTGACGAGCCTAGCATATGCAGATATGGGCTCAGAACACTGAGACCGAAAGGTTGAGCGTGATTCGTATAGTAGATATGATCAACATAGTGATGTTCACCATTGAAAACTACTCCATTTCACGTGATGATCGGACATGGTTTAGTTGATTTAGATCACATGATCATTTAGATGACTAGAGGGATCTCTATCTAAGTGGGAGTTCTTAAGTAATATGATTAATTGAACTTTAATTTATCATGAACTTAGTCCTGATAGTATTTTGCAAATAATATTGTAGATTAATAGCTCGCGTTGTTGCTTCCCTGATGACCCACAAGTATAGGGGATCTATCATTGTCCTTTCGATAAGTAAGAGTGTCGAACCCAACGAGGAGCAGAAGGAAATGATAAGCGGTTTTCACCAAGGTATTCTCTACAAGTACTGAAATAAGTGGTAACAGATAGTTTTGTGATATGATAAATTGTAACGAGCAACAAGTAGCAAAAGTAATAAAGTGCAGCAAGGTGGCCCAATCCTTTTTGTAGCAAAGGAAAAGCCTGGACAAACTCTTATAATAGGAAAAGCGCTCCCGAGGACACATGGGAATATCGTCAAGCTAGTTTTCATCACGCTCATATGATTCGCGTTCGGTACTTTGATAATTTGATATGTGGGTGGATCGGTGCTTGGGTACTGCCCTTACTTGGACAAGCATCCCACTTATGATTAACCTCTATTGCAAGCATCCGCAACTACAACAAAAGTATAAAGGTAAACCTAACCACAGCATGAAACATATGGATCCAAATCAGCCCCTTACGAAGCAACGCATAAACTAGGGTTTAAGCTTCTGTCACTTTAGCAACCCATCATCTACTTATTACTTCCCAATGCCTTCCTCTAGGCCCAAATAATGGTGAAGTGTTATGTAGTCGACGTTCACATAACACCACTAGAGGTTAGACAACATACATCTTATCAAAATATCGAACGAATACCAAATTCACATGACTACTAATAGCAAGACTTCTCCCTTGTCCCCAGGAACAAATGTAACTACTCACAAAGCATATTCATGTTCATAATCAGAGGGGTAATAATGTGCATAAAGGATCTGAACATATGATCTTCCACCAAATAAACCAACTAGCATCAACTACAAGGAGTAATCAACACTACTAGCAACCTACTAGCACCAATCCTGGACTTGGAGACAAGAATTGGATACAAGAGATGAACTAGGGTTTGGAGATGAGATGGTGCTGGTGAAGATGTTGATGGAAATTGCCCTCTCCCGATGAGAGGAGCATTGGTGATGACGATGGTGATGATTTCCCCCTCCTGGAGGGAAGTGTCCCCGGCAGAACAGCTCTGCCGGAGCCCTAGATTGGTTCCGCCAATGTTCCGCCTCGTGGCGGCGGAGTCTCGTCCCGAAAGGTTGCCTTCTATTTTTTTTCTCATCGAAAGACTTCATATAGGAGAAGATGGACGTCGTAGAGCCACCAGGGGGGCCACGAGGTAGGGGGCACACCCGGGGGGGCGCCCCCCACCCTTGTGAGCAGGGTGTGGGCCCCCTGGCCTTCATCTTTGGCGAAGATTTTTCTTTATTTATTTTAATACATTCCGTGGAGTTTCAGGACTTTTGGAGTTGCGCAGAATAGTCCTTCAATATTTGCTCCTTTTCCAGCCCAGAATTCCAGCTACCGGCATTCTCCCTCTACATGTAAACCTTGTAAAATAAGAGAGAATAGCCATAAGTATTGTGACATAACGTGAAATAACAGCCCATAATGCAATAAATATTAACATAAAAGCATGATGCAAAATGGACGTATCAACTCCCCCAAGCTTAGACCTCGCTTGTCCTCAAGCGAAAAGCCGATAACAATAAATATGTCCTCATGTTTAGAGGTAGAGGCGTCGATAAAAATAAAATACGGACATGAAGGCATCATGATTATTTCATAACAGCAACATATAAAGATTTCGTCGTATGATTACTCAAGTTCAAATGATGATTTTTTCACAAAGCCAAAGTATGAATCAGAAACCTTATTGAGCACCAACAAATTATACCCTCATTCATTGAAACAATTCCAATTTATCATAACGTCGGAAAGAGTCTATGTCAGAGCTTAAAAGCAAGTCCACATACTCAACTATCACTTAGTCCTTCATAATTGCTAACACTCACGCAATACTTGTAGTTACGGAGTTTTAATCGGACACAGAGAAAGATAGGGGCTTATAGTTTTGCCCCACAACCTTTTACCTCAAGGGTAATGTCAACAATAATAATTCATGCTCCCCCACATCCAGTTAGATATATATATCATGTTCTTTCCAACATGCTGAGCTTGCCAAAGGATAAAATAAAAAGGGAAAGGTGAAGATCACCGTGACTCTTGCATAAGGTAGAGGATAATAATAAAAGATAGGCCCTTCGCAGAGGGAAGCAGAGGTTGTCATGCACGTTTAGGGTTGATGCACAAAATTTTAATGCAAAAGAACGTCACTTTATATTGCCCCTTGTATGTAAACCTTTATTATGCAGTCCGTCGCTTTTATTGCGTCCACAACAAGTTCGTACAAAGTTTATGTTCTCCGCACTAATAAGTCATGCATATTTAGAGAGCAATTTTTATTGCTTGCACCGATGACAACTTACTTGAAGGATCTTACTCAATCCATAGGTAGATATGGTGGACTCTTATGGCAAAACTGGTTTAAGGGTATTTGGAAGCACAAGTAGTATTTCTACTTGGTGCTAAGAATTTGGCTAGCATGAGGGGGAAAGGCAAGCTCAACACGATAGAGGATCCATGACAACATACTTTATCTCAGATGTAAGAAAACATAACTCACTATGTTGTCTTCCTTGTCCAACATCAACTCTTTAGCATGTCATATTTTAATGAGTGCTCCCAATCATAAAAGATGTCAACGATAATATATCTATATGTGAAACCTCTCTTTCCTTATTACTTCCTATTAATTGCAACGATGACCAAAGCTATATTTATCAACTCCCAACAACTTTTAATCATCATATTCTTTCTATGTGGAGTCATTACTTTCAATAAGATAAATATGAACTCTTTGATTCTTTTTATTCTTTTTCTTCTAATCACCCAAGATCATGGCAAAATACTCAAGCCCTTGACTCAACACTAATTTTTATTATATAGCTCACGGACTCGATTGCAAAGAAGGATCATAAAGCAAAACTCAAAACTAGATCATGCCATGACTTTATTCTACTAAATCAAGATACTACTAATAGGATCGAACTAACAAAAACGGTAAAGGTAGGAGTTGTGATGGTGATACGATACCAGGGCACCTCCCCCAAGCTTGGCAGTTGCCAAGGGGAGTGCCCATACCCATGTGATTATGTCTCCTTCCTTGTTGTTGGCGGTGGAGGTGTTGATGATGATGCAAGCTTGTCGTCCACCTTCCATGGCATAGGCTCACCATCATAGAAGGATGATCGAGTCTCCGGAATCCTCAAATCTGCAGCCAAACTCATCCTTTTGAATCTATATTCATACTCACAGTTTTGGTTTTGCAGATCATAGATTTGGGCTTGGAGGTGCTCGATCTTCTCATGTAGCTTGAAGATGGCTTCCTCGGTCTTCTTGGCATCCGGCTCATAGTTGTTGGTGAACTCCGCGAGCATCTTGTGTGTAGCGTTGATTCCACGCTCCACCATCCCCTGGCACTTGAAAACTTGTTGCTCCATTGCTTCGAGCCTCAACTCCATGCTTCCGGTTCCCTTTGGTCCCTCAACATCGTGGATGTGCAGCAACCCATCACGCATCTCAATGGTTTGAGGGTGTCGCAGCACCTCCGCGAGGTAAGGGTTGATCACCTTCTCAAAGAACTTGTCCTTGGAAGCACTTGGGGTCGTCATCATGATCTAGACCTGTCAGAAAAACAGCTCGAAACAAGAACAGGGGAGATTTGCGTGATATGAGAGTCAAAACCTTCGGGAGTATATATAATGAATTTTTACGGACCAAAATACGTATCGTGCAAGGAAACAGAGTCCAGAGGGAACACGAGGTGCTCACGAGGTAGGGGGCGCGCCCAGGGGGGTAGGGCGTGCCCTCCACTCTCGTGGAGGCCTCATGTCCTCCCCGGACTGCTACTTATTTTTCTATTTTTCTAAATATTCCAAAACGGAGAAATATTGCCTTAAAAATTGTTTTGGAGTCGGTTTACTTACCGTAGCACATACCTATTCCTTTTCGGAGTCTGGAACATTCTGGAAAGTGTCCTTTATGTATTCCTCCGGGGTTACGGTTTCAATAATATTAGTTTCAACATTTATAGGATTACCTGAGATATAGTGTTTGATCCTTTGACCGTTTACCACCTTTGGATTTGTGCCTGCGAAGTTGTTGATTTTTATGGCACCGGAATGATAGACCTCCTCGATAACATAAGGACCTTCCCATTTGGAGAGAAGTTTTCCTGCAAAAAATCTTAAACGAGAGTTGTATAGCAATACATAATCACCTACATTAAACTCATGTTTTTGTATCCTTTTGTCATGCCATCTTTTAACCTTTTCTTTAAACAACTTGGCATTTTCATAAGCTTGGGTTCTCCATTCATCAAGTGAGCTAATATCAAATAACCTCTTCTCACTGGCACGTTTGAAATCATAGTTGAGCTCTTTAATAGCCCAATATGCCTTATGTTCTAGTTCGAGAGGTAAGTGACATGCTTTTCCATAAACCATTTTATACAGAGACATACCCATAGGATTTTTGTATGCAGTTCTATAGGCCTATCATCAAGTTTTTTGGACCAATTCTTTCTAGACCTATTGACAGTCTTCTGCAAAATTAATTTGAGCTCTCTATTGCTCAATTCTACTTGACCACTAGACTGCGGGTGATATGGAGATGCAATTCTATGATTAACGTCGTATTTAGCAAGCGTCTTACAGAAAGCACCATGAATAAAGTGTGAACCACCGTTAGTCATTAAGTATCTAGGGACTCCAAACCTCGGAAAAATAACTTCCTTAAGCATTTTTATAGAAGTGTTATGATCAGCACTACTAGTTGGAATAGCTTCTACCCACTTAGTAACGTAATCAACAGCAACTAAAATATGTGTATAACCATTAGAGGCGGGAAAAGGTCCCATATAATCAAAGCCCCAAGCATCAAATGGTTCAATAACAAGTGAATAATTCATAGGCATTTCTTGACGTCTACTAATATTACCAATTCTTTGACATTCGTCGCAAGACAAAACAAACTTACGGGCGTCCTTGAAGAGAGTAGGCCAATAAAAACCGGATTGCAATACCTTATGTGCAGTTCTATCTCCAGTGTGGTGTCCTCCATAAGCCTCGGAGTGACACTTGCGTAGGATCTGTTCCTGTTCATGCTCAGGTACACAACGTCTAATAACACCATCTACGACTTCTTTGTAAAGATGTGGGTCATCCCAAAAGTAATGTCGCAAATCATAGAAAAACTTTTTCTTTTGTTGGTATGTGAAGCTAGGTGGTATAAATTTAGCAACAATATAATTAGCATAATCAGCATACCATGGAGTGCTACGAGAAGTACTTATGAAATTTAATTGTTCATCAGGAAAGCAATCATCAATAGGTAGTGGGTCATCAAGAACATTCTCTAACATAGACAAGTTGTCTGCAACGGGGTTCTCAGCTCCTTTTCTATCAACTATATGTAAATAAAATTCTTGCAGCAAGAGAACCCATCTAATAAGTCTAGGTTTTGCATCTTTCTTTTCCATAAGATATTTAATAACAGTGTGATCTGTGTGAATAGTTACTTTAGAATCAACAATATAGGGTCTGAATTTATCACAAGCAAATACAACTGCTAAAAGTTCCTTTTCGGTAGTAGCATAATTCCTTTAAGCATTGTCTAGAGTCTTACTAGCATAATGGATAACATTCAATTTCTTATCAACTCTTTGCCCTAGAACAGCACCTACAGCATAATCACTAGCATCACACATAATTTCAAAGGGTAAATTCCAATCAGGTGGCTCAACAATAGGTGCAGAGACTAATGCTTTCTTAAGTATTTCAAATGCTTCTACACAATCATCATCAAAGACAAATGGTACATCTTTTTGTAATAAATTGGTCAGAGGCCGAGAGATTTTTGAGAAGTCCTTAATGAACCTTCTGTAAAATCCGGCATGACCAAGGAAACTTCTTATACCTTTGATGTCCTTGGGACATGGCATCTTTTCAATAGCATCAACCTTGGCTTTATCAACTTCAATACCTCTTTCAGAAACTTTGTGCCCCAAGACAATACTTTCATTCACCATAAAGTGGCACTTTTCCCAATTCAAGACAAGATTAGTTTCTTCGCATCTCTGCAAAACTCGAGCAAGATTGCTCAAGCAATCATCAAAAGAGGAACCATAGACAGAAAAGTCATCAATGAAAACCTCACAAATTTTCTTGCAAAAGTCAGAGAATATAGCCATCATGCATCTTTGAAAGGTAGCAGGTGCATTACATAAACCGAAAGGCATACGTCTATAAGCAAAAGTACCAAAAGGGCATGTAAAAGTAGTCTTTGATTGATCTTTAGCCAACACAGGTATTTGAGAAAAACCAGAATAACCATCTAGAAAGCAATAATGTGTATGTTTGCATAATCTTTCTAGCATTTGATCAATAAAAGGTAAGGGGTAATGATCTTTCTTAGTAGCCTTATTTAATTTGCGGAAATCAATTACCATCCTATACCCTGTGATAATTCTTTGCGGAATCAATTCATCTTTATCATTAGGGACAACAGTAATACCTCCCTTCTTAGGGACACAATGGACAGGACTTACCCACTGACTATCAGCAATGGGATAAATTATACCTGCCTCCAGAAGCTTGAGTATTTCCTTTCTTACCACTTCTTTCATTTTAGGATTCAAACGTCGTTGAGGATCACAAGATGGTTTGGCATCAGCTTCCAAATTTATTTTATGTTGACATAGAGTGGGACTGATGCCCTTAAGATCATCCAGAGTATATCCAATAGCGGCACGGTGCTTCTTCAGAGTTTTCAATAATCTTTCGTCTTCATGCTCTGAAAGGTTAGCGCTAATAATGACAGGATATATTTTCTTTTCATCAAGATAAGCATATTTAAGATTATCAGGCAACGGTTTAAGCTCAAACACGAGATCACCCTTGGGTGGAGGACGATCCCCTAGGCTTTCAACAGGCAAATTGTGTTGCAGAATAGGTTCCTGTTTAAAGAATACTTCATCTATTTCCCTTCTTTCATTCATGAACATATCATTTTCAAGGTCTAGCAAATAGTGTTCTAAAGGATCACTAGGAGGTATGGCAATAGAAGCAAGACCAATAATTTCATCCTTACTAGGCAATTCTTCCTCACGATGTTGTTTACTAAATTTAGAGAAATTAAAATCATCAGCCATATCATCCAAGCCAACAGTAACAACATTCTTTTTGCAGTCTATCATAGCATTAACAGTATTCAAGAAGGGTCTACCAAATATAATGGGACAAAAGCTATCTTGTGGAGAGCCAAGAACAAGAAAATCAGTGGGATATTTGGTTTTCCCACACAAGACTTCAACATCTCTAACAATTCCCACTAGTGAAATAGTATCTCTATTGGCAAGTTTAATTGTGACATCAATTTCTTCTAACTCAGCAGGTGCAATCTCATGCATAATTTCTTTGTATAAGTCAATGGATATAACACTAGCACTAGCACCCATATCACATAAGCCATGATAACAATGATCTCCTATTTTAACAAAAATAACAGGCACGCCTACCACAGGTCTATGTTTATCTCTATCACAGGGTTTAGCAATTCTAGCAGTTTCACCAGAGAATTGAATAACATGCCCATCAATATTATCAGACAAGAGATCTTTAACAATAGCAATATTAGGTTCTACTTTGACTTGCTCAGGTGGTGTATAAGTCCAAGTATTGCTTTTACGAACAACAGTTGAAGCTTTAGCATGATCCTTCATTCTAACAGGGAAAGGTGGTTTCTCAACATAAGAAGTGGGAACAATAGGATCATTGTAAGTGACAGTCTTTTCTTCAACTTTAATAGGTGCAGCTAATTTTACTTCTATGGGAGGATGATATTTAAACCACTTCTCCCTGGGGATATCAACATAAGTAGCAAAAGATTCATAGAAAGAAGCTACTATCTCAGAGTCAAGTCCATATTTAGTGCTAAACTTACGGAAAATATCGATATCCATAAAAGATTTAACACAATCAAACTTAGGTGTCATACCTGACTCCTTACCTTCGTCGAGGTCCCAATCTTCAGAGTTGTGTTTAACTCTATCCAATAAATTCCATCTAAATTCAATAGGCTTCATCATAAAAGAGCCAGCACAAGAAGTATCGAGCATGGTGCGATTGTTACCAGAAAGCCGAGCGTAAAAACTTTGCATAATCACTTCTCTAGCGAGCTCATGATTGGGGCATGAATATAACATTGATTTAAGCCTCCACCAAGCTTGAGCGATGCTTTCTCCTTTGCAAGGCCAAAAATTATATATATAATTGCGATCACGATGAACAAGATGCATAGGGTAATACTTTTGATGAAATTCCAATTTCAATCTTTTATAGTTCCATGATCTCATATCATCACATAGCCTATACCATGTCAATGTGTCTCCCTCCAAAGATAAAGGGAAAGCCTTATTCTTAACAACATCATCGGGTATACCTGCAAGCTTAAATAGTCCACAAATATCATCCACATAGCGTAGATGTTCGTCAGGATGCTTTGTTCCATCTCCTGCAAAAGTGTTAAATAGCAGTTTTTCCATCATACCCGAAGGAATTTGAAAAGGAGTTTCATTTTCAGTAGGTTTAGTAGGTTGAGGAGCAACTCTTGGCTCAACGGGACGGGGTGAAGATACCCCGAACAAGCCCCACAAACAATTACTTTCCATAGTAACAAGTGACAGAAAATTTTAGCACACTAAATAAATTTTTTCTTACCAAATTCCACCTACCAAAGGCGCTTCACTCCCTGGCAACGGTGCCAAAAAAGAGTCTTGATGACCCACAAGTCTAGGGGATCTATTGTAGTCCTTTCGATAAGTAAAAGTGTCGAACCCAACGAGGAGCAGAAGGAAATGATAAGCGGTTTTCAGCAAGGTATTCTCTGCAAGTACTGAAATAAGTGGTAACAGATAGTTTTGTGATAGGATAAATTGTAACGAGCAACAAGTAACAAAAGTAAATAAAGTGAGGCAAGGTGGCTCAATCCTTTTTGTAGCAAAGGACAAGCCTGGACAAACTCTTATAATAGGAAAAGCGCTCCCGAGGACACATGGGAATATCGTCAAGGTAGTTTTCATCACGCTCATATGATTCTTGTTCGGTACTTTGATAATTTGATATGTGGGTGGACCGGTGCTTGGGTACTGCCCTTACTTGGACAAGCATCCCACTTATGATTAACCTCTATTGCAAGCATCCGCAACTACAACAAAAGTATTAAGGTAAACCTAACCATAGCATGAAACATATGGATCCAAATCAGCCCCTTACGAAGCAACGCATAAACTAGGGTTTAAGCTTCTGTCACTCTAGCAACCCATCATCTACTTATTACTTCCCAATGCCTTCCTCTAGGCCCAAATAATGGTGAAGTGTTATGTAGTCGACGTTCACATAACACCACTAGAGGTTGGACAACATACATCTTATAAAAATATCGAACGAATACCAAATTCACATGACTACTAATAGAAAGACTTCTCCCTTGTCCTCAGGAACAAACGTAACTACTCACAAAGCATATTCATGTTCATAATCAGAGGGGTAATAATGTGCATAAAGGATCTGAACATATGATCTTCCACCAAATAAACCAACTAGCATCAACTACAAGGAGTAATCAACACTACTAGCAACCTACTAGCACCAATCCCGGACTTGGAGACAAGAATTGGATACAAGAGATGAACTAGGGTTTGGAGATGAGATGGTGCTGGTGAAGATGTTGATGGAGATTGCCCTCTCCCGATGAGAGGAGCGTTGGTGATGACGATGGTGATGATTTCCCCCTCCCGGAGGGAAGTGTCCCCGGCAGAACAGCTCTGCCGGAGCCCTAGATTGGTTCCGCCAAGGTTCCACCTCGTGGCGGCGGAGTCTCATCCCGAAAGGTTGCTTCTATTTTTTTCTCATCGAAAGACTTCATATAGGAGAAGATGGGCGTCGGAGAGCCACTAGGGGGCCCACGAGGTAGGAGGGCGTGCCCAGGGGGGGGGCGCCCCCACCCTCGTGAGCAGGGTGTGGGCCCCCTGGCCTTCATCTTTGGCGACAAGTTTTCTTTATTTATTTTAAGATATTCCGTAGAGTTTCAGGACTTTTGGAGTTGCGTAGAATAGGCCTCCATATTTGCTCCTTTTCCAGCCCAGAATTCCAGCTACCGGCATTCTCCCTCTCCATGTAAACCTTGTAAAATAAGAGAGAATAGCCATAAGTATTGTGACATAACATGAAATAACAGCCCATAATGCAATAAATAGTGACATAAAAGCATGATGCAAAATGGACGTATCATTCCCTATGTTTTTATATGTGTTCCTAGAGAAAACTAAGTTGAAAATGATAGTAGCAATGATGCGGACTGGGTCCGTGATCAGAGGTTTATCCTCATTGCTGCACACAAAAATTATGTCCTTGATGCACCACTAGGTGACAGACCTATTGCAGGAGCAGATGCAAATGTTATGAATGTTTGGCTAGCTCAATATGATGACTACTTGATAATTTAGTGCACCATGCTTAATGGCTTAGGATCAGGACTTCAAAGACGTTTTGAACGTCATGGACTATATGAGATGTTCCAGGAGTTGAAGTTAATATTTCAAGCAAATACCCGAGTTGAGAGATATGAAGTCTCCAACAAGTTCTATAGCTAAAAGATGGAGGAGAATAGCTCAAGAAGTGAGCATGTGCTCAGATTTTCTAGGTAGTACAATCGCTTGAATCAAGTGGGAGTTAATCTTCTAGATAATATAGTGATTGACAGAGTTCTCTAGTCACCATCACCAAGTTACTGGAACTTCGTGATGAACTATAGTATGCAAGGGATGACGCAAACGAATCCCAAGCTCTTCGTGATGCTGAATCGATGAAGGTAGAAATCAAGAAAGAGCATCAAAGTGTTGATGATTGACAAGACCACTAGTTTCAAGAAAAGGGCAAAGGGAAAGAAAGGGAACTTCAAGTAGAATGGCAAGCAAGTTGTCACTCCCATGAAGAATCCCAGAGCTGGACCAAAGCCTGAAACTAAGTGCTTCTACTTCAAAGGAAATGGTCACTGGAAGCGGAAATGCCCTGAATAATTAGTGGATGAGGATGGCAAAGTGAACAAGGGTATATTTGATATACAGGTTATTGATGTGTACCTTACTAGTGTTTATAGTAGCCCCTAGGTATTTGATACTTGTTCGGTTGCTAAGATTAGTAACTCGAAACAGGAGTTACAGAATAAACAAAGACTAGTTGAGGGTGAAGTGACGATGTATGTTGGAAGTGGTTCCAAGATTGATATGATCATCATCGCACTCTCCCTATACTTTCGAGATTAGTGTTGAACCTAAATAAATGTTATTTGGTGTTTGCATTGAGCATAAAATATGATTAGATCATGTTTATTGCGATACGATTATTCATCTGAGATAGAGAATAAATTGTTATTCTGTTTACATGAATAAAACCTTCTATGGTCATACACCCTATGTTGATGGTTTATTGAATCTTGATCGTAGTGATACACATATTCATAATATTGATGCCAAAATATGCAAAGTTAATAATGATAGTGCAACATTTTTGTGGCACTGCCGTTTGGGTCATATCGGTGTAAAGCGCACGAAGAAACTCCATAAAGATGGACTTTTGGAATCACTTGATTATGAATCATTTGATGCTTGCGAACCGTGCCTTATGGGCAAGATGACTAAAACTCCGTTCTCTGGAACAATGGAACAAGCTAATAACTTATTGGAAATAATACATACTGATGTATGTGTTCCGATGAGTGTTGATGCTCGTGGCAGGTATCGTTATTTCCTGACCTTCATAGATGATTTGAGCAGATATGGGTATATCTACTTAATGAAACACAAGTCTGAAACATTTGAAAAGTTCAAAGAATTTCAGAGTGAAGTGGAGAATCATCATAACAAGAAAATAAAGTTTCTACGATCTGACCGTGGAGGAGAATATTTGAGTTATGAGTTTGGGCTTCATTTAGAACAATGTGGAATAGTTTCACAGCTCACGCCACCTAGAACACCACAGCGTTATGGTGTGTCCGAACGTCGTAACCACACTTTATTGGATATGGTGCGATCTATGATGTCTCTTACTAGGTCACCACTATCTTTTTGGGGTTATGCATTAGAGACAGCTGCATTCACTGTAAATAGGGCACCATCAAAAACTGTTGAGATGACGCCTTATGAATTGTGGTTTTGCAAGAAACCAAAGTTGTCGTTTCTTAAAGTTTGGGGTTGTGATGCTTATGTGAAAAAGCTTCAACCTGATAAGCTCGAACCCAAATCGGAGAAATGCATCTTCATAGCATACCCAAAGGAAACTGTTGGGTACACCTTCTATCACAGATCCGAAGGCAAGATATTCATTGCTAATAATGGATCCTTTCTAGATAAGGAGTTTCTCTCGAAAGAAGTGAGTGGGAGGAAAGTAGAACTTGATGCGGTAATTGTACCTTCTCCCGAATTGGAAAATAGTTCATCACAAGAATCAGTTCCAGTGATTCCTACACCAATTAGTGAGGAAGCTAATGATGATGATCATGAACCTTCAGATCAAGTTATTACCGAACCTCGTAGGTCTTCTAGAGTACAATCCGCACCAGAGTGGTATGGTGATCCTATTCTGGAAGTCATGTTACTAGACCTTGATGAACCTACGAACTATGAGGAAGCAATGATGAGCCCAGATTCCGCAAAATGGCTTGAGGCCATGAAATCTCAGATGGGATCAATGTATGAGAACAAAGTGTGGACTTTGGTTGACTTGCCCGATGATCGGCAAGCCATAGAATATAAATGGATCTTCAAGAGGAAGACGGACACTAATAGTAGTGTTACTATCTACAAAGCTTGAATTGTCACAAAAGGTTTTCGACAAGGTGAGTTTTTCTCACTCGTATCGATGCTTAAGTCTGTCCAAATCATGTCAAAACTGGATTCCTTAATGGATTTATTAAAGAAGAGTTTTATATGATGCAACCAGAAGGTTTTTGTCAATCCTAAAGGAGCTAACAAAGTGTGCAAGCTCAAGTGATCCATCCATGGACTGGTGCAAGCATCTCGGAGTTGGAATATACGCTTTGATGAGTTAATCAAAGCATATAGTTTTATACAGACTTGCGGTGAAGCCTGTATTTACAGGAAAGTGAGTGGGAGCACTACAGCCTTTCTGATAAGTATATGTGAATGACATATCGTTGATCAGAAATAATGTATAATTTTCTGGAAAGCATAAAGGAGTGTTTGAAAGGGAGTTTTTCAAAGAAAGACCTCGGTAAAGCTGCTTACACATTAAGCATCAAGATCTATAGAGATAGATCAAGATGCTTGAGAAGATTTTTCAATGAGTACATACCTTGATAAGATTTTGAAGTAGTTCAAAATGGAACAGTCAAAGAAGGAGTTCTTTCCTGTGTTGCAAGGTGTGAAATTGAGTAAGACTCAAAACCCGACCATGGCAGAAAATAGAAAGAGAATGAAAAATCATTCCCTGTGCCTCAGTCATAGGTTCTATAAAGTATGTTGTGATGTGTACCAGACCTATTGTGTTCCTTGTCATGAGTTTGGAAAGGGGATACAACAGTGATCTAAGAGTAGATCACTGGACATCAGTCAAAATTGTCCTTAGTGCGGACTAAGGAAATGTTTCTCGATTATGGAGGTGATAAAGAGCTCATCGTAAAGAGTTACATCGATGCAAGATTTTACACTGATCCAGATGACTCTAAGTCTCAATCTGGATACATATTTAAAGTGGGAGCAATTAGCTAGAGTAACTCCATGCAGAGCATTGTAGACATAGAATATTTGCAAAATACATACGGCTCTGAATGTGACAGACCCGTTGACTAAACTTCTCTCATGAGCGAAACATGATCACACCTTAGTACCCTTTGGGTGTTAAATCACATAGCGATGTGAATTAGATTACTGAATCTAGTAAACCCTTTGGATGTTGGTCACATGACGATGTGAACTATGGGTGTTAATCACATGGTGATGTGAACTATTGGTGTTAAATCACATGGCGATGTGAACTAGATTATTGACTCTAGTGCAAGTTTGAGACTGAAGGAAATATGCCCTAGAGGCAATAATAAAGTTGTTATCTATATTTCCTTATATCATGATAAATGTTTATCATTCATGCTAGAATTGTAGTAACCGGAAACTTAGTACACGTGTGAATACATAGACAAACATAATGTCACTAGTATGCCTCTACTTGACTAGCTCGTTGAATCAAAGATGGTTGTGTTTCTGAACCATAGACATGAGTTGCGATTTGATTAACGGGATCACATCATTAGAGAATGGTGTGATTAACTTGACCCATTCCGTTAGCTTAGCACTTGATCGTTTAGTTTCTTGCTATTGCTTTCTTCATGACTTATACATGTTCCTATGACTATGAGATTATGCATCTCCCTAATTCTGGAGGAATACTTTGTGTGCTACCAAACGTCACAACGTAACTGGGTGATTATAAAGGTGCTCTACAGGTGTCTCCGATGGTACTTGTTGAGTTGGCATAGATCAAGATTAGGATTTGTCACTCCGATTATCGGAGAGGTATCTCTGGGCCCTCTCGGTAATGCACATCACTATAAGCCTTGCAAGAAAAGTGAATAATGAGTTAGTTACGGGATGATGCATTACGGAATGAGTAAAGAGACTTGTCGGTAATGAGATTGAACTAAGTATGGTGATACCGACGATCGAATCTCGGGCAAGTAACATACCGATGACAAAGGGAACAACGTGTGTTGTTATACGGTTTGACCGATAAAGATCTTCATAGAATATGTGGGAGCAAATATGAGCATCTAGGTTCCGCTATTGGTTATTGGCCGGAGACATGTCTCGGTCATGTCTACATAGTTCTCGAACCCGTAGTGTCCGCACGCTTAACGTTCGATGATGATTTGTATTATGAGTTATGTGATTTGATGTATCGAAGGTAGTTCCGAGTCCCGGATGAGATCATGGACATGACGAGGAGTCTCGAAATGTTTGAGACATAAAGATCGATATATTGGAAGGTGAAAGTGCAACTATCCCTAGGTGGTTTTGGTAATTCCTAACAACATATAGCTCACTGAGCTAACATTATTCCAAGATAATTATTTCAGGAAAAGCTCAATGAATGGCATGGCATGGATGAGAAAAGTGGACCCCTCAAAATGCTAAGGACAAAAGGATTGGCTCAAGCTCAAAGCTCAAGACTCTACATTTTATATTTTAGTGATCCAAGATCACATTGAGTCTATAGGAAAATCCAATACTATCAAGGAGGGATGAGGTGTTTCTTAATGAGGTTCTTGCTTCATAGTGCTTAGCGATATGCTCCAAAACCCTCAACTACTTTCCCACATCCACATATGACCTAAGCCAAAAGTCAAACTCAGCCCCACCGATTCTTTCTATCCGGCGCCACCGAGTTCACATGTCATAGCCACTGCCACAAACCCTAGGCAAATTGGTCTCACCGATAGGGATCTCGGTCGCACCGAGATGGGACTGTAATCTCTTTGTTTCCCTTCGTAACGTTGCGGTACCACCGAGATGAGCGATCGGTCCCACCGAGATTGCAATGTAAACTCCCTGTTTCCTTTTCGTAACATTTCGGTCCCACCAAAATGAGTGAACCAGTCCCGTCGAGTTTACCGGACCAACTCTCTGGTTCGCTTATTACCAAAATCGGTCCCACCAAGTTTGTGTAATCGGTCTCACCGAGATTACGTTATGCCCTAACCCTAATCATATCGGTCCTACCGAGTTGCATGTCGGTCCCACCGAAAGTCCTAACGGTCACTAGATTTGCTGAATCACTCTGACCGAGTTTATCAATTCGGTCCCACCGAGTTTGGCAAGTTGTGTGTAACGGTTAGATGTTGGGTGGAGGCTATATATACCCCTCCACCTCCTCTTCATTCGTGGAGAGAGCCATCAGAACGAACCTACACTTCCAACTTGCATTCTCTGAGAGAGAACCATCTACACTTGTGTTGAGGCCAAGATATTCCATTCCTACCATATGAATCTTGATCTCTAGCCTTCCCCAAGTTTCTTTCCACTCAAATCTTCTTTCCACCAAATCCAAATCCTATGAGAGAGAGTTGAGTGTTGGGGAGACTATCATTTGAAGCACAAGAGCAAGGAGTTCATCATCAACACACCATTTGTTACTTCTTGGAGAGTGGTGTCTCCTAGATTGGCTAGGTGTCACTTGGGAGCCTCTGACAAGATTGTGGAGTTGAACCAAGGAGTTTGTAAGAGCAAGGAGATCGCCTACTTCGTGAAGATCTACCTCTATATCTCCCTCGATGCGGCTATATCTCCCACGTGTCGAAGCACGACTTAGAGGCATAACCGCATTGAAAGCAATGTCGCAAGTGAGGTAATCTTCACACAACCCATGTAATACATAAGGGAAAGAGATACATAGTTGGCTTACAATCGCCACTTCACACAAATACATGAATAAAGCATTACATCATCCAGATACAATCAAGGTCCGACTACGGAACCAAAATAAAAGAAGAACCCAAATGCGACAAAGGTCCCCGATCGACCCCAACTGGGCTCCACTACTGATCAACTAGAACGAAACAACACAAAGGGGCAAGATCTTCATCGAGCTCCTCCTTGAGCTTGGTTGCGTCACCTGCTCGGTAACATAGGCACCTGCAAACTGGTTTTGGAAGTATCTGGTGAGTCACGAGGACTCAGCAATCTCGCACCCGCGAGATCAAGACTATTTAAGCTTATAGGAAGGATGTAGTAATGAGGTGGAGCTGCAGCAAGCGACTAGCATATAAGGTGGCTAACATACGCAAATGAGAGCGAGAAGAGAAGGCAAAGCACGGTCGATAAAAGTATGATCAAGAAGTGATCCTATAGCAACCTGCGTCAAGCATAACTCCAACACCGTGTTCACTTCCCGGACTCCGCCGGAAAGAGACCATCACGGTTACACACACGGTTGATGTATTTTAATTAAGGTCAACTTCAGGTTTTCTACAACCGGACATTAACAAATTCCCATCTGCCACATAACCGCGGGCACGGCTCTCAAAAGTTTATACCCTGCAGGGGTGTCCCAACTTAGCCCATGACAAGCTCTCGCGATCAACGAAGGAATAGACCTTCACCCAAGACACTCCGATCAGACTCGGTATCCCGGTACATCAAGACATTTCGACAATGGTAAAACAAGACCAGCAAAGCCGCCCGATGTGCCGACAAATCTCGATAGGAGCTGCACATATCTCGTTCTCAGGGCACACCGGATGAGCAAGACGACGGGTTGGCATAGACCCTGGTTGCCCAGGGGGCGCCGGACATCGCTCAGGTTGGACCAACACTCGAAGGAGCACTGGCCCGGGGGGTAAAATAAAGATGACCCTTGAGTCTGCAGAACCCAAGGGAAAAAGGCTTAGGTAGGCAAATGGTAAAACCAAGGTTGGGCCTTGCTGGAGGAGTTTTATTCAAAGCGAACTGTCAAGGGGGTCCCATAAATCACCCGACCGCGTAAGGAACGCAAAATCCGGGAACATAACACCGGTATGACGGAAACTAGGGCGGCAAGAGTGGAACAAAACACCAGGCATAAGGCCGAGCCTTCCACCCTTTACCAAGTATATAGATGCATTAATTAAATAAGAGATATTGTGATATCCCAACAAGTAAACATGTTCCAACAAGGAACAACATCTCCATGTTCCAACAAGGAACAAACTTCATCTTCACCTGCAACTAACAACGCTATAAGAGGGGCTGAGCAAAGCGGTAACATAGCCAAACAACGGTTTGCTAGGAATGGTGTCAAAGGTTAGAGGTTTGACATGGCAATTTGGGAGGCTGACAAGCAAATGGTAGGCATCATAGCATTGGCATAGCAAAAGAGCGAGCAAACTAGCATAGCAAAGATAGTAGTGATTTCGAGGGTATGATCATCTTGCCTGAAATCCCGCAAGGAAGAAGAACGAGTCCATGAAGAAGACAAACAAACGAAGTCGAACGGATCCTCACAACTCCGGAACGAAACCAAAGCTAACGAGAGAGGCAACCCGGAAAGAAACAAACAACATAGTAAACAACCATCACATAAACATGGCATGATGCGCAAACAAGTCTGATGTATGTCCGGTTTAAAGAGGCATGGCATGGCAATATGCAACAAACAACACTACAAGTTAAGTGGAGCTCAATATGCAACGAGTTGCCTATTGACGAAACACCACATCAATTATTTAGTTTTTCTCTCGGTTATGAACAAGACAAGATTAAATGTTGGTTAACATGGCAAGAGGGTGAAGCATAATTAAACTAACAATTTAGGCAAGTTTAAGTGAGGCCGGAAACAAGAAACAACAATTCCGGAAATCCCCATATGTTATTTAGCAATTTAATGCAACAACAAATTTTAAACATTTTAATTGTTGTTATCATGATGCGGATGACATATGCAAGTTCTATGCAATTTTTATGAAAATGTTGACATGAGCATGATAAGGAGCATTTGGTCACCATGGCGGAACGAAAAGGGTGCCACGGCGGCGAAACAAAAATGGTGCCACGGCAACATATCCGAAAATGATGCCACGGCAACATATCCGAAAATGATGCCACGGCAACATATCGGTTCCGGTAGCTCACGGAGATACCGGCGCAAAAGGAGGCGTGAACAAGTCATGCAAGATAGTGGGGTGCTCCCAGCTTCCGGGTTCCCACGGGATAGTGGCATGGAAACGAGTGACAAACGGACACGATGCAAAAACGGGCATCTCATACAACATGCATTCGGTCCACGGACATCATCTCGGTGTTATACCTTCGAAGCGTGCATTTCGGGCGGATCGAGTTTGTAGAGGGAAGTAGACGTTCACGGGTCGACGGTAGTGGTACATCTCGTAGACGTTCACGGGTCGTCGTGGAGATAGACGTTCACGAGCGTCGTGGAAGTAGTGGTACACGTTCGTTTTCGGAGAGGTACTTGACGAATCCAACATCTTCGGGACAACGGTAGTGGTTCACGGACGTCGTGGTACTTGTCGGACCGGTCTTGGTGTAGATGTACATGGCAAACATAGTGGTACTAAGCGCCGGTCGTCGGAGGGACTTGCCGAAATCCACAGAGCCGGTGTGCTTGTTCAGGCGTCGGTCTTGCTGGAGGGGTACTTGGTGAATCCGCATAGTCGCACATGGGTCACGGTGGTACTTGGTAAAATCCACGGGGGTGGTCTTGGCGTGCAGGGAATAACAGCACAGGAAAGCAAGGCATGGCCGAAGGTGAGGTTGCAGCGGCCTTGGGCATGAACTCCAGCGACGGGAGCCGGTGGGGACGCGGGGTGAAGAGGATGGCTGCGGGCGCCATGGTGGGCTCGCGGTGGAGGCAGGGAAGGAGAAGCAGGGCGCGGCGAGCTGCGGGTGACCAGCGAGGAGGTGGAGGCGCGAGGCGGCGGGGTGGCGCTCGAGCAGATCGGGGCCCGGCGCGAAGATGGGGTCGTCGGAGCGGCGCAGTAGCTCGGGGCCGATCCTGGCGTTGGAGGCCGGGACTTGGTGACAGCAGGGTGTCGCAGAGGAGCAGGAGAAAGGGAGGCGTCGCATGGAGGGCGTTGGGGCGGCGCTCGCCAGGGCGGCGATGGCGAGGAAGGGAAGAAGGTGCGGCGGCGGCCATGGCCTCGGCGAGGGGGTCAGGCGCTGCGCGGCAAGGGACAAGAGGAGGCGATGGGGATCGGGCACTGGGAGCTCGATGCGGCGTGTGAGTGCGGCGGCGGGCAGAGGGACGAGAGGGAGATGAGATCGAGCGAGGGGGGTCGAGCCTGCGCGTGGGGATCGGGCACGGGGTAGCGGCGCTGGAGGAGGACGAGGGAGAGATGGAGACCGATGGGAGTCGGGCTAGGGTTAGGTGCTGGGGCCGGCTGGGCCTAAAGAGGCCGGTGGGAGAGCCTTGGCCCATGCGGGCTTAGGGATGGATGGGCCGGCGCGGGAGGTTGGAAGGCCCAGGCTGTTGGGTGCAGGCTCTCTCTCTCCCTTCCTCTCATATTTTTCTTAACAGAAAAGAAATAGAGAGAAGGAAAGAAAGAAAGGGTTAGGGAAAGAATATGTGCAAGGGGTTAATTTCCCTGGACTCACAAAAATATGCTCGTTCCAAGAAAAATAGAAAGGCCATGATTGAAAGATAAGAATTCAAACTCATTTGAATTTAATTCAAATGGGTTTGAACTAGGACTTGATAAAAGGAAGGTCCAAAAATGTTCGGATTTTTGGTGGAGCTCCGGAAAATGACGAAATAATTTACGGGCAAGTTGGAGACCAAACTTGAAGCAGAAAAGGAACGAAATTATTTTGCAAGTGTGTTTTGGTTAATTCCAAATAAATGGAATAATTTTATTATAGCTCCCTATTGAGAGGCTTTAATATGTTATAAAGAGAAATCATGAGTGAATTCCCTCTATTTAAATGGACCAAAGATCCATGCCATTTATTTAGTTGAGGTTTAAAATTAATGAAATGATGGCATGATGACATGATGCAATGCAAATGATGCAAAGATGAAAGCAACAAACAAAACAAATCACATGACGAAACTCGGAGTAGCTGGAAGTCTTCTGAAGCGTCGGTCTCGGGGCGTTACAACACTCCACCACTATGAGAGGATCTCGTCCCGAGATCTAGAATGGCAACATAGGAAAAACGGAAGAGAAAGAGAAGAGGTAAAACTAAGTTGCTTCTTTGACGAACGAGTGAAACCACGAACCTTGAGAGGTTGAGAAATTTAAAAGAAAGAGCACAACTGAGAAGAACGAGATTGCAAACAATCCGTTAGAAAAGAGGAACAAGGAACATTACGAGAACTTGAAGATTGCAAAGAGACGAACCAAGAGTTTAATGGACAAGATAGAATTCGAAACCACTCCGGTTAAAACAAGATAGAGAAGGGATAAGATTGATATAATTTGAGCAGCACTCCGACTGAAAGAAGAAGGAAAACTTGATAAGATGAAAAAAACTTGAATGAGAACACAACACTCCGGTTGAATGGATAAGCAAGAAAAGAACATGATCCTCACAATTCGAGATGATGAGTGAAAAGAGCAACATCACAATGCCTCCAGAAGAAAGAATAGAAGATAGATCCCTGGAATAGCAGAATGGAGGGGGAAATGACAACTTCTACCACAAATGAGCTTGGAAAGCATCCTTGCAAATAAGAATTGAACGGAGTTGTTGGAAAATCAACAACGAAAAGCACAAGCTTGTTGTGGGCTTATGGCAAACATCTCTAAATGATGAGGTGACAACCAACCACAAACGGAAACAATTTCTTGCTTGAGATTAACGAAGAGATGAAATCTTGTTCCATCAAGATGGAAAAGAGATAACTTGGGTCATTAATAAGCACCAAAATAGCAACATTCCTTAGGGAAGGCTTTAGGTGAAATCTATACCCAGATAACTCCAATGAAGAGATTGACAGTTGAAAAGATCTCTTGAACAAAGAGAAAAAGATGGATTTAAATATGTCACTCTTGAAAACTTGTGAATCATGAAACGCGAAGGGAAAATTATCAAGAATGACCTAACACCACCTCAGAAGATAAGGTAGAAAGAATCGCACTTCGGAATGCAAGATGAAGAATACTTGAACGCCTCAAAACAAAACATGTGTTGAGCACCATGTTTATTTTAGAGTATAGCTTGACGGGTCACAACTTCAAGAGAAATCTTGAAGAACAATTGAAGAATGAAAAGAAACCTTGACGAACCATCATGTAGAGCCTCCATGAAGAACTCTGGTAATAAAAGGATGATGAGAAGAAGAGAAGTTGAAAACACAAGGTGAATCCTTGCAAAGATTTAGATGGATCTTCATGATGATTAGAGCTTGGAACTCCGGGAAAAAGAGAAGATGAAACAACTGAAACCGAGAATTCATTCATCATGAACAAACTCCGAAAAAAGGAATTACTCACTTTGATGAAACAAGAACAAGAATTATGTTATGCGTATCCTTCACCAATTTAAATTGATGACAAGCAACGGATTTGGCATACTACTTATTCTCGTAGAAAGGATTAAGAGAGATATGGCGTAAACTTTAAAAAGGTCTTCAACAACCACCGGTAGGATTTGGAAAGAACGAATGAATCTATATGATAACGAAGGAAGAGAACTCTTGAACGAACCACCGGTAGGATTGGAACAACAAATGAATTGATATGATGAACAAGGAAGAGAGATCTTGAAAGAACCACCGTAAGAATTGAAAATAATCGAAGTAGGGGTGCATCACCGGTAAGAATTAGCAAATGAACGAATAGATCACGAGCTGATTAGAGAATACTTGAATGATGCACCGGTATGATTTGGAGAACGAGAGCTGAAAGCTTGAATGAATAAAATTGAGATGATGGGCTTCAAAGAATGAAACTGAAAAGACTCCTAAAACGCTCCGGATGGGTGAAAAAAAAATCTCACAATCGAAAAGAATTATTAGAGGATGGCGACAAGCTATCACCATGAATCTTGAAGAGAATAGAGCAAGATTAAAGAGAAACTCTTCTTCAGCCTTCAAATGATGAGAATGACAACGAGAAACACCACCAAGAATTATTGAGGCACACCGGAAGAATCAAAAGCGAAGAGGTTGAGCCAACTATGAAAAGAATTTGAAAGATCTTGGAGAAAAGCATTTGACTGATGATAACTCATTCTTACGTCAAACTTGGAGAAGAATTTAGGATAGCTCTGGGAAAATAGAAGAGTCAGGTAAGATCCTGGGAAAAGACCTGTGGGTTAGGGCCCACTCAAAAGAACACCGTTGAAAAGATTTAAAAGAGATGTTGCACCGGTTGAATTAAATGGCTTGAATGAGATAACAATCTCGAAAGAGCTTGAACGAATGCAGAGTGGAAACACGAATCTTCGAGATATCTTGAGCACTCCGGAATAACAAATAGCAAGAAGAATGATAATTAGGTGCACCGGTATGAGAAGACATTGAAATGAGGAAAAAGGTATGATCAACAAAACTTGACTTGAATCCACCGGAGAAGAGAAATGAATGAGGAATGACGAAGTAGTAGAACATCTTCTTGAGAACCACCGGGTAAGAACATTGACGGAAAAGAATGGAGAAACTTCACAAAAATAAAAGGATACTTGATAAAGAAATCTTAGTCCTTGAGGAAAAAGGGTGGGTGGGCGGAAAAAAACAAAGGCAACTTGGAGACGGATGAAACAAATACCGTTGAGAAGAAATGATAATTGGTCTTGCGGATGGGGAGAATGATGGGATCATCTCGAAGAGAAGCGCACCGGTTGGAAAAGGATTAACATGACAACCTCAATGATTAAAAAGGATTAGTATTCACATAGCAATATGAGAACACCGTTTAGGAAAGGTATGGATTCAACATTTGACTTTGAAGCAACTCGAATACCACAAATAAAACAAAACAAAGGATTGGCTTGCAGAATAAGCCGGAACAAATACATATGATAGAGATTTACCCAATCCCATATCATGCATTTGTCGGAAATATATTCTAGGAACTACTTGAATTCCCACCTATAAACTCCCGAAACTTTCTGGTTATGCAATCTGGTGTTGGGGATACAGGGGAAGCAATATATCTCACCCAAACTAACAATCCCTACATCCAGCTGTATCCATCCGTCAACACATAACCAAGAAACCTTCGGAAATCGTGTACCTCAACCTTCGAAAAGCATCCGTTATACGAGTCATGGCAATACTCCCGTACTCACCTCAGTACTGGGTTAGCGGGGTTATCTCACCAACAACTGCATAAAAGAGATTTTCGATGTCGGCGTACTAAACTCAGGTATTCCAGAACTGCAACGATAAAATTATGACGACAACACCTCAGAGCTCAACTCCCCGGGACACCTCCAAAAAAAACCCCTGCTGACTGGAGGCACCAAGACAATGTTGTCATCATAAAACCATCGGAACAATTCCAAGATACCCGCATGATCCTAAAAAAAATTTAGTGAAATTTGAGAAGAGAAGAGTCAAAACTCTACGTCAGGATGCCTTACCAGAAGGTCGAAGGGACTGGGGAGTAAAAAGAACTCCTAAACTCTCCGATATATATAATCCTAAATGACTCAAAACATTTTTCTAGACACAACTCGGCCGCTAAAAACGATCAAGCAGTGGGGCTCCTAAGGTCGGGGAAGGCTCTGATTACCAACTTGTAACGCCCTCGATGCGGCTATATCTCCCACGTGTCGAAGCACGACTTAGAGGCATAACCGCATTGAAAGCAATGTCGCAAGTGAGGTAATCTTCACACAACCCATGTAATACATAAGGGAAAGAGATACATAGTTGGCTTACAATCGCCACTTCACACAAATACATGAATAAAGCATTACATCATCCAGATACAATCAAGGTCCGACTACGGAACCAAAATAAAAGAAGAACCCCAAATGCAACAAAGGTCCCCGATCGACCCCAACTGGGCTCCACTACTGATCAACTAGAACGAAACAACACAAAGGGGCAAGATCTTCATCGAGCTCCTCCTTGAGCTTGGTTGCGTCACCTGCTCGGTAACATAGGCACCTGCAAACTGGTTTTGGAAGTATCTGGTGAGTCACGAGGACTCAGCAATCTCGCACCCGCGAGATCAAGACTATTTATGCTTATAGGAAGGATGTAGTAATGAGGTGGAGCTGCGGCAAGCGACTAGCATATAAGGTGGCTAACATACGCAAATGAGAGCGAGAAGAGAAGGCAAAGCACGGTCGATAAAAGTATGATCAAGAAGTGATCCTATAGCAACCTGCGTCAAGCATAACTCCAACACCGTGTTCACTTCCCGGACACCGCCGGAAAGAGACCATCACGGTTACACACACGGTTGATGTATTTTAATTAAGGTCAACTTCGGGTTTTCTACAACCGGACATTAACAAATTCCCATCTGCCACATAACCGCGGGCACGGCTCTCGAAAGTTTATACCCTGCAGGGGTGTCCCAACTTAGCCCATGACAAGCTCTCGCGATCAACGAAGGAATAGACCTTCACCCAAGACACTCCGATCAGACTCGGTATCCCGGTACATCAAGACATTTCGACAATGGTAAAACAAGACCAGCAAAGCCGCCCGATGTGCCGACAAATCCCGATAGGAGCTGCACATATCTCGTTCTCAGGGCACACCGGATGAGCAAGACGACGGGTTGGCATAGACCCTGGTTGCCCAGGGGGCGCCGGACATCGCTTAGGTTGGACCAACACTCGAAGGAGCACTGGCCCAGGGGGTAAAATAAAGATGACCCTTGAGTCTGCAGAACCCAAGGGAAAAAGGCTTAGGTAGGCAAATGGTAAAACCAAGGTTGGGCCTTGCTGGAGGAGTTTTATTCAAAGCGAACTGTCAAGGGGGTCCCATAAATCACCCGACCGCGTAAGGAACGCAAAATCCGGGAACATAACACCGGTATGACGGAAACTAGGGCGGCAAGAGTGGAACAAAACACCAAGCATAAGGCCGAGCCTTCCACCCTTTACCAAGTATATATATGCATTAATTAAATAAGAGATATTGTGATATCCCAACAAGTAAACATGTTCCAACAAGGAACAACATCTCCATGTTCCAACAAGGAACAAACTTCATCTTCACCTGCAACTAACAATGCTATAAGAGGGGCTGAGCAAAGCGGTAACATAGCCAAACAACGGTTTGCTAGGAATGGTGTCAAAGGTTAGAGGTTTGACATGGCAATTTGGGAGGCTGACAAGCAAATGGTAGGCATCGTAGCATTGGCATAGCAAAAGAGCGAGCAAACTAGCATAGCAAAGATAGTAGTGATTTCGAGGGTATGATCATCTTGCCTGAAACCCCGCAAGGAAGAAGAACGAGTCCATGAAGAAGACAAACAGACGAAGTCGAACGGATCCTCACAACTCCGGAACGAAACCAAAGCTAACGAGAGAGGCAACCCGGAAAGAAACAAACAACATAGTAAACAACCATCACATAAACATGGCATGATGCGCAAGCAAGTATGATGCATGTCCGGTTTAAAGAGGCATGGCATGGCAATATGCAACAAACAACACTACAAGTTAAGTGGAGCTCAATATGCAACGAGTTGCCTATTGACGAAACACCACATCAATTATTTAGTTTTTCTCTCGGTTATGAACAAGACAAGATTAAATGTTGGTTAACATGGCAAGAGGGTGAAGCATAATTAAACTAACAATTTAGGCAAGTTTAAGTGAGGCCGGAAACAAGAAACAAAAATTCCGGAAATCCCCATATGTTATTTAGCAATTTAATGCAACAACAAATTTTAAACATTTTAATTGTTGTTATCATGATGCGGATGACATATGCAAGTTCTATGCAATTTTTATGAAAATGTTGACATGAGCATGATAAGGAGCATTTGGTCACCATGGCGGAACGAAAAGGGTGCCACGGCGGCGAAACAAAAATGGTGCCACGGCAACATATCCGAAAATGATGCCACGGCAACATATCCGAAAATGATGCCACGGCAACATATCGGTTCCGGTAGCTCACGGAGATACCGGTGCAAAAGGAGGCGTGAACAAGTCATGCAAGATGGTGGGGTGCTCCCGGATTCCGGGTTCCCACGGGATAGTGGCATGGAAACGAGTGACAAACGGACACGATGCAAAAACGGGCATCTCATACAACATGCATTCGGTCCACGGACATCGTCTCGGTGTTATACCTTCGAAGCGTGCATTTCGGGCGGATCGAGTTCGTAGAGGGAAGTAGACGTTCACGGGTCGACGGTAGTGGTACATCTCGTAGACGTTCACGGGTCGTCGTGGAGGTAGACGTTCACGGGCGTCGTGGAAGTAGTGGTACACGTTCGTTTTCGGAGAGGTACTTGACGAATCCAACATCTTCGGGGCGACGGTAGTGGTTCACGGACTTCGTGGTACTTGTCGGACCGGTCTTGGTGTAGATGTACATGGCAAACGTAGTGGTACTAAGCACCGGTCGTCGGAGGGACTTGCCGAAATCCACAGAGCCGGTGTGCTTGTTCAGGCGTCGGTCTTGCTGGAGGGGTACTTGGTGAATCCGCATAGTCGCACACGGGTCATAGTGGTACTTGGCAAAATCCACGGGGGTGGTCTTGGCGTGCAGCGAACAACAGCACAGGAAAGCAAGGCTTGGCCGAAGGTGAGGTTGCAGCGGCCTTGGGCATGAACTCCAGCGACGGGAGCCGGTGGGGACGCGGGGTGAAGAGGATGGCTGCGAGCGCCATGGTGGGCTCGCGGTGGAGGCAGGGAAGGAGAAGCAGGGCGCGGCGAGCTGCGGGTGACCGGCGAGGAGGTGGAGGCGCGAGGCGGCGGGGTCGCGCTCGAGAAGATCGGGGCCCGGCGCGAAGATGGGGTCGTCGGAGCGGCGCAGCAGCTCGGGGCCGATCCTGGCGTTGGAGGCCGGGACTTGGCGACAGCAGGCTGTCGCAGAGGAGCAGGAGAAAGGGAGGCGTCGCATGGAGGGCGTTGGGGCGGCGCTCGCCAGGGCGGCGATGGCGAGGAAGGGAAGAAGGTGCGGCGGCGGCCATGGCCTCGGCGAGGGGGTCAGGCGCTGCGCGGCAAGGGACAAGAGGAGGCGATGGGGATCGGGCACTGGGAGCTTGATGCGGCGTGTTAGTGCGGCGGCGGGCAGAGGGACGAGAGGGAGATGAGATCGAGCGAGGGGGGTCGAGGCTGCGCGTGGGGATCGGGCACGGGGGTAGCGGCGCTGGAGGAGGACGAGGGAGAGATGGAGACCGATGGGAGTCGGGCTAGGGTTAGGTGCTGGGGCCGGCTGGGCCTAAAGAGGCCGGTGGGAGAGCCTTGGCCCATGCGGGCTTAGGGATGGATGGGCCGGCGCGGGAGGTTGGAAGGCCCAGGCTGTTGGGTGCAGGCTCTCTCTCTCCCTTCCTCTCATATTTTTCTTAACAGAAAAGAAATAGAGAGAAGGAAAGAAAGAAAGGGTTAGGGAAAGAATATGTGCAAGGGGTTAATTTCCCTGGACTCACAAAAATATGCTCGTTCCAAGAAAAATAGAAAGGCCATGATTGAAAGATAAGAATTCAAACTCATTTGAATTTAATTCAAATGGGTTTGAACTAGGACTTGATAAAAGGAAGGTCCAAAAATGTTCGGATTTTTGGTGGAGCTCCGGAAAATGACGAGATAATTTACGGGCAAGTTGGAGACCAAACTTGAAGCAGAAAAGGAACGAAATTATTTTGCAAGTGTGTTTTGGTTAATTCCAAATAAATGGAATAATTTTATTATAGCTCCCTATTGAGAGGCTTTAATATGTTATAAAGAGAAATCACGAGTGAATTCCCTCGATTTAAATGGACCAAAGATCCATGCCATTTATTTAGTTGAGGTTTAAAATTAATGAAATGATGGCATGATGACATGATGCAATGCAAATGATGCAAAGATGAAAGCAACAAACAAAACAAATCACATGACGAAACTCGGAGTAGCTGGAAGTCTTCTGAAGCGTCGGTCTCGGGGCATTACAGGTGTCTCCTAGATTGGCTAGGTGTCACTTGGGAGCCTCCGACAAGATTGTGGAGTTGAACCAAGGAGTTTGTAAGAGCAAGGAGATCGCCTACTTCGTGAAGATCTACCACTAGTGAGGCAAGTCCTTCGTGGGCGACGGCCACGGTGGGATAGACAAGGTTGCTTCTTCGTGGACCCTTCTTGGGTGGAGCCCTCCGTGGACTCGCGCAACCGTTACCCTTCGTGGGCTGAAGTCTCCATCAACGTGGATGTACGATAGCACCACCTATCGGAACCACGACAAAAACATCTGTGTCTCCAATTGTGTTTGAATCCTTTAAACCCTTCCCTTTACATTCCTGCAAGTTGCATGCTTTACTTTCCGCTGCTCATATACTCTTTGCATGCTTGCTTGAATTGTGTTGAGATTGCTTGACTTGTGCTAAGATAGCTAAAATCTGCCAAAGACTAAAATTAGGAAAATGATAAGCTTTTATTTGGTCAAGTAGTCTAATCACCCCCCCCCCCTCTAGACATACTTTCGATCCTACAAGTGGTATCAGAGCTTTGGTCTCCATTTGCTTTGATGTCCATAGATTTTGTGGTCATAGCCTTGGTTTCACAACCTAGGAGAGTATGGCATCTAGCAAGGGAAATTATCACCGTAGAGGTCCTTACTTTGATGGTACTAATTTTGCTAGTTGGAAGCATAAGTTGAAAATGCATATTCTTGGACATAACCCCGCCGTTTGGGCTATTGTGTGTATTGGCTTGCAAGGTGAATTCTTTGATGGGAGAGAACCGAACCGTGAAGCTAGCGCGGAAGAGTTGAAGATGCTGCAATACAACGCTCAAGCTTGTGATGTCCTCTTCAATGGATTGTGCCCCAAAGAATTCAACAAAATCAGCCGTCTTGAGAATGCAAAGGAAATTTGGGATACTTTGATTGATATGCATGAAGGTACCGACTCCGTCAAGGAATCCAAGTTGGATGTGCTTCAAAGTCAACTTGACAAGTTCAAAATGAAGGATGGTGAAGGTGTCGCCGAAATGTACTCTAGGCTTGCTCTTATCACAAATGAGATTGCCGGCTTAGGAAGTGAAGAGATGACCGACAAATTCATCATCAAGAAGATCCTAAGAGCTTTGGACGGAAAATATGATACCGTGTGTGTCACAGCCCTAGCTTTAGCTTTGCTTGTGGGCTAGTCCTGGTTGTTGCATCATGTTTAAATTTTACTTAAACTTGAAATGGGGATTGACTAAACCCTAGCACCAAATGAATTCAACTAGGTTCAACTAAAATATTTTCAATGAGTCCAAATGGCTTTCAAAAATGTTCATCATTTCTGGAAATGCTGGAGATATAACCAGGGGTGTTGCACATTTTTTCCATGACTCATTTGGGTTCTCAATTAAATCTTATAGTATTTGCATTTGGGCATTAAAATGCTATTAAATATTTTAAATGCTCAAATAATCATAAACTAAAATGTTTACTGTTGGATATATTCCAAACAGTAGTCATGATTAGTTTCATGATTTTTGGTAATGCCCTGACATTTTTAATAAAGCCCAGAAGTTACAGAAAAATAGAAAACAGAAAACAATTTAGAAGAGAGAGAGAGAGAGCCTACCTGGGCCACTTACCTGGCCTTCCAGCACACCTGGTGGCCCACCTGCCGGCCCAGCCCAGCCACCGCTCCAGTGAGCTGCTTGGCTTGGACAGGCAGGCAAGCAGCTGCTCGACGGTGAGCACAGTATGTGTGCCACGCAGCTGCCCGCCGCCTCGCCGCTCCCCTCGTCGAGCTGTCGACGTGGGACGAACCCTCTCTCTCTCCCCGACCTCGCAGACACTCGCCCTCCCCTCTGGCTCCTCTCCCTCGCCCTCCCCAACATCGCCCGAAACGTCACCGTCGCCGCCGCTCGCCGCAGCCGCGTCCAACATCGTCCCCGCGCCCTCTCACCGTGTCCGGACGGTTCGTCGTCATCGACTCCATCAACTAGCCAAGCCACACGACGCCGGAGCCCCTGCATCATCCCCGCCGCCGTCGTTTTCAACCTTGGGCCACCCTAGATCGACGTCCCCATTCCGACTGCACCGAGCCTTCCCCGAGCACGCTGACCATCCCCGCGGCTTCTCTGTGAGCTGCTGAACCTCCTCGTGCTTTCTGCTTCACCCCTAGAATACCGTAGACGCCGCGTCTCTTGTGCCCGAACGCGCCGCCGCCTGCCACGTCGCCGGCGCTGCTCCGTCACACTCCTCGCGCCGCGTAGAGGTTGTAGGTGCTAGCGCCACACCGCCTAGGCCACTTCAGCCACGCGCACGACCTGGCCCGAGCTTCGGACTTCGCCAAACTCGTCGCCGACGATGCTCCGACCACTTCCCGGCCAAGCCATCACCACGGCTGGATGCGGGAGAGCACCAGCTGCCCGTAGCTGCTCTTCGCGTAGCAAATGGAGCCTTGTGGGCAAATCCTGCAGCACGCCGCCGCGTCTGGCCTCGCCGGCGGCTAAACGCCGGCAGGCTTTGACGCACTGACCGGCGGGTTTGACCATTGACGTTGACTGGGTGGGCCCAAGTTGACTCCCCTGAGTCAATGACAAGCACCCCCCCCCCCTGCTAACTAACCAGATTAGTTTAACTAAAATTAGTTAGTTTAATTAATTGCTGACACGCGGGACCCACTGGTCAGTTTGACCTGGACGTCCCCATTGACCTCTGACGTCACCCTGACGCAGTGCTGACGCAATAAACCCTTTTCTGGATTTTAAATAAATCTAAATGATTTATTATTTTCAGAAAATGTCCTAAACTTCTAAAAATCATAGAAATTCAACCGTAACTCCAAATGAAATAATTTATATATGAAAAATGATCAGAAAAATCCAATCTATCCATCTGTACTGGTTTCATGCATGTTAGAACAACTTATGACTACTGTTTAGGACAAATGGTATGAATGGCATTTAAATAACCACATGTGGAGTTTGAATTTGAATCTTGTATTCAAACCAACTCCATTTAACCTACTCCTAGATGCATTAGCTCCAATCACAGCATATTACCATGTCATGATCATGCATCATATTGTGCATTGCATTGATTGTGTTTCTTCCTTTTTTGCCGGGGTTTGTCCCCTCTCGATAGACGTGGTTCCGACGATGTGATCAATGACACCAATGAAGAGCTATACTATCTTCAGAAGTGCCAGGCAAGCAAAACCCCCTTGTTCATTCCAATACAATCCTACTCTCTCGCTCCTGCTCTCTTTTACTGCATTAGGACAACAACGATTCATCTGTTACTTGCTGCGGTAGATGAACCCCTTTATCCTCTGCATGACCTGTCATTGCCACAGTAAATAGATGAAACCCACTAGCATGAGTAGGAGTTGTTTGAGCCCTGATGTGCCTACTCATTCATGCTTGTTTTTCATGCCTGCTATTGCTTAGAGTTGTGTCAGGTCTGATTCATCTGGGATGAATCAGAGGTGTGTGAACATGTCCTACTGGGTGTGAGCTAAGTGTGTGAACATGATTTGGTAAAGGTATTGGTGAGAGGCCATGTAGGAGTACATGGTGGGTTGTCTCATTGAAGCTGTCCTCAGGGATTGAGTTCTGTGTTTATGATCCATGATTCAGATACTACCATACATTGGGCCCTGAAATATGACCCCGCTCGACTTCTTAATCACCCTTGTCCTCTGTCCCGGAGTTGCAAGTAGTTTGGTGTTTGTAGCCTACTGGAGGCCGTGGACAGCGCTGACCGTGGGGTGGGCTGTGATGCGGTAGGTACGTGGCCGGGTACACCGGGCACCCGTTAGGTGTCTCGGAACCCTGTTCACATCATTCGGGGACATATGTGGAAACCTTGGCCGGACTCCCTGCGGATGGAACCTGAATAGGCGATAAACCTAGACTAGAGACTTGAGTGTTTAGGTAGGTCGTGGTCTACACCCACGTCGGCTTTTGCTTGAAGTCTGCCGAGCACATGTCGTGTGCAGACGCTAAGTGGTGGAAACATGTATGAAGAAGTACACCCCTGCAGGGTTAACATCATCTATTCGAATAGTCGTGTCCGCGGTAAAGGACTTCTGGGTTGCCTATAATAGTTCATAGACAAGTGAAAGTGGATACTCTAAAATACGCAAGATAAGCGTGAGTGCTATGGATGGCGTTCTCGTAGGGAGACAGGAGCGGATCCATAGTGGTGTATTGATGTGGTGAATATGTGGACTCGTGTGCGCCACCTCAAAAGAGTTACTTGCAGTCGTAGTTTAGGATAGCCACCGAGTCGAAGCTGGCTTGCTGCAGTTAAACCCCACCATCCCCTCTGTTGATAATGATGCATATGTAGTTAGTTCTGATGTAAGTCTTGCTGGGTACATTTGTACTCACGTTTGCCTATTTTATGTTTTTTTGCAGAGAGACTTCCGTCTCACTAGTAGTTCCGCGTGGACTTCGACGTTTAGTTTGTTACCTCAGCTACGATCTTGTGCCCTCGGCAGGATCTACTAGATAGTCAGGCTTCTTAGCCTTTTTCATTTGTAGATGTCTGTACTCAGACATGTTAAGCTTCCACTTGTGCTTTGACTTGTATGCTCTGAATGCTGGGTCGAGAGACCCATGTTTGTAATATCTCGCTCCTCGGAGCCTATTGAATAAAATACTTGAGTTGTAGAGTCATGTTGTGATGCCATGTTGTGTTTGCACATATCGAGCATATTGTGTGTATGTTTTTGAAATGCTTGGTATGTGTGGGATCTGACTATCTAGTTGTTTGTCCTTAGTAGCCTCTCTTACAGGGAAATGTCCCCTAGTGCTTCCACTGAGCCATGCTAGCTTGCTACTGCTCCGGAACACTTAGGCTGGCCGGCATGTGTCCTTCTTCGTTCCTGTGTCTGTCCATTCAGGGAAATGTCACGCGATGAATACCGGAGTCCTGTTAGCCCGCTACAGCCCGGTTTACCGGAGTCCTGCTAGCCCAGTGCTACAGCCCGGATTCACTCGCTGATGACCGACACGTTCGATCCTGGGTCATGGATGCCTGTCCCTGTAAGTCTGTGCCACTTTGGGTTTACGACTAGCCATGTCAGCCCGGGCTCCTTATCATATGGATGCTAGCGACACTATCATATACGTGTGCCAAAAGGCGCAAACTGTCCCGGGCAAAGGTAAGGCGACACCCGTGGGAATACCGTGCGTGAGGCCGCAAAGTGATATGAGTTGTTACGTGCTAGATCGATGTGGCATTGAGTCGGGGTCCTGACAGCTTTGGTATCAGAGCCTGACTGCCTGTAGGATTACCAAGCCAAACTGGTCGAAGTTGAGTCTAGAAATGCTTTAGTTATATGTAGGGGAATTGATTGGGGAAGGGAACGTAAGGCTCTTTTTACTCCTTATACCTCATGGCCTTCTGATCTGAGTCATCCTGTTCTCTTCTACGGGGTTTAGGAACTAGGCTTCTCATCTATCTACTAGGATGACGAGTTACTATGTTAGAGACTTATAGGATTGATAGTTTCAAGCCTCAATTTAGTTTCTACTACTTTTAGAATGTTCTCAGTTGAACCAGAACCTTGATATGATGTTGTTAAGTGACTATGTAAATCCTTGTGAATGTCTCAAATCTTTTCTGAGCATTTACAGCCGTTATGCTATCCGAGTCATCCTAGGTTTCTAAATAGTCTGAAGCATTTGCAAAATCCCTTCCTCCCGTTTCTATGTCCCTTTGGGCCAGATTAACCACACTAATCGGTGAGTTGAGGTACTCTGTTGCCTTAACATATATGTCGGAGTTATTATCATGACCCTAGGTGTCTAGAGTATCACCTAGTAATCTAGCCATGTTTTGTGTCCCAGTGTGATGATTCTGGCCTTTATTCTCGAAAGCATCCCGTGATGCCACTTAGTAGTAGGTATTCTATTCCTGGGTTCTTGAACCCGAGATTCACCCTACTTACCTCATGTTGATAGTGTTTGCTAGTTCCTTTAGGATATTAGTAACTTTGCGATAGTCCTCGAGGTCTGTGGTATTTCGTTCTTCCAACTACCATGAACTGCTTATGGCAGAAGTTCTTTTGAGCCAAAAGATCACAACCAGGGTGCTCTTGAGGAGTACTCCATTCTATATTGCGTCTCTGCCAGTTCTACCTTTCCGCATGGGTTATCCGGAAGAAATGTTGAGCTTCGCTCGACATACTAATCTATGCATCCACAACTCAGAAAATTATATGTTCCTTTGAGTTGTCCCTCTTTAGTTGTATCCTGACCTCCGTCTAGCAAGTGGTAGTCAGGACTAGTTGTGCATTCATGTTATAGATGCCTATTATTCTTGTGGTTCATCAAGCCATTCTATTCCGGAATGACTAGGAGAAACAAACTCCAGCACCTCATCCATTTCTTGGAGTGGTCCAAGTAGTCGTGTTCTGCAGATCAAATGCCAATCCAGCTTTTGCTCTGTTCTACCCTGGAGTATTACCCCCTTTATGTCAGGATTATCATGAGAATTGCACCATCCCTTATGAATTCTTGATGTAGTGATACTCCTCGCCATCATCATTCATTCCTCGGTCCTTGTGTTGTTGTAACCGGAATGTCGACAAGTGAATTGTGATGTGTGAAATCAATACTCCGAGCAACTCGTTGCTTGGCAGTAAATGGACAATAAACTCATTCTTAACGTGTTGGTTATTGAATCATCATTCTTGATGAGGACATGACTACCTTGGATATGACCAAAAATATTGCATACATGCATATTTGTCAGGGGATTTCTAGTGCAAACTATTCAATAATCTATTTATATTATCCAGAACAAAAATACTTCACACACTTTTGCGTTTTGTCTAATTGCAGGTGTATGGGACATTTGTACAATCCACATATGAAGATAAGGAAGAAAGAGATGTTTATTTGCTGTTCAAAAAGTTCTCTCACGTCACTTTTGACCCAAGAGAAGATAGAGTCCAAGTCTCTCACGTTCTCGACTCAGATTCGGACTGCACAGACATACCTGACTCAAAACATCAACAAATTTTTCATACGGACTCCGAATTGGGTGATTCTTTTTTTGTTGGAAAGTAGATTTCATGCTCTTTTCAGCACAATTGGAATCACCTTAAAATCCGTCCAGAGCGGTTAGTTATGGACGAAACAATCTGACGCTGCACCAGAATCCGAGTCAAACTACAAGTCCAAAGGTGTTACGTCACCCCCACTTGGGCCCATTGGCCTTGTACGACCTAGGGTTAGTTTTAGGCTGCCTTGGGATGTCCTCCCACCTCCTTGGCCGCCACCCCTTGCTCCTATATAAGTAGATC